>NW_027176329.1:13142726-13536368 GCF_023349555.1 Cebidichthys violaceus | reverse complement strand
TGTGGCAGCACAGGCAAGAAAAAAAGAGAATATTTGCTTCGGGTAACTTTTTTATTGTTGTTTTGAGGAAACTTGTGGTGAAGGTGTTGAGATAATCTCTCCATTGAGAGCAGCATGGAAGAACCAGGGACACAGAATAAAACACCTCCACGGCTGCTGTTTGTCTTACACATAAAAGCTCCATAATGATGTGTTTGGGGCTTTGTTGACGTGCAAGCTTACATGACAACGAACCTAACGGCGAAAAAGAAAAAACTGCAAATTTCAGGCGGGGAAAAAAAAAAGAGGAAATTATTCCTTCTCACAAACTTGCGTGCTAATTACAACAATGGCTGCTATAAAACAGTAGTTAATTACAACCTTAGAGCGAGTATAACATCTGAGGCCGGCAGAGGAAACAACTACAATGAAATGCAGTTGCCCCCTTTACATGAAATACACCAGAGCCTGATGTGACAGTTTTTTTTCTTACCAGATTTAGTGGAAGCATCTTAGCTGAAAGCGTCACATTTCAAATGAAGAGGGACTTTTCAGGCAATAGATTTCTTAAAACAAAGAGGAGATCGCCTTGAATGTGCCAGCGGGACGCCGCTTTCTTATCCCGGACACAATTAGGCAGCACAAATGTCTCGAATAAGAATAGGTGTTTCCAGATCAAAGTGAAAGGAAGAGGTCTTTTCAGGGCTGACTAACAAAGCAGACTAGCCACAGGTAGCTCTTTGTTTCAACTCGAGCATTAACAGAAACAGCATTTCATATCAACTCTGACAAACAATCTAGTTTGCATTCACTTAATCTGGGAAACAAAATGCTTTTCTATTCAAGGTAGGAATCCGCAAACAACGGATCGTTTTTTTTGTAAATGCGACTTCTTGCAGCAACACCGCGTGTCGGACATTAAGTACAAGGACTGGAGCGCTATCGAAGTACAACTTTCAGGTAAAGTTTAGAAGTTTGAAATGATGAAAAGATTTAGTTTAAATGCTAACATGTGTAAACTGTCTGTCAGGGACACCGTTCTCTTTTAATGAAGTCCACTGATCAGAATGTTGTAGGTAAAATAAAATGTCACTTGCTGATTCGCATGATCAAACGCTGTCACAAAAGAAGCCAACAAGTTAAAGATTTTACATTTGACACCAAACAGCATTTAAAAATTGCTTTGAAATAGTTTAAAAAAATAATTTAAAATTTTAATATCTTGAAATTCTTAAAAACCTTTGAGAATCCCTTAAATGCTTTATAAATCCCTAAAAAAACTAGTATTTTATAGCATTACCATTTCCTCTAACTTTCTACTTCTACTCGATAACATTGAAGTGGTAACTGTATTTTTTTAGCATACAAAGCATACAAAGTTATTTAGCAGACAAACATTTTAAATATAAGTATAATATCAACTCATAACAAAATGTTCCATTGTTACAGATTACATTTGCCCAACTGCATATAAAATGGCCTCACTGCTACTAGTATCTGATCACTTTTGCCACCAGCGGCTCAAACGCACACTGAAGCAGTAAGAGGAGGCCTGCAGGCCTCTCTGGCGCGTTACAGCAACATATGTGAGGGTGTTTGAGCCGCCTGGTACAGCGTGGCTCTCATTAGCAGACAGACAGCAGACGGAATAACGATTAGGAAACTCATCCTGGAGCGCATCAGGTGAAACAGAGTTTCCTCATAACTTAGACCAGAAGGCCAATAACTGCTGGTCACCACGGGCTCAATTTCCTCCTGCCACATCATCGTCACAGTCGTACGGAAGCCCTGAGAGGCCAGTGAGGAAAAAATAAATAAATCTGATGATTAATTTTCTAAGTCTGATGGAAATTATTTTCACTTAAAAAAAGATGAAGAAATGGTGAAACCGGTTTTGGAGGGGTTCATTTGTATGTAAGAGTGTTTATTATTGTAATACTCACTTCAGCCACAAGATATTGACATGCACCACTACCCCATGTGGTAAATAAGAAATGAGTATTTCAACAACAATTGAATGATTGTGACAAAAGTACAAAATTGTCTACTGCCAAAGAAAGATTATCCTTGTAGAACGATTTTTTCACCTGTACTTAAGTCATAAACACAGGAAAGAAAACAATAAATCATAGACAGATGTGGACACCATGGACGCATTGTAGTTCTGTTTATACTTTTTTCTCACTGGCCTCTCAGGCTCCCGTAGCGTTGGGAGCGCAACACTGAAGAGAATGAAACCACTTGTCTGTCTACACGATAGTAGTCTTAAAGAATTGTAACTCCCAGACATGTTAAAACCTTTTTTTTTTTCCTTTTGTGGCAAACATGAATGATGAGGCCGAGCTCACTCGTGTCCGTGTGAAGCTGCGGATCCTCGTGAAATGTGAAGTTTAAAGCTCTCAAACAAATAAAGGTGTCATCTCCCGCCCAGTAAAACAGCAAAGTCTCCACCACTGTCTGCACACAATGAAAAGGAGGCCAGCAAGAAGAAGGAAAAAAACAGAAACTAGAAAGGGCCCGGACTGATTTTTATGTGAATGTTGACTAAGAATGGTCTCCATCTGTGTAAACCCACTCAAACAGTGACTTCCTGTGAGTAACAGTCTGAAGCCTGGAGCAAATCACTGATATTTATCATGCAGGATGGCACACATTCCCAGGGTTACAGTTTGCCTGCTGCTGGTCTCCCATTCTGGTTCAGGCCCACTACAAGAGGCTACCTTTCAAAATCGTTGGTTTCTTTAACCCTGAAATGCCTGGATCGGATTTTTTAAAGTTGTAGGTAAGATTGTTTTCTATTTCACTCGTCGTAGAGAGCCAGCATTCGTGTTTGGTCACAAATATGTTCGGGATATAGCAGCATAGGACACATAGCAGCGGATCCAACGGGGAAGTAACTCAACTTGAAATGCTCTCGGTGGTTTAATCAGCGACGTTTCGGCCTCTGCTGGTCCTCATCAGACTCACAACTGAAGCAGTATTTGAAGCTAAAGCTGAAATTAGAAACAATTAATGAAACAGTGAGGCTAGATCTTTAGATGTAAATAATTGCAGATACAAACAGTTAAGGTTCAGGTTATGATTATTTATTCCCATAGGTAGACTTTGTTCGCAGTAGAAAGACGAAGTATCCATCGTGATGCACATTTTTACAAACATCCATCATAGCAGATGTTGCGGTGATGCATTCATCCGTCTTCTTGTAAATAAATATCTTGGCATCAAAGCCGCTGGAATTAAGATAGACAGTAAACTTGTCATTTGTTGGCATTACTTTGTTTTTTTCCTCTGTTAGCGCTTTGATACGTTCATGTTCTCTCTTTTTAGTTTTTTTTGAGTTTCCATAACCCTCAGCTGTCACCCCGGCTTCCCACGTATTAATGATGCAATAAAAGGCAGCACGGGAGGTGCAGGTTATGGATAACTGCAAAGTCATGCTCCGTAGGGCCGGCACGGTTTATTTGATTAACCTCTAGTGACAGGTCAGATGTTGAGAATATGTTTTTCAGCCAGATGATCACGGGTCATTTATGACCTGCTGCTGAAGGACAATCAATAGCTGGATGGACAGACAGCCGGACAGCTGACAAGATCTGTCATCAGGGTTGTGTTTGTATTATGTCTGGTCCTGCGGGCGTAAGAACCCGCAAACATCCTGATGCTGCCAGGGGCTCGTCGACACTTTTTTGACGGGGCCTGGTGTTTACAGAGAAATGAAAAGGAGAGAAGACTTTGGCCTCAATCAAACCCAGTAAATGTTTCTGTTTCTACCCGCCTCGCACTCTTGTTGTCCTGCACAGCCACGACGCAGCGGACTGCGCCACAAAAATGGCAGAACGTGCGTCAAATGAGAGGGTAGAGGAGACAGGAGGAGGGGGAGTGAAGAGAGAGAGAGAGAGAGAGAGAGAGAGAGAGAGAGAGAGAGAGAGAGAGAGAGAGAGACAAACAAATGTCATGCGATGCAAACAGTAAACAGTTCAATCTGCTTTACAGCAGTTTTTACAGCACATCCTGGGGCGAGCCTCGCCGGCTGCCTGCAGACAAACCCTCACTCTCACATCCGGGCCGTTCGCGGCGGCCTCGCCAGCTCTCCGCCGTCCTCGCCGGCTGCTGCACTTTGAAACCACCACCCGCCCTGAGCTCCGCAAGGCTGTAAACAAATGCAATTTTGCATTTCCTGTTGTCTAGACACAACCGAGGCCGAGCTGCAGCAGCACTCAGTCGTCGTCACGTGTAGGAAAAGAAACGGTTTTGCGAGACCAATGAAATGACAAAGATTTAGTCAAGATGCAGTAGTTACAGCGTTGACTGTGTGCAATTTCTTCCTTTCATTAAGGCCACTGAAGATGAAGGTCAATTATATGGAGTGTCATTATAAGACTGAGATTTTACAAAACACAGTAAAAACCTATTTCAAATTCCTTTAAAATCCTTGAGAAAGCCATAAAAGTCTCAAAAAATGTTTTTAAGGAAAGCCTAAATTCTAACAATCAATTACCTTTAACCCTTTAACCTTTTTTTGTCCCTAAAAATGCAATTAAAAACCTTTAATCATGCTAAAAATGTCTCAAAAGAAACTCCTGAATAAAAGAAAAAGTATTCAAACAACAATCTTAAAATTCACTAAAACATAATTTAAAAAATACCTTAAAAGCTATTGAAATCATTAAAATTCTTAGATTTCCAAAAGGACAAACCTTCAATAAACAATTCAAAGAGAAATTCTAAACAGAAAAACTAGGAATCTTAAAACTCAAAAAGCTTTAAAATAAACCTCTTATAAATCCATTTACTGGTACTAGTACTGATGAAGACAATGAGATGCGGCTGAAAGCCCTTAAGAAGGAAGCAAGTGGACCTTGAGTCTAAATCATCCCATCACACACTCACACAAGGTAAAGAATGAACTGCACTACATTACACTACACTTCAAATTTCATACATTTCTCCGGCCCCTTTTTTCCTTCAATATCCAGACAGTGAGCGTCTGTGTAATTTGTCCCAGCGCTGCTGAGACAGTCGACTCTGTTCTGCTGCGCGGCCAAACGAGACGGAATCAAAGAGCCTTCGGAGAGATGATCATTGATTTAATCACATCGTCGACGGCGGCCACTTCAGGGCCAAAGTAGCTAATCCATAACCAGCCCAGCAGATTCACGCCAACGCCTGCAATCATAGCTAAATGGGGATCAGGAGGTGTCGAGCGGGATATCAGCTTCTATCACGCTCAGATGTGTTATGAAGTGTCTCAGCATCGATCAGGGATAACAACTGCATGTCCATCGACCACATAAGACATAACTGCATCGACAAGAGAATTAGAGGGATAATTGTTCCTCCGTCATCTAACTCTAACATGACCGTCCTCCTCTATCTCTTTCTGAGTGTGTGTGTGTGTGTGTGTGTGTGTGTGTGTGTGTGTGTGTTTTCTCTCTGTGCTGCCTGTACAAAGGCTGACATTAGGACTTTCTTGAAGTGAAAGAGTCATCTGTTGTCAGAAAGCACCTTAGTTGTATTGAAAACTGAGTAAAGAATAACCGTTATACCGTTATATATACAGTGCATATAAAACATATTTAAAACACAATGAAATGTATATGCACAATTAGTTGATTAACGTGCAGGTTGTGTGCATAATGAAAACAGCCTCGTCTCCAAAAACCTCCAAATTACGTTCCCATGCAACGAAAGTTCATTGTGAATTATGTTAGTACTGTGTTTGCTTTTGATGTATCGCAAATACGTTTCAAACGAGTGGCGTAAAGAACACAGGAGACTGAAGAACAAACATATGACAAACATAACTGATTAGTAGTTCTGTTGCCTAAAGCTGGCAAAGTAGTTTTGTAGCATTTTTTTGTTTGTTTTTTTCTATTCACAACGTTAACGACTGTGATCTGGTGAGAAAATACGTTTCCTCTGAGACGTAATTGAGAGTTTAGTCATGAGGGAATGTAAGTTTGTAGGAGACAAGAGATGAATTAAAAATAATGTGCCATCTGGATGTTATTTTTTGAACCTATTTAAAGTACACATTCACGTAAAAATACAATTCATTCAAAATCCTACTCATGTAAAAGTACAGAAGTATTATCAGTACAACGTTCTTATAGTATCATAAGTAAAAGTACAGCATCTGCAGAAAGATGGCAGGTCAGCGATACTGATGCATCGTTGTCTACGTTTAAGTACTTTGGACACAGTTCGGTATTTTAGTCGTGGCGGTCACCAACCTGAGGGTCAGGCCGCTCCAAAGGGTCACAAGATCAGCCCTGGTGGGTCGTGAGCTGTTATGAGGGTGAAAAAAGAATCCTGTGATGAATTTGTGTTCACTTTTGGATTTTTCTCTGCTCTTTGCTTTTCTTTTCATATATTGAATGAAACCGTGTGAGAAGTTCAGAAGTGAACTGCTAACATCTGAAACATGACAAGGGACCTCGACTAGACACCGATTTTTGTTTTTATAAGAGTTACAAGCCAAACAGGTTGGAGATTAAATATTATGTTTGTTTTATGGAATTAGTAATTGAAGATATCAGACAAATGTAGGGAAGTAAAATTACAATATTTGCCTCTGGGATGTAGTAGAAATATAAAGGAGAAGTGTACTCGCCACCACTATGAAGTGTCTTAAAACATAATCAACATAGAAATCAACACTTGTATTGCTCCCATAAATCACATTAACAGTTTAAAGTGCTAAATATTATTGCCGTCATTTGATCAAATGAGCTCCGAGTCTCGTTAGTTTCTCGATGCGTTTTACAAAAGCGAAATCACAAGGAAAGAATGAAAAGAAAATGGAAAAAAATGGGGGGAAAAAATGAAAAAAAGAAAGATGCACTTGCTTTTAATTTTAAATCTGATATCTGGACAGAAAAGACTTCTTTCGTTTCCTCCTCCTGGGTGAAAAATACAGCCCTGGGAAAGCTTTGGGTTATTATTGAATGTCCACTCTTAAAAAAAAAAAAAGAAAGAAGTATTTCCAAACAATCCAATGTTGTGCTCTAATAGAACATCTATGAATGCTTCTCGGGGGCGGAGGACAAAGCTATGGCGGGGCTGTACATCTGTGAGTTTAGAAACAACGCTTTGTTTGTGAGCCTCAATCACTTGTGCTCATGAAAGCAGACACTTACTTGAAAAACTTTCTTTTTCTTTCAGGGGGGGGGGGGGGGGGGGGGGGGGAGAGACCGGGGAGAGGGGGGGGACACTCTAAACCTACATCCTGGTATAAATTTGCAAAACGCAATACAGGCCTGATTGTGTGTGGAGCAGACGCAGGATGCATACAAATAGAATCCCCTCTGAAATGTCCCCTTCCCTGCATGGCTCAGTGGCTAATGTACAATAAATCAACAAAAGGGGGCTTTAATACGAGCACCGGGCAGCTCCGGGATACTGTTATTTTATCTTTTTTTTTACAGTATTTAATTGGAAGTTTTCCCTGAAACGTTACACCGCGCTTTCAAATGACTTTGCCCCAAATCTAAGAGGAGATTGATAAGAATTTCTCCCCCTCTCTTTAAGTTTTTTTTTTTTTTTTTTCCTCTCCCTCTCTTACCCCTTCGCCTTTCAGGGGGGAGAGCAAAGTTTTTTGCCGAAGGGAGACTAAAGTTACAAGTGTGTGGCATTTAGTGCAAGGGAGAATGAAATCGGAGGCTCGGAGGGACGGATAAGGACAGGCTGGGAAAAAGGGAAGTTGGCAGTGGTGGCGGGTCAACAGCGCGCCTCAGAGCCTTACCCACTGCACCAGGTGTCCACTTAATTCAAATGATACTATTATTCATAGACAGAGGAAGAGTATTGAAACGGGCCCCCCATCCCCCCACCCCTCCAAATCATTTGCAACTGAATACAGATATAATCCTGGAAATATAAGTCTCCATTAAGGCTATCCCATTTAGCAAACAAGGCTCCCATTGTGCAACATGTTGTGTGTATAAATCAGTCTGAGAGAGAGAGGAAAAAAAAAACGAGGGGAGGGAAACATTCAGTCCGAGACGAGATTTGAGAATGTCACTCAGTCACACATGACAATTAAGAGTGTGTTTAACTTTCTGATTTTATGTGCCGTTTGTCCTCTTCCCTGTCTGGACTTTATTCATTATTTAATCCAGAAAAAAAGGGAGGAGCAGTAAATTAAGAGAGGAGAGAAAGAAATAGGCCAGAATAATGTCATATCTTTTGGAATATATATATATGTATATATATATATATATATATATATATATATATATATATATATATATATATATATATATATATATATACATATACATATATATATACACACACACACACACACACACACACACACACACACACATCATGTGTGTTAAATATATATCCCAAAATATCCGCACATCAGGGGCCCGGAGAACGGCATCACCCGTGTACACTGACAGCAACAAAGACAAATGCTTATTACTTTAAAAAGGCCAACAATATAAAACTCCATCAAACTATCTAGAAAAAAGAAAATGGAAAGACATTATTCTAAAAAAAATAAAAATAAAATACAGTTAAAAATGTTGGTTATTTGGAATTCATTCAATAATTTTTTTAATACAATATTTGTGCAAAAGCCCAGAATCTCTGACTAAATGTTGAAAGCGCCTCTTAAAATGTTCAATTAATTAGAAAAAGAACAGTAAAGTAAAGTTCCAGGAAAGTTTTGAGCCCAAATCAGGTCTTCTTCAGATGCAGGTGTATCACAAGATGCACTTTTTGAAATATGTAATAAATTCAAATCAAAACTAAAAAATGGAGGGTTCTACAGAGTTGTGAGCCCGAGGAAGAAGACTGTAAATACAATTCTTTACATGCTGTATATTAAAAGTGTGTGTGTGTGTGTCTAATATCGACCAAAAAGTCTATTTTGATTGAAATCTTAAAACAAAAAAACACTCACTTAAGATCTAAATCTAAATAAAAATACAATTTCATGGTAACCTTGTGATAAATTGGTCAATTTTAATAACTAATATTTTCTTTATAGACAATCTTGAGCTTTTGTTCAGTATTTCACTTATATTGATATTTTTTCCTAAGGCCTTAACTTCTCTGGACACTTTATTCACCCTTGCACCTTCACTCCTGAACATGTTAAAGGATTCACCTTCCAGCTGCAAACACACACACACACACACACACACACACACACACACACACACACACACACACACACACACACACACACACACACACACACACACACAATGGTTCCCAGTTGCCTAAAACGGGTAATTAATGTCAGTTCCCAGTAAAAAACCAAAAAAGGGACAAAAACAGCTTCAGGACCACTAACCCCTCCTGGTCCTTGAGTTGCTGGGTGCAGTACAGACACCAGGACTTCACCTTCAGTCAGTGGATCAATCTAATCCTTCAGAGGAACGTGCGATGGGCCGCTGCAATCACACCAAACAATGGCCGCGCAGAGGTCTATTCCTCTCACACGGGAACTCCGAGGTGAAAGGAGCGGCTGCTTTGTGGAAGCAGACAATATCGAGCTCCTGATAACTTTTTCTCTTCTGATTTTCTACGAGCACAGAAAGAAGAGTTTCCCCCCGAGGGCCAATTACAGTTCAATCCTCAGCTCGCTTGTCTAAATATCCAACGGACGGAGCTTATTTTGACAGACACCTCAAATAAACGCACACGCTGAAAGCTAAAGCAGCGCTCCTCTTCACACAACTTCACTCCGAGTGTCACTCCAACGCCTCCTTTTTCTAAAAACTTGACGAATTGAAGCCGTTTTCACTTTTCAGCCATTATTGCAGGGACAGAGAGCGGTGACTTAGAAGTCTTCATCAATGACTTTGTGCAAATTGTCGAATTATCATTTGGATTCTCTCAGCATACCTATAATTTAAGTAACTCTTTCTCCAACAAAATGACATTCCCATACAAGTAAACAGCACTACACTGCCTTTTGAGGGAAAAGTATTTCAGTTCGAAAATACACAAAAAATGCTGCAAAACTACTCGGTTAGGTTTGGTTAAAAAAAAAACACCATAAAATGACGAAGGAATTTAAACAAAACAAAACAAAAATTCAACAGAGGTACCTGGTTATGTTTAGGCAACAAAAAAGTCATTCCAGATCACACTGGACACTAATAGTCTTCAGAGGACTCATCTGAAACTTATTTGTAATAATAATAAAAAAAAAGCAAACGTAATTCATGACAAAATAGGTTTCCCTCTAAACGCAGTTTCGTTGTATCGGGGCCTAGTTTTTAGGATTCTGAATGTAAAAATGTTTGCGCTCTTGAATCAAGTTTAACAGCTCCAGAACGTTGGAAAGCATTCTTGTCAGGTGACAACAAACTATGGATGTACAGTATTATAAATACATCTTTTAAGGAGCCTCTTTATTTCACCCCCATGTTAGTGTGCGGGACACTTTTTTTTCTCTCCCAGTTTGCATCAAGAAGGATTACCACAAGCTGATTTTGAATTGAACTTTGAATTTTTAGAGGCCATCTTAAGTTGACACTTGATGACGGTTTAAAAAAAAAAAAATTAACAAAAATAGTTGAAATCAATTATCAAGTAAACACGTCAAAAATTATTTTTTTTAAACAATCTTTAATGTGATGAATAAATGTTGACAAAGCCAGTTTGAGCTGAAACGATTAGTTAATTATTGATTTGTTGAGTATTTTGATAATCAATTAGTCATTTCAGTCTTGTTTTAAAACAAAACATGTCAAACATGTTCTGCTTCCAGTGGTGGAAGTGTGAGGATTTGCTGCTTTTCTCTGATATCAGAGTAAACTGAATATCTTTTGGTTTTGGACTGTTCGGTCGGACAAAAAAGCAATTTGAAGACGACTTTTAGGCCTTTGGCAAAGTTTGACAGGCAACTCTAAACTTGACACTCTTTAAAAAGAGAGTTTGCCTTTTATAAATAAAGGTTTTAATCAGCCGATCAAATCGATCGCTTCAGTTCAGAACCTGTACTTTTGCGCAAACATTTCCAAAAAGACTAATTCAGATGAACATAAAATCTCTTGTCATACGTCTAAAACATCTTTATAGATTCTCCGGTCAGTTTGGACTTTCCATTATCAGTTTTCGAGACCTCTCTGCGTCTCCGTCCCTCCGTCTCCGAGCTGAAGTTCCCATGACCCGTCACAATACAGTGATGATGTATTCAAGCAGTGATGTATGAAATTCGGGCAAATAAAAACCTTTGTCCTCCCACACTGGCTAATTATTTGACAGATTGGAGCCCTGTTGTGTGTGGATACTGTGAAGGAGCCCTCCGTCGCCCATCCCCCACCCAATAAAGAGGCCACTTGCAGAAAAAAAAATTCCTCTATAGCCACCCTTTTCTATTCTTTGTTAGAAGATTACATTTTTTCACCACATTTTGGAATGACAAAATGGGGGAGAACTGTGGGTTTTTTTGGAGGGGGACCCCGTGTGCTCAGCCAGTGACAGAGGGGGCCAGGACAGCAGTCAGTGGCCGTTTAAAAAGATTTTCTCAAGCAGAAATATTTAATCTTCTCAGGGAAAATAAAGCAGAGAAAAAACAGAGGACAAAAAGAAGCTAATCATCCACAGGTCTCCCCCCACTCCCTCTGTCTCCTTCACTCCCTCCCTCCCCATAGTTATCTGTAAAAAAAAAAACTAAAAACAAGGGAGAAAAAGATTATGTAAGATTGATAGAATAAATCTGCATGTATAATTATGAATTATACATGTTCCCACATTTGCGTGTGCAGCTTTTCTGATGACTGTTAATTCTTTTATGTGAGCTTTACGAGACAGACGCATAGTCACATAACTGACAAGAAAAGAGAAAACTTTAACCAGCTGGGCTTTAGCAAAGGAAGGTGGCACTTTCTCCGTACTTCATGTTCTGTATTTGCTGACCTAATTTGACTTTTTTTCCCCCCTCACAGCAACAACTTTCTGGGCAGACTTCTGCAAACGGCTAATTAGCAAAGCTGGAAGCTTATACTCTCTTAACGGAGTTCTGTTTGTTGCATTTGTACTACTGTTGTAGACACGCAGGTGCAAGTTGCTATTGATGAGAAGAGTTAACACCTGCACACTGACTCCAAACCACAAACTCATTTCAATTAGATGTTTCCATCCAAGACAGACCTTCATCTGGTCAAAATGTGTATTAATGGTTACGACAGCCATAAATGCAATAGTCTAATTGGTGGACTTTAACCATGCAGGTCACTGAAGGCTATCGGCTTGTGGTTAGGAGTCAGTGTGTGAGTGTTAGGCTACTTTGATGTATTTGTACTTTTTGAAATCAGTAATTGAAGTCAAATTAGCGGCACTACGGATTACAAATTCTGTCACACTTTCTTTGATCTTTTTTTCTTAGCCGATTCATTTTGTTCTTTGTATCCAAACCCTTAATGGCATTGATAACAATGCTAGCTACATTAGCTTAATTTACAAGCTAACATTAGCTTTACTACTATCAAACAGTTGGTTTAATTGCAACTATTCATTCATTAATAGTATTGTTTGTGGTTGAGTAGGTTCAATAAGGTGAGCAAAATACTTGCCAACTTAGCATGACTTAGCATAAAAAGTAGGCTAACATCATTTGTTTTTTGCATTTATACCCCCTTCAAACTCAACTACTTTAACAACTTCATGCTAGCCACATTAGCCAAACTAGCCACATTAGCCAAACTTGCGTGCTAACATAAGTCAAACTTTTGTCATTTGATGCATTTAGTTCAGCTAATTCAGTGACATTAATGAACACTATCATGGTTTTTAAAATGGTTGGTTTTAGATATTTGCTCACTGGTTGGCTGTAGATTAAGTAAATTGACAGCCGCATACACAGAGTTTTACACCAATATTCTTCTACTAAGGTAAAACTTTTCTCTGTCGTTAATTACATCAAACTATAGTGAATTATTATTCACTTCTTTTACATTGTAATTTCTTGTCATTTCAGATGTTGCTGAGCCAGAACACAAACTGGCATCATACATCACGCCCTCTCCATGACTAATATCACAGGCTCCAGTTTTGGACACAACCTTGATGTTGTTGTCCTGAAGCTACCAGAGTTTATCCTCTTGGCATCTGGCTGCGAGGTAGAGGGGACTCGTCCTCCCCTCCCTCGTAGAGCCGAGGCTGGAGGAACACTTGGCACCGGCCCAGTGAAGAGGTGGCTGGAGTATTAACCGCACAACTTCCCCCACGTAGAAGGTTAAAACCCTTTCACGGTTTCCTCCCTCCCTCCCTCCCTCAGCAGCATTAGCACAGAACATATGCTCTTTAAAAACATATGGTCAGAAACAAAATTTAAAATCTTGAATGAAAACGCAAAAAAAAAGCTCACTTTGAACAAAAAAAGTGGTGAATGTAATGATACGTTTTCAACCAAAATGAAGGCGATTAGAGGATCCGATGGCAGGCCGCGTTGATTTATCACGCACATATTGTCCCAATTAGCACGATTATGGCGATGGAGCAGGCTGCTTGACCTTCTAGTACCATCCTCATTTGTATCGTGTCAACCAAACAACAGCTCCTAAATCACTGCTCCTCACTCCCTGGTCAAATTACCTCACACTATTTTAATCTGTGATCCCAAAGACACAGAACAGAGACACAGTTAGGAGTGAACTTTCCAAAATGTGATCTTGTGCTACTGCAGAACAAGTGCAAGAGAATTTGGACCAGTCATAATAGTAATGAATAGCAATGATTGTAGGTAAAAAAAAAAAGAAAAATTTCAGGCTATACTATTTTGTAGGAGTTAAAATGTTTCATCATAAAAATCACAAGCATCATATTACGAAGTACATACACTGTTGAGAGGTGATACAACAATATAAAGGGGATACAAAATAGACAAAGTAGATAAAGAATGTGCAAAGTAGACAAAAAATGATCTAAAGTAGATACAAAGCAGAAGGTTCATACAAAACAGGAGGAAGTAGAAACAACATGTAGAGTGGAATCAAAATTGGTACAAAATAGAAAGTAAAACCAAAATCAACACAAATTAGAAAATACATGAAATAGAAAATAAAAAGGAAAGAAAATCAAGTGAAACTCGTGAGCCGTTGAGTAAAAGAAGGTGAAAGTGATATACAGTATGCGTGGCTCTGATGAGTCTGGCGACTGCGGGAACAGAAAGATCAGCAGGCCCGCCCGTGTATTGAAATGAATCTCTGGTTGTTTTGGCTAATGGCTGATGTGTCAGCTCGTATGTCTGTGTCACACCACTGGCCAAGGCAGCCTCCCGACAGGGTCTTCTGGGTGTGAATGTGTGTGTGTGTGTGTGTGTGTGTGTGGTTGTAACAGAGAGTTTGGAGTTTTTTTCTCTTTTTTTGGTGGGGGGGCTTCAGGCTTCGAAGGGAGCACATGGAAATGAGACCCCATTCAGCCCTCTACCCATGACCCCCCCGATTGGCATATGGCATGGCATTGTCCTTGGCCGCTGAGCCAGAAGTGATGCAATTTGTTGGCATGTCCTGTCATTTCACAAACTACCCATCCCATTGAGGCCTCCAGAAAACAACAACAGAAGACATGGAAGGGCAGCCAACAGCTCAGCTTCGGCGAGTGCCCTGCCAAATTCACTCAGGAGGGAAATGAAAAATAACTAGGGTTCAAACACTCATACATTTACCAATATTAATTTAGGTTTTTACATTAGAGTGACAAAAAACAGCAAGACCAACATGTTTTATACATTTTGCAGCATTAATATTGTTGGGAATGCCGAAAAAGTTGAAGTTGTTTTTAAGTGGCGGTTGAATTACACATACTCAAAAAAGTTGATATAGCAGTTTAAATGGAAGTGGTCAAAGAAGTTGAAGTTTAAATGTACGCAATGAAGGAAGTTGAAGAGATTCAAACTAAGTGTACGCGTTGACTGAATAATTAGATCTGTATCAGTTGCAATGAAGATGATGAATGTACTTAAAGATAAACTTGAAGATAAAGCATTGAAAGCAGTTGAAATGTCAGACAAAATGGAAGGTGATAAATTGAAGTGTCAATTGTTTTTTACATGAGACCAATGAAAAAAAAGTTTATCAAAGTGCTTAAATATTGCAAAAAGTTGAACTTAAAGTAGCAGTCAAAAAATAACTGAAAGAATAATGAAAGTACAGTCAGTAGTTAAAGATTCAGTTGTTTCAAGAGTCAAGTTCATAAACTGAAAGGAGTTGAAATGTTAGACTTTCACACCGGGTCTGCGTTTTTAGAATGAAGATCTTCAATCCTTAATCTGATAAAAACAATCACGCACAGAAATCTGCGTGCGATGCGGTTAATTGTTTTATTTGTTTAGCTGCCTGGAGCACAATACTACTGTCTAATCTTTCCTCGCGTTACATCATTTGTTTCGCGACCCTCCGCGATTCCAAGCAGTTCTGCAATCACCTTCCCCAATCTATCTTTAAATTCCGAATCTCTGCATTCTTTAATTTGTTTGTCGCAAAGTGCTTTGAGCTGTAAAACGAATGAATGAAGTGAATCAGCTTATCAGTGGTGAACTCTAACGGAAGAAAAGAAAATTAAACCTGTTCCTTAAACTTTAATGACAGATGGAAGTTTGGGAGTTGCTGTGTGAATGTGATTGACACAATGTGAAGTTGTATTTATATTAAAGGTGCGACAATTTCGGAGGAAAAATATGGACTCGGTTGGCAAAGACTTTAAGTTTAGATGATAAATTGAGCTGGAAGTGTATAGAAGAAAGTGTATAAACTGAAAGACGATGTCAGCTAAAGCTGAAGAAGTGTAAATACTGAAAGCAGTGAAAGTAAATTGTGTATGTACTTGATGTTCAGAGGTGAAAACTTAAAAGTGTCTGTCAAAGTTCAAGCATTGAAAGAAAAAAAAAATGTGATGAATGCAGTCAAAAGTTCAGTTGACGTAAAACAGTCATAATTTTAAATGTGAGAGCTGAAAGCAGTTGATGTGTGAGTGGTAAAATTCAGAAAAATAATAATGACAATTTTTTTTTTAGCACTTCAGCAGAAGATGATTCGCTTACATTTCATAACAACCAATTATTCATGCAATGGGAGGATAAAACAAAGTCTTTTTCTCTTTCACTTTGAGCAGAGGCTTGACCCCAAGCTGTCCAATGTTTAATTAACTCTCACAGACTTGACGGGAGGGGAGGTGGGTGGGTGGGGGGGGGCAAAATCTTCAAAGAATATGGCCACTGCTTTGTGAAACATCAAATCCAGCTCCAGATCCCATTGTGCAGAGTTTGCTCATAGTTGACCTCACCTTCTGTTGGGATATCCTGTTGAAAGACACGGCCGGCTCGGACCGCCACGACAAAGAGGATTTCTCTCCAGGGAAACTCTGAGCCATCAGTGGGAGATGCTGCTGCTGCTGTTGTCGTATGTCTGATCTGTTACTTTTAAAGACTCACGCCTAAAAAAGGACCTACAGAGAGATTAGTTGTTGTTTTTTTTCCCTTTCGTATGTTTGGCTGAAAATCTGCCAGCCCCATGGAGAGGCTCCTATTGTTGCTTCTGGAGTGAATACATCCTTTCAATTGACGCACAAACGTCACTTTGTCTTTTTTTTCCTGACGGCAAATGTTCTCCACACTCAGCACAATCCCCTAAAACCTACACCTAAAGGATGTTCATTTCTCTTAATGCTGACCAGGAGTTTCCTTCTGCTGCCTCTGGTGGTGACAAGACACTCAGGGGTGTCTGAATGTTGGCTGGTTAAATGCTGCTATGCAGTAATTGCATAACTCATCTCACGCGTACAGTTCATATTTTCTTATGATGTGACGTCTGAGAGGGTCCTTAAAAAACAGATAGTAGCTGTGTTGGTACAATATTAGCTGGCAGTACAATATCCTTCTCAAATACCAGCACTGCTACCTCGCTGGTGATTTGCTTAATGCGGGTAAAAGATACATTATTTGATTTCACATTTGTTTGGGTTGCCCCTTTAAACTGTAGAGTGGAAGCTGTTTTACTTGTAGCAAAAGAAAAAAGCTTAAAAAAAATGGACAATATATTGTCAAATATTGAGCACAGTAGGACAAAGTCAAGGTGGTCTGAGAGATCCTCCATCCAGTGACATCAGACAGTTTGGCTCATATTTGTGACGCTCAAACGAATGGTTTAGTTAACGTGTTTAAACTGTGGATTTGCTTGAAACCTCTGATTATGGAGTCATCGGAGTGCATTCAAAATAAATATTTTGTTAAAAAAATATAAGTAGAAAAAAATGTGGAAATATAAAGTTATTAAGTTATTTGAAATTTCTAAAAATATATTCTTTGATTTTGTTATTCATTTTTTTGCATATAAATGACTTCTTAGATATAATAAGAGCATGTGTGTGCAGGACTGGACTACTCAGTCTGGGCAGGAAGGCCCGTCCAAAGTTTGGCCCTTCATAGAAAAGCAAAAGCAATAGAGAGAAGTAAAGGGCTAATAAAAAATAAATAATTATTTATAAAAATAAACAAATAAATAAAGTTTTAAAGTAAATAATAAAACTGTAATTCTCTAAGTATATACGTTTGTCCCTACCAAAAAAACATTAAATTGAGCTCAGCAGTGAAGCCGATGAGTAAAATGCTGTATTGGATAGGAATGATAGAGAAACGATGCAGATTCAAACACACACACACACACACACACACACACACACACACAGACCCCGAAAACAAATGCAAGAGAAAAACGCTGCAAATCCAGTCAACATGAAGAACGTGCTCCAGGCCTCTAGGAGGAGCGCTAAGTGGAGCAGCTTGATCTTCAACCTGATAGAGAGACCAGACGAGAGGATGTGTTTGTTCTTGAAGCGGGATGAAAAGTGGAGTAATGAGGCAACATAAAAAGGTATGTATTGTTTTTTACATTTGGCACGGTTCCGTTGTTTTATTTGTTTTGTATTTTTCGTATGTATTTTCTAATTGGTTACCTTTCTGAAGCTGTAGCATGTTTCTCCTACTGGGCTGTGATGGCGTGTTAGCGTGTTTGTCCTTGTCGGCCACCATACAGAATAACAATTGTTTTGAGCTGCATAAATTCTTTAAAAATTGTAATCTGCGAAATCCTTCTTTTCATTGTTTAATTACACTTCCTGTGCACCAGAGGACTTTTGTCCCTGGCAACCGGATCATAACTGGAATCAACGGGCCTCATGCAAGAGCATTTTCATATTCCAATACAACTTTCATTTTCCTTTTTTTCCGTATGGTGGGCTCGTACGTGTGAGACACGTCAGAATCAGCAACGCTCCTAACCTCAGATAACTGTGTGGATGGCCGGTGTAAACATGATCACCTGCGTGCAAATGAGCGCACGTTCACGAGAATTTTCAAACAGCATGATTGACGCCCCAATAATAAGGCTACACCCCTTTATGTTCTAACGAATAAATAACCAGAGTCGTTAATGCCGTGTCACCTGAGGGTCGTACTGTCTCAGATATAAAGAAGGAATGGTCTCGATATGAATAACGTCTCGCCACAGTGAGGCGTTCAGGGACTGCAACAGGAGGGAGGTCCATCACGGAGAAAGACAAGAAGAAGAATACGTACCATAGTGGGTGATGTGGCATTGTCGGGCAGAGCAACGGAGAACGTTCCCCTGGACAGCATGAACCTGCATGCGAAGATGAATATGAAGAACGATCCATCCGTCTCCGTCAATATCAAGACGCTGTCTGAAGACACGCTCTCTTCCCAGGGTCTGACGCTCTGAGGCCTCCAGAGGCTCCTGGTTACTCTTCTCTCTGACCTTTTCATCTACAGAGACAAATCAACCTTCAACTTAGCGCATAACGCAAGTCGTTTGGCAGCTTGAGATGCTCATATTGATATTGTTATACAATAGCATCAATAGCCAATTTTGAAAATTGTGTTGGTACCCAAGAGAATTTTTTAAATACAAGAAAATTGGTCATGTGATAAGTGCTCTCAGGGGGAAAAAAGGAATATTTTAAGTTAAATGTCGCTTTGAATCAGTTCTTGCTGCTTGTCACTGACGCCTCCATTTTGACCAACAGGTAACAACCACATTAATGGCAAAACACAAAAAAATGTGAACTTTAGAGCTGTTCAATCCTTCAATTAGACAGCTGTGTAAGGGGTCAAGCTCAGGCCCCGTCCATCATTTAGTTGAGCAGGCAAATAAATAAAGCGTTTGAAGGGGGGTTGAGGAGTGTGGAGGAGGTGTTCATGACAAATCTGGAGAGCTGTTAATGTGACAGCTGGGTCACACCGCCACTACCAGCGTGTCATTATTCTGGGTCAATGGACATGTATGTGATCCCTCCTTTCCTTTCCTTTGGTCCTATCTGTTCTGCTCCTTCCTTCCTTTTCCTTATGTTCCTTTCCTTTCTCTCCCAGACCTTCCCTGCTGCTTTTTCTGTATTTTGTGTTCTTCCATTTGTTTCCTTTCCGTTCTCTCTTACTACAAGCACATGCATCTTAAACCTATGGTCAAACATGATTACAGTAATTAACTCTAGAGGCCTTTACAGATCGGTGGCGTGACGAATAAATAACGCAAATATTAATAGAATATGTCTTTTATTGTAAAAGGTAAGACTGGAAGGAGTGGATCTGTGCTTTCTTTGTCATGGTTGGAAGGAGTAATAAAGTTTGCAGTCTTAGTTTGAACTACGGCGCGTCCCTGTTGTTGTATTATAATCCTCATATACATGAGCGCAACGCAACCTGTTCAGCACAACTCGATTGGTTGATGCCTTTATTCACAATACGAAAGCTCAGAAAAATCAACCATGGTGTGAAAAAAATTAAGTCCCGTAATGTGACGTAACGTGGCGTGAGGTGTGATTTTGTGTAACTCAGTTCTCAGTTCAAAAAAATATAGTGACGTTCAAATTGATGGCACAAGAAAAAAAATGTGTGAATAAAGGCCTAAATTCTGAATAAATGTATCTTTTAAAGTGACTTATCTCTTGAAAAACATGAATCACTGTTTCTCTCTTAATAATGAATGATAAACCAATGGCCACAATGCTACATACTGTAAAGTGATGTGTATTTCTCTGTCTTGTCCGCCAAAATCTTCGCACTCTGCCGGTCGTCTCTCTTCATCAATTAGGAAATGTGTTGGCATCACAGGCGAAAGGGGGGGGGGCTGAGTAATGCTGATGATGTCATCGACGCAACCCACAGCTTACAAATCACGACAAAATCATAAATCGCCTCACAGATGTGTCCCTCATTCGATTAGCACGGTGTCCATATGGCCCACTGTAGCATATCAATCAGCTCAATATGCCAGCCGCTCGCCGGCCTCTCCTCCACCTTAATGGAGAACACGCAGTAATACATAAACTCCTCAGTTTTACACTTTGGTGATATTGCCAGAGCTGTTATTTTCCATCACCGCAGACTGTCATCTTTTATTTGTTTATCCTGTCGCGGTGTCGGACAGTTTTTTTATTATTTTGACACTTCTTCTATTTCCCTCTATTTATTATTTTTATGAGAATCCAATTTGCAGACACGGCCATTTGCATTTCCTGTAAAGTGAAGCTCTTAGCGACTGCTCAAAGCCCGATCTTCCAGGACTCTGAAGGTAGCAGGAGGTTATGATAATTTCCCCACACAATAAGGCCGCTGCCGTGAGCCTCATAACACGGGCAGGCCTCAATGCTCCCTCTCTGCATATCAAAAACACAACCCGTTCATGCGCCGCGCGACCGAACTCATCTCATCTCTCTTCTGAAGAATCGCCCGACCATTCTAGTTTTGAAAAGATCTCAGAAATCATGCAAAATATAATTAAGGGATCGCGAGCTGCAGATATGAGCCCCCGGCACGCTAATTATCGTACTGTCGCAAATGTATTCCATCGTGTTTCAAGTTCACTCTATTGATTTGCTCCCTCTCAATAACATTTCTTTTATGTCCGCATGACCTCATGCATTAGTCCATCGGTCTCATTTACATTCAGGTCCAAAGCTCCGCAAATGACGAGTAAAACCTTTGAAGTAGGTGAATATGATTTATTTGTTTCTTTTCCAACCTGGTAATAAATATCTTTATCTTTAATATCTTTTCGAAGCAGCTTAGCACAAACATATAATTCAGAGGCAGACAACACAAAAGGAAAAGAGAAAAAGTTTTCTGTAAGAAGGTTCAAGAAGGTAGAAATGTCAAATTACTGTAAAGCAGCAGAATAGGAGAATCTTTAAATCTGGATTAAGCAAGCAAGTTTTGTTATTTTGTACATTTCAAAACAGGAGTTACTATGTGCTTCATATGAAGAAGAAGAAGAAGAAGAAGAAGAAGAAGAAGAAGAAGAAGAAGAAGAGAGATAGAAGTGACAGAGGTGGTGCACTGGTTTGGTTTTGCTGAGACTTTGCAGGAAGCTGTTCCGAATGCAACCTATTCCAAACAAAGCTACCACTACCAAAGTAAAATACCTCTGTCCTTAAGCCTGAAAGAAGCATAAAGGTGGAGATGCTACGGTTGAATATGGGGAAAAATAATCGATAATGCCATAGATTGTGTTTAAATATTCAAATTTGGCATTTTCTTATTAAATACGTGCTAATTTGCACACATTTCCAAAACAGAAACCTGAACATTTGATAAAGCCATGTTCAAAATTCTTGTTTTAGTTTGTTGACATATTAGAGTCAAAGGTTTTTACAGAGGGAATTTTGTTTCACTCCATAAATCAGAAAATGCTATTGACTGTCTTTGTTGATGTCGTATAAATACGCTATGAGTGATATCTGAACAAACCCCTCCATTAAAACTTTCAGAGTATAGAGATGAATGAAACTGTAAAATTTTGGTGTGTCATTTTGTCAAATTATGTTGAAGAAAGGGTACAAAAAATGAACTGCTAAAAATCACCATGAAGCTTCCTCAGCTGATTACTCATATTAAGACAATTCCTTTTTTGTATTGAAGGTTTTCTGAAATATTATGTATAAATATGCAAATGAGGCATTACCTAAAGGTAACTTTTGGTGAATTTAGGAGAAATCTACAGGCCAAACAGACAAAGTAGTGAAATGAACATATAAATGTGTATTTTGGATGTTATGGAAGCAAGATAGCCCAACACCTCTAAATCAACCAGAGCATGGCAAACTAAAATTTTCCACTAAAGAAATTTAACTTAAACTCACCTATATTTAAAAAAATATATTTACATCAATTTAAAACCAGCATCCGCCTATAAAATAGCAATATAAGTATTTTATAGGCCTACAGTACAGTCTATGATAGCCCAACATAGAACATAGAATTGTGTTATTTCTGAATATGGCTATTGTTGTATTTGTTTAAGCTGCTGTGTTTGATGCATTGGAGTGAGAATGTGTTGACGAATGTGTGTGTGGACAGGAATTGAACCACCAACCCTGTAATCACTGGCTGACCCTAAACTAAACTACAACCACCCACTCTTAGGCTGAACCTTTCACAACTTATCTGCAACCGGTATAAAGTTTATTTTTAAACCTGTATGATTTGAAAATCTCTGACTTTGGTGACTCCTAGTGGTAGTATCAAAGTTTACACCCTGGCAAATAGCATGAATAACCATGAATTAATGAATAGTGCTGTACTGCACACATTTTCACCAGGACTGTGTCTCTTTTTCCCAACACACAAAAAGAAAATGTTAGAGATGCTGTAGTTCGGGTCGCAGGAAGGCCAAACAGGTTGGGCTCTACTGATTTAAAGCATATAAACGATGGCAAGGGATATATTCATGCATACATTTTTTTTTTCTGCAACTCTCTAATTGGGTTGGGACATCCGCAGATACAGAATTAATAACTCAATACCAAAACAAAAGCTGCTATTCACTTCCCGCTGGTGGGTCCTCGCTCGTTTCGGATTGAATGGCTGATGTATACGCCTCATTGTCAATAGAGTGTTGTCTGGTGGGTACTTGAAAATGCATTAACCTACAAACCAGGGGGAATAAGCCAGAGAGGCTCCATGTAAAACCAGTGAACCCATTAAAAGGCCTGATCAGAGCGCTCCGTTTATGAGTGTCTTCCACTTCATCCTAATGTAGCTTTTAGATGATGCTAATAGATCACAGGCCGTTGTGATCAGACAAGGTAATGGACCTTTGTCACAGCTTGCTGAGTATGGCTTCAGGGCTACACGCACACACACACACACACACACACACACACACACACACAATGCTTAGACACTCGCGTACACACATGCACAGACAGACGTTCGTATACAAGCACAGGGACACATCAGCATACAAAAGAACGACACATAAACATAAACTGACGTGCACGCGCACACACTAGAACAATGACCCTAATTAATAACGATTAGTCCTTCTCTCAAACACACTCACAAAATGTGCAAATGGAACAATAAATATAGCTCTTAAACGTGGCTTTTTACAAGTGAGCTGAAACAATCTCGACTAATCATTAGTCAACATCGGCCCGATTTGTCATTATTACCCTGTGATGCGTTAAACGCAGGAGGCAGATAAACCGGGGGGGGGGGGGGGGGGTCGGTCAGGTCTGGCACAGCAAGCAACTCGTCAAAGTTCAGAGTGAGCAGCAAACACCTCAAAAAGTCCAAATACAAACTCACACAGAGAAAATAATTTGTCTAGTTTTACCCAGCAGTGGGAAATAACTATGTGCATTTACTCAACTACTGCTGTTGGAATTATAAAACAGTCTCAATTAAATAGTGATGCCGTCAGCGACCGGCCCGCAGCAGACTGACACAGATCCCGCTTCGCTGTGGCCTTCAACCTGGAGGAGGAGAGCTCAGAGCTCAGCAGCAGCAGCAGCTCCCCTCTCCAGCCAGGAGCAGAGCCTCGATGCTCCGCCGGACCTCCCTATAGGAGCCAACACCGACACCGCGCTGCTGGAGGCCCAGGCCTTATTGCCGGGCCCCCTGAAGGGAAGAGAGAACCAGAACCAGGACTGAGTGGAGCAGACTGTCAGACCCTGCTGCAGTAAAAATTAGAGGTTTTCTACGTTACCGCTTTTGTCCACAGGGACCGCAAGAATCAACACAAAACTGAAGTTGTTTTTTCCATTTAAAAGACTACTCCACACATTTCTAACGTCGTCGGACTCACGATGTAATCAACATTGACAGAGCAGAACCAGAGATGTGTTTTGTTGTTGTTCCATACATTACCCACAATGCAACTCCAGCGCACACTCACACAATTCTCCGACAGTTGGGTCTCAGATTTGGGTGTGTTATGCTAGCAGCAGCTAACGTATCCTGGAGCCTCTGAGCAGCGGGCTGCAGAGATCTGGTGAACTACGGTGACCAGACGTCCCTGTTTGTCCACTATTGTCCCGGTTTCAAGCTGGGTGTCCCGAGTCCTGACAAATATCTGTAAAATATTGAAATGTCTCAGTTCTCATCATTATTACCTTCATCAATAGAAAAACAAACAATGCACCGACGCGTCTGAATTCAACACTGACTTCTCCATCGATCAATGTGCCGTTGATAAGGCTGTTGCTATGACGCATCCTCTTTTCTGACAGAACCTTTCTGTTCGCTTAGCGGTTAGCTTTCATGCCGAAGAGAAAGTCATCTTTTCTAAAAGAGCTCCAGGAGGCTGACTCCTTAAATCGTAAAGTACCCCGCAACGAAAACGCTGTGTTCTGTACAAACTGCCAGAGTACATTTTTTGGTGGAAATGGCGTCATATTGAGACGGCCTGCTGCCAGTAGAATGTGTCAGAGTCGGCCATTTAGCCGGCAGACTGCGTAGGTATCCTACAATCAACAATGATGTCAGTATTGAGTGAAATGTATTCATATAGCACTTCTCATAGACATAAGTCACAAAGTGCTTTTCAAATGCTTAACATACAAGACAAATAATCTTAGAGGACAAAGTGACCACAAAGGCCTCGTAAATATAACAATAGTACTCTGTGATAGTACACCACTGAAATCCTTGCGTTGTGTGTTTACTAGTGTTATTATACAGTTTTTAAATTAACTATACTTTGGTGGATTTTTCATCTGCTGTCCTTGGTGTTGAAAGGTGCTCTTGCTAGGTGTGATAAGCACTGACCTGATGAAAACGCCTATGCATATGTGCATGATCGTGCAGTACACCTCACGGTCCCGCTTTGGAGGTTTGAAAATACTAATAACTAATCATTATTACATGTGGATTGTTGCCACCATATTTGTAACCGACTCACTTGTGCAGATACAGTGAAGCTTCTATTTAACATGGGGTGGCCGTGGATAAAGTGGAGAGCAGGGCCACCTTTCAATCAGAGGGTCGGCGGTTCGATCCCCGGCTCCTGCGCAACTAGTCTAGTCAATGTGTCCTTGAGCAAGACGCTTAACCCCAAAATTGCTCCCGTAGCTGCATCTACGGAGGATAGATAGATACTGAATTGTAAGTCGCTTTATATAAAAGCATCTGCTAAATGACCGTAATGTAATGTAATGTAATGTAATATGATCAGATTTTCAGGCAATGTTCTCTTTACATACATGATTAATTGATTTAGAGGCATGCCATAATAAGGACAAGTAATGAGTACTTTTACTTTAGATACTAAAAAGTTTAGATGAATGCATTTTCTGTGCATTATGTGGACATTGGGTAAAGTTTTTTGTTTGTTTGTTTAAGTTTGTTTCTGGAATGAATTTATTTATTACTGGACTGGATAATGAAAATCAGAAACAGGAGTTTGAGGTGGCCATGGTTGTTAACAAGCTACTTGTAAAGGGAGCCCTCTATGACTGAGGGTATCTAAAAACATATCTCTATTTTTCACATTTAATGTCGTGTTCCAAATGCCCCTTTCGAGAGTACTTTTATGAATCATTGAATGGTTTTCAGCCTTCAGGCCTCCTCTGATCTCTTATCAATGACACGATCTGGAAAAAAATAATACACCATCTGAACTCCACCACTCCACATGGTGCAGCCTGAGACAAGAGGCTGTGAATACTTTGGTTTTTTGCTGCCCAGCTTCTCAACATTTAAATCTGTTGCTTTCTTTTGTTTGTATCATCGTAAACTGAATATCTTTGGATTTGGACTTTCTGGCCTTTTTTTTTTTTTTTTTTGACAAAACGATTATTCAAATACGATGAAGAATAATCTGTATACTAATCAAAAATGTATCGTTAATTAAGGCCCGAGCTGGGTTTAAACGGGAGTCAACAGAAACTGTTAGAAATAGTGGGACAACATTAGACGTTATTCAAATGAAAAAGGAAAACTTAAACACTTAAACATCCAGGACAACAAATGACGGTGGGAGCGGGAAAAGTGCTGACAATGAACCGTTCACCTTCTTTGAGCGGTAAAAACCGCAGCGTTGATCCAAATACTCGCTGCAGTCTGTTGTCTCTCGTGTCCTCCATCAGTGAGCCGACCATCAGAGCATCACTTCTGACAAACAGCTTATTGTTTTAGCCCACAGAGACGCAGAGAGGGAGCACGGAGTGGTGATCGTGGGTAATAGGGGACATCAAAAAAAATAATGATTAGCCTACTATGTAAATGGCAATTAAAGGACACTAAGTGCTGCAGGCGTTGTCCTTGTATTTCACGGTTGGTTTTGATAGGAACACACCCAGCTGCTGAAAGCCTCTGGCCTCTGAACCTCATTTGTCAAAATGTGGTGGGGGGGGGGGTCTGGCACTATGCATTAAATCAATTAAGTTTAATAGAAAAAGTGATCAGAGTGATTAGTGCACAACCCAGTATCTACCCTGTACTGTGTGCACATTGTAAATAGATGATCACTTTCTCCACTTGTCCGAAATCCAAACTTTTGAGTCCACTCCACACGGCCTGAACACAACGCTGATAAATGATGGAGATGGTCAACAGAGTGCTGAGGTGTGCTTCTCAAAACGAGCATCATTAGTTTCACTTTAACTAAGAGGGCTCTCGGTGTAATCGGGGGGGGGGGGGGGGGGGAGGACAACAATCAGCCATGGATGTACAGAGCTCGTCTGAATTCTCACTGATTCAGCTCTTCAGACAGTCAGTCCAAACACAGACAGCAGAGGGACATTGGAGATGATTTGCATAGGATGGCACTGCCACCTAGTGAGAGGTTTTTATGCAAAAGCTCAGAGACGAGAGCAAGGTTTACGTTTGACTTCTTACTCATTGCTGGATGGTAATAATAGTACAAATAATAATGGTAAAAATAACTTTAAAGACAAAATGACTGCTTTCGAAGGACAGAAAAGTAAGTAACATGACAGAAGAAAAATGAAGAAGACGTTCGATCCGTAAAGATGGACAAAAATGAGTCAGAAAACGTTAAAAGACAGCTTTAAAAAAGACCAGTTAGTACAGAAATGCAAATTAATAAAAAATGGGTCTTAGGTAGAGATTCAATGGAAGTCTCTGATAATGGAAGACGATGTTGAGACAGTTTGGAGGCCTTGACAGCAAATCTCTTTTCAGTTTTGAGTTTAGGCCAGGAACTATTAACAGAGTTACATATAAGAAAGACAACGATTTCCTAATTCTAACACCTTCAATACAGCAACATAAGCACCCACCTATTGTCTTCTGCAAGCTTCTTTCTTCTACCATCTTGTTTGCTGCTTCTCAAGCAAACAAAAACAAGAGTTTTCAGACTTTTTTTCTTGATTGAAAGTTGATTTAGTTGCTTTATAGCGTCAAATTGTCCTTGGCCCTTTGCGTTACAATCAATAAAAGACAACTGAGGACAAATAACATGAACGCAGTAGGTCTATCTGGAGTATTTCTTCAGCTTCTTTGAGTGAATATTGTCCACAATTTCTTTGACTTCTGCTGCTTTGAGCACCACAAAACACCAAATAAAGAATAAAAACAAATAAAACCAAAACCAGCATGGCTATTTGCCACAATAAAGGTAAGTTTGCTATGAATTGGGTGAACCAACAACCTTTAAGCTGTAACAAAAACGTCAGCACCCCGACAAACCTCTGGGTGAGACAGGAAGGAGGTCTTTGTTCCCACCAGTGGGGGGACCAGTAATGAAGTGGACTGGGTTCCTCTGGTGATCTCAGTCTGGACGAGAGCAGCGATCTGGTCGCACTTCATTTTATTTCTTCCGCGCCGATGGGATCGCAGCTATTATCTGATGAAATTGAACAACCTTTACTAAGCGAATAAAGCTCTTTTGAGTGCCCCCTAACAGAAATCCAGAACGCCCCCCCCCTCCCCTCTTTGTCCGCTGTTTTGAATTCATTGGCCCCCTCTCGACAAGATGATAGGAATAATCTCGCCAAGTGAGATTGACAGTTCATTTCAGAAATCAATATTTACAATTTACTTCTTTCAAAGTTCATTCTGGGAGAGGGCTCCATATTATCCACCTCCCAAATAAGCTGATCATATCTCCGCCGGCCGTGGAATGAGTTTCCTACCCAAAATGTGTCGTTTTCTTCCCCTCCTCCTCCCTCTCTCTCTCCCTCTCAGAAATCAATGTCTACGTTTGTGCGCTTTAATCTGGCCTCTGATGACAGTAAATCTTTATCTGTTTCTGGGCGAGCAGCAGTGAGCGGCTGACACCATTTCCCATCAGAACAAAGAGCCGGGCCTGTGTGGACTCTGGGAGATACATGGGGCTCTAATGTGGCTGGACATGTTTCAGCAGGGCCATTAATCAGAGAGGGTGACAGCCAGGCCGGCTGTGGTTGTCGTCGGAGAGAGCCGCACCATGCACTCAGAAAACTGAGGAGTCCGGGAGAAGGTTGATAGAGATTAAACCTCCGGTGTTCTGTCACGACACGGGCCGGGTTTGGAGATGGAAATCTCCAAACCCGAGTGTTTCAGCAAGAAGTTTTTACTCAACTCAACTTCATCACCGCAAATGTTTGACAAGAGAGAACATAATGAAGTTCAAAAAGAGTGCAGCGGTAGGGAGGCTACACATGGGAAATGTAGTTCACGATTGTAGTTTGGAAGCTCAAGATAGTGGAAATACACGTGAGAAGTAAGAAGTAGTGCATTAGTCATATCAAAGCCCAGAAAACCTGGCTTCAAATTGAAATGTTTCCGTGTGACATTCATAGACCGTATAAAATAAGGACCTATGACCCATCACCCACAGGTTTCACCACACTGGCAGAGACAACAGCCAAAAATCACTAACTTATTACCCAACCCAGTAGAAAAAGCATAAACAATTCACCAAGCATCTAAATTCAACACTGATTTGTCTGCCCGTGCGTCAATCAATCGGCGTGTCGTTGTCAACGCTGTTGCGGTGACGCTTGCGGCTCTTTCTGACAGAACCTTTTCAGTACACCAACGGTTAGCTGTCGTGTCCAGGAGAAAGTTGTTCTTTTTTTTTTAAAGAGTTCCAGAGAGGTTAACTCATTCCTTCATAATGCACCCGGTAACGGAAACGTGGCGTTCTGCACACGCTGCAAGAGTCCTACAATTTCTGTCGCACACAGCGGAAATGCCAACGTAACATTTAGATGGCCAGAGAGCAAAACACAGAAGCTGGCAGTTGAAAGTGCAACTAAAAACCGGGGACAAGCAAATACAGACAACAATGCAAATACGTAGTAATAGTAATAGAAATAAAATGGAAGGAGATATTGTTGGAAAACTATAATATGATGCTCATGTCAGAGGATGTACAGAGTCTAATGTGATAATCCAGAACAGCCCACGAAGGGGAATATCATTACTTTTAAGTTTCAACACTAGAAATCACCTAAATGAGGTCTTAAGTTCCAACATGGCGCTAGGATACGTTCAAATGAACAGGAAGCTCATACACTGGTTCACCTGCCGGAGGGCCCCAGGGGTCAAAGGGAACTGCTGGGCCCCCATTCATTCTGCTGTTTTCCGATTCTCTTTTTAATGTGAACAGTTTTCTTTTGTTCTTTTGGTGCAATAAGCTACTACTCCCCCCAGGTTAGTGGTGTCAAAAGGTGATTCAATTAATGAATTAGTATAATATTGAATAGAAAGGTGCAAGCACAACAATAATGACATAATTATTAAGGTCTCAAAGTAGATTTTGACACGGGGGTTGTCAGGATTAAGAGATAATGCAGTTCAGTCGTTGTGCTTTATTGCTGCATATTCCCACAGACATTTCCAATGGAACGAGCACAAACCAGTGGCTCACCACACCAGCTTGGCAATCAAGCCTCACGAATTAGGGGAAGATCTTAACTCGATGTTGACATTCACATCATGCCTAAACTTCAATGACATGAACTCAAATATCTAAAAAAAAAAAAAAAAAAAGAAGAAGAAAGACAATCTGAGCTAGAGGAGTGTAAAAGCAAAATACAAATGCCACAAATAATCCACACAAACAATCATGAGTTACTCCGTTGCAAGTCAGAACCCTCCAGTGAAGTCCTGTAATGATTCATAACTTCCTCTGTATTAATAAAACCACCTCCAGCACTAAAAGAATGGACCACAGTAATATGTATTATTTTGCAGATTTATGACCCCCCCCCCCCCCACCCCCCACATACCAAACAAGGCTGAAGTAGCCCACAGCTCTATTCACTGTGGCTCCATGGGGAATTGCTGGTTGGTAATCTATTGTTAAACAGCTTTTAGAGTGATGGATGAAAACGGCCGCAGCCTCCACACAATCAATTCATATCTAATTAGCCCGTATTATTTATGACACTTTGAATAGGCGGAGTGGGAGTCTCAGGGGAGGGATAGAGACCTCAGCTGCCACACAGGGAAATGAGAAATGGGAGAGGTTATCAGGCTGTTATTGATGAGCATAAAAGATGTAGAAATCATTTTCCCACCAGTGGGGGAAGAAATCACGGTTGACTTAAGACGCCACAGATCCACCAACATCACACAAGGAGCTAAAGTAACTGGGATCCTATTTTTGGAGAGACAGGTTGCAGCTTTTGTTTTTTAAAGACGTGAGCCCCAGAAACCCAATTCCAAAGTGTTCATTTAAACACACATACATGTGTTTATATGGAGAGTGGTTTAAAGATGAAACCTACAAGTATTCCACAAAAATTGTGCAAAGATAAGAAAGAAAGAAACTCAAAACTTGTCTGAGCCTGACATCTGCTGTTCAACTCAGGTTATAACAGCCTGTGAGCAAAGTATTACATGTCTGTATCTACTTTAGTTTAAAGGCCTCAGGAGCAGCAGTGATGGAAAGAACTCAAGTATAGATACTTAAAATACATCTGTACAGTAGGCTACTTGTGTAAAAATGTTTAAAAGTAAAACATGGGTTAGTTAAAATGTGCTTAATAGACTGCAATAAATAAGGCCTTGTATCCACACCCACCATAGTAAGAAAAGCCTGTTATCAATTAGAAATATACAACATCCTCCCTCAGTGTAGCCTTACAACCAACTAGAAAAGAGAGAAAACTCATAACAATAGATACAAATTCAGTGGACAGGCATCCTATACACCCAACACTATATATTGTATTAGCAAAGCCGACCGCAGTTTGAAACACCTTGCAGACGCTGTCATATCTACAGTGACTCACAACAACAAGTCAGTGTGTGACTCACCCGTCTGAAGGCCATTCTGTGACCAAAGCGAATCTGATCCGAGCTCAGCTGCTCTCCTCAACCGTCATCACTGCAAAATACAAGCAGTACACTCAGAAAACTCTGTCCCAGTAGGCTATAACCAGTACACTTCTTACTGTGTTCCACCATGAGCATGTTAGCTCTCACTGGTGACCTGGTCATTTAGGTGGATGCAAGCTCTTTTTTAAACAATGCAGAGGTACAATAATCCAGTCCATAACCCATAAAGACATCATCTTTAATTGTATTGTTATGCCTTTAAGTAACGGTCACTAAGACAGACAGCTGTACAGACAAACGGGTGAACTGATACACCTGCAGCTCATCAACTGCTGCTGATTTATTTCCTTTCTTTGTTCCATTCTCACAGTTTATTATGACTTTTTTGAGACTTATCTTTTTCCTCTGGAACAAATGCGACTGGTAATGTGTAGCTTAAAGTGGTACTTGGTTTCATTAGAGTCTAGTTAACGTCAATGCTGTCAACACATCAGGGACCTTACTTCTGTCCTTCACAATAACACGACTTGCAAATGACATAAAAACTCCATTTTGCGGTAACAGCTTTGTTAAAATGTCCTGATTTCAATTCACAAGCAAAATACCAGCTGATGCATGACAATTAACAATTTTGCATACATATGTATAAAACAATTACTATCATTAGACACAGAGTAGGGTTAGATTTAAAGTAGCCTGTAACTATTTTATAAAATGGTCATCTCTTTTTTTTAACAACGACAAATGACTATAGAGCAAATGATGAAGAGATGGTTTATTCAGTGTTTCATTTAAAAAATAAGGACTAGATAAAAAAAAATTCACAAATAAATCCATAAACAAAATGGCCGTTAGTGCCGGAGTGTAAACTCCAAAGCTGTCTGCAGGCATTACGAGTGCCGGAAGTGACCGGGCTGACTGACTCTAAATGCTGACGTGAGCCTGCATGGATGATCAGAGATGAGGCCTGTCAGACGTCGTAATAAATGTTTTTTAAAACTGCAATTTAAATTCCAAACCAACATATTCAATATGAAATTGATCAATATAAATGATATCCCTTTTAACTGGAGCATGTTGCCCTCAGTGGACATTTTACATTATAAACTGGTGTCAGGGGTCGTTGGCTATGGGACCAATACTTTACCATAAACTACAAGGATTCTGTGATTCTCCGTGCCACAGTGTTACGAGCCAGGCAAACCTTAGCAAACTCTGTCTTCTTCACGGGGCAAATGTTTTCTGCTATTTTCATAACACAGTATTTTATAAAGTCACCCTCCGTAAAAGGTTTGCCATGTTTAGCAATTAACACGGCCACTTCGTAGCTTACTTTGGTGACGTTTTCATTTGACGCGAAAAAGACCGCTGCTGTGTGGCCAAGTTATCGTGGAGTTCACTTTTCTAGCACGGTCGCTCTCTGATAGCTTGTTGTATGCATTAGCATGTTTTGTCTCGTAGTGTCTCTTTACATTATATTCATCAAACAAGGCAACAGTCTCATGACAAATTAGGCAGACACAGTTTTCTCGGTTTTCAGTAAAACAATATTGTCCTCTCCTCTGTCCTGAAAGCGGCGACCCATGTTATTGACTTTCCTTATTTTACTTGCCGTAGCCATGACAGTTGAAGGGTCAGAGCAAATTCCAAACAGCCAGACAGTTAGAGAGTGGTGCGGCCACCATGAGGTAGAAAGAGGGATTGCATGTTGAATTTGTATGATTTATTTATTTTGTTAGACTGTGCTGGTGGGCCATAAATAATGCATTTTAAGACAGAAGGTGCGGCCTTATAAAATCTGACCTTGGGCCGTAATTTGCCTGCGGGCGGGACTTTGGACATGCTTTAAACCAACTTCAAACTAGAGTAGCTTGCTTATAACAGACTCATAATACCGTGCCATCATTTGAGTGCATCAATGACAAATTAAAATGACAAGAGATGTGAGCAAAACATGAAGCAACAGATAGCATTGGCCAACTTCGCTATGTCATTACGTTAGCGAGCATGCTAACGTTAGCTGAGTATGCTAGCATTAGCAAGATGTTTGCCGTTGCCATTAACTTACGTATATGAATATATATATATAATTTTGAGAATCTGTGATTCAAATGAAGCTGAAAATGAGGTTTAAAAATCCATTTAACCGTTTCAGGATGCTAAACTAGTTAGAATAGTACAGTGAGTGCGGAGAGATAAGTCAGATTTACAAATATATGAACCCAATAAATCTTAAATCACCATTCAATTGGCAGCCTGCACATTGACTACTGGTTGTTTTTCATATTTCATATCAGCATTCTTTACACACACATAGGTAAAGTACATATTTGAATCTACGTTTCAGAAGCGGAGCGCTCGCGGGCGCCACCCGCGAAAATTGTGAGATCCCGCGATAATCTCCGTAACAACCACAGATCTATAAAGAGAACAACAAACACTTAAAAGGTCACTTTACTTGTCCGACGTTGAACTGCTGTTGATTTGGTCATATTTCCCTGTTTTTTAGACATGTTTAAGCTTAGAATCTTGAATCTTTGTGGTTAAAGCAAAATATAAGAAGAAGAAGAAGAAGAAGAAGAGAAGTGTAGAAGAAGAACAACGACAGAACAAGCATAAACCCGACCCGTGGGCTCTCGCACTCCCCCTTCATTGAGGCAGAGGTACTGTTTGCCTCTCTGTGCTTTTTCACTGCGGTTTAATGTCAGATGTGCAACATTAAATATGTTCTACACAGCCGTGAAATACATTACATATTATATGGAAAGAAAGGACATATAATAAAAATGTCTACAAATATTACAGTGGTGACAAACAATGAGAAAGCAAAAGACACGCGCTCAACCCAGTTAGTGAGGGATTCACAATTTGAGATGAGGCACAGCTCACCTCGCGTCTCCTCTCTGTTTGAACAGGACATGCGCTAATTCAGCAATTTTGATTATAAAAATGCTTGACATGATTGGAATCATACAGAAATTACATTTATTGCACAGATTAGGAGAGAAATATTATTTTTTATTTTATTTTATCATTAATTGTTTTTTACTTTTCATGATGGCAGGGGAGGCTCTGCCTCTGCCTCACCTGCCTCCCCTGACCGCACGTCCTTGGAATAGTAATACGTTGATAATAAATGAGCCTTTGGTTCATTTAGTGAAGTCTGGTTCACCCACACAGCTGCGTCCACTTGTTGCCTCATGAGGCCTCTTGTCAGCACTGTGTAGATACAGACTGAGCTCTGTTAACACCTTCTGACTCTCCTGTGTTGTTACTTCTGTTAAGGTGGTAAAATTCACATCTTTATGATTTATCAACCCTCTTATTGTGGTGAAAATACAGGCAAATAACCAATTCAAATTAGTTATGTTTTATTATGGCTTGTCAGAGAATTCAGAAAGAAGAAATATAAGATCAACTGATCTATACGCTATAATAACAACTATTTAATAAATATATATTGTTAAGCTATGTCCTTCTCCTCTATTTCCCTATTGTTTGTAAAGATTGGCCCAAACAAAAAACCTTATGTTGCATAGTCTTTAGTCTTTGTCAGGATGCAACAAGTTCTCAGTAGAAGTGAGAATTTGAATGAAATCATCAACTGAAACTTGTTAAAAAAAACTTTTCTTGGCTGCTGGAAGCTTTGTTTTTGTTTAAATGATGATCTCCTATAAACTACATGCACCTGGAGACGAAACAACCGTAGAATCCCTCACGTCCATATTGTGCTCATGTGGTTTTCAAGGTCACATCTCACCTCTGTAATCATCTGAAGTTTCATCCAATCAGCCTGCAAAAAGGCCTGAGATCAAGTCAACATGTGACTATGAAGACATGTCCACATCTGTCCGCATCCTCAGTCATATTGTCGGATAGAAGTTTGTCTCCAGTCTTATCAACAGCTGGGCTATACGTCTTTTTGCAACAGTTTGACACAGAGTCTTAACTGCAACTTCATTACTGTTTATATGTTGTATTCTTTTCTCTTCAAGTTCATTAAATAAGCGGCTTCCGGTCTTTCCAGCAGCATCAACGGCCAAATCCCAATGTCCCCCCTAAAGCCTCAAACCCTGAACCCTCAAGGATTTACTGACGTCACCTGGTAAGTGGTTGAGTGTGAGAGACTGTGAGGGCTTGAAATGGTGTAAATATGAATGGGACAGCACTTTGCTGCAACATATCACGTTACCATAAAACAACAAAAAAATAAGATGTATAATTGTGGGTATTTATTTTATTTTTTTACTGATTTGAACGTCCTCACAAGATGAGGTGATTTCATATAATCTATTTACTTGTTTTTGACAAAATCAAATATTTGATGAATAAATAATAAATATCCTCTGAGTTCAAGTTTATTTTTTGTTCCATCTTTAACCCTTAATGTTTCTGAGTAAATGTAATATGACAGGCTGAACACATGTGATCCGTCCTCTTTATTTACCTTTTTTTTTACGTCTCCATGCGTCCACTGGTTACCCCGTGTTTATTAACGTCACATTGCAATGATTTGTGGGTAATTCCATTAGGCTAAGGAAATGGTTCATAAAGGGCTCAAAATGTCTGCCAGAGAGCCCTCAAACACTTGACAATTTGACAGTGGGACATCCCTAAACCCTCACGGATGGTGACTAGTAGTTCTTTTGATTACCAATGTTGAATGCACTTATTGTAAGTCGCTTTGGATAAAAGCGTCTGCTAAATGACTGTAATGTAATGTGTAATGTAAATGGATGCCTCAAAGTCTGTGAGTCCGTAAAGGGGGGACATTGGGATTGGGCCTGTCTTCACATTGAGAGAGGCGCGACTGCACATTTTACGCACGTGGCACAGCAGGCACGGCAGGCACGGCATCTTTATCAACGAGGCCTATTTGAATCACCTGACATAACAACAGGATGAGGAGGATCTAAAGTGTCCTTTAGAAAGAAAATAAAACAACTTAGTTTTACCTGATTAATAAAATGTTCTTTGTCTTCTGTCGAGATTATTGCTTTAATGCAATGTCTCGCGGTATTTGCAGCAGAGACCTCATATTCATCATGTTCATATACTGAACACAACTTCTCATAACCTTTACGTTAAATATCACGCTACGTCAATAGTAATAATGAAGATCATTATGTTTGTTTGTCTAGGAGTCCTGGCTGGAGGGAAAAATAATGAAGCTATGTACAGGAATGTAATCCCTGCTCTCGTTCAGAATTGTGTCTCTGTGCTAAAATATTCCACAAAGATACAATCAGGTTCTATATGCATCTCAAATACTCTCTGGTGCTGTAAAAACTCTTTTTAAAGTCATTCTATACACTAACTGACTGAACAAATGAATAAACGAGCATGTCAGAGATACATTCTTCTTCTTCTTTTCAATTGTTTAAAGTGGTAGATGATGCAGGTTTTTACATAATTTATCTGTCAGGGTAACTTGTAGATGAGAGGGTTATTTAAAGCCATGAACCTCAAAATTATGAAAAATATGGGTCCATTTCAACGTGGGATTTCCCTGTATTTACTGTGAATGCATTAGTAGTTTTACTTATATTCATTCATTTAGTTTTGTGTTGATATCAAGAAATATGTTCAACATAACAGAACACACATTACATTTTGAATTTGTAACATCTGCCTTTTCAATCACAATAAATTCAATTAGTAAACATGAGGAGGCCTTATCAATAATGTCTCAGAGGCCTTATTTACTAATTTCTTCCTAATTACAAACTCACCATTAAGTCCTCCAATTATGTAGAGTGGTGCTGATTGTACTCACACTGCTAGAGGACCGTAAGCTGAGCGAGCAGAAGGTGAATCTTCATCTCATTGTCCATTTTCATTTTTGAAAGGCATGAAATTTGAAAAAAATTGTTTTGTAATAGGAATCATCTTAATCGTGTTGTCAAACGTTTGTCATATTTGTCAGTTATACGTTTAATAAAACAACAAAACACATTTCAATTCCTGACACAGAAAAACAAGAAAACAACAAATAAAAAAAGAGATTTTTGTGATATGTATCTGCTGCTTGTATCAGTAGTGTACTGTAAACAAAAACCAGACAGCTCCTCTTCAGTATTTACAAGTCATTTGGAGCGTTTGCCTTCTTTATGTAACAGCAGGATGTCTTATGCAACACAGGATATTAAAATGAGACGCATATGTTTTCTAAGAAACCTATAACTATCATGAAAGAGACAACTCACCAGTCATTATGTGCACTGTTTCTTTACAATAAATCTTATTTTCAGACATTAAATCCTTCGATGCTTTACGTGACGTCATAATACTGAGAAGCAAATCCCTTTTCTTTGCTTTCTGAGGCAGCATGAAAGGCCAGGCTGCTATAACATATATAAAATGGCTGCAGGGGGTTAGAGAGCAACGTCCAGCACTATCTGTTTGCAAAAGTCATCTTAATCTAATGCTGCCTTTGCAGATCAGAGAGCCAGGTACGCCAGCTCTGCTGAAACTGATTACAAACTGTACCAAATCACTGATTACAGCTGTGCTTCATGCACATATGAGGGGCCTTTTCTTTTTAAAAACATGAGTAAATAATCGATTTGTTTGCAATATTATTTTTTCATCTCTTTGTATTCAAATATTCACATGCACATTGTTTACTTATTTATTTGGGCTTACTTTTAAGCATTTGTTTGCATATATAATAACAAGACAGAATCATTCACAGTGACGTTAACTTTACAGTACAGACAGTGAACCAGAGGTTCCCATTAATTGAACTGGGGAAAATCAAAAGCAAACAATATGTGTGATGTGTGCATCTGCATGTGTGACCGTGGGGTTGTATTAAAGAGAAATAGGAGGAAATTAGCTCCTTGCCATGTCTAATCCTTTTCCCTGCGGACATGGACTCTAGCAAGAGTGAATCTGCTGGAAACTACTAATGAGAATCTGATGAGATCGACCTCCCAGTTCCTCTGGTAGCTCAGATGTGAACCAGCGAGGGGCTTTCTTTATCCGTCACCCTTTTTGTCTTCGGAGACAGAATGGTTATTTAAATGCTGCATTATTATTTACATGTACCTCATGATCTGTGGTATGGCGCCAACCTACAGTGTGTACATAGTAACCCAGCCTATACCACAAACAATCAGAGTCTGAGCTCACGATGCTCCCATATGGGAAGAGAATGGTGCCTTCTGTGTTCGTCATGGCTGTGATGAATAGGCTCACATGAAAGGGTAAAATGATTGAATGCATAGGTTTGAGATTGAACAGGTGATTCTTTGCAAATCTGTCTGTGCTTGTTTTCCAAAAATGGTTTATGCTGCGTACTTTCCATGCTTAACCATGATCCACCTCTGACCCTAAACATATTGTTGTAGAAAAGCAATAACATTGAACTCTACATTTGAAAAAGTATGTTTTTGTCTGCCGATTTTCAAAACAGTGATACATATATTCCAAATTCAGAGAATTAAGGGATTGCCTCCACACGGCTCTCAACATGGCGACGGCTAAGCTGGTTGCTAGGAGCTAACGGTGCAAACGACGGCAACAGTGCCCGTCAGGAGTAGCTTATCCATAAAATGTGTGATAAAAATGAGTAAAAGGTCATGTTAATGGGTTTGATAAAGATCAGTAGGGCTGGTCAAGCACAGTTTACAATACATTAAAAAGAAATGTAAAAATCCAGTATTTATTCAGAACACAGACGATGCTCTCAACACCAGCGGCGACATCAAAGCATTTTACTGATCTGAGACTCGTGACCTTTTTGAGTCGCACTGACGTTGGTGGACGGCATCCTGCTGCGCAGCTCCCTGCTGTCCTTCACGGGACACGTGCTCGGCACCCGGCACCAGAAGACCTGCTTGTAGGAGTTCCGGAAGTTCTCCGACAGGAAAGCGTAGATGATGGGGTTGACGGAGGAGTTGCTGTAGGCCAAGCAGTGAGCCACCATCCTGAACACGAAGGAGGCCTGGTTCAGGGGGAAGGAGCCGAACTCCACCCACAGATGGACGATGTGGTGAGGCAACCAAGACAGACAGAAGACCACGACCACCACCAGGACCGTCTGGGCAGTCTGCAGAGATAATGATTGGTTGTTGTCATGTTATCGCATGTTACTGTAACAGGACAGTCTGTGGAGGCAGAGCAACACCAGATCATCACGTCATCCTTTAATTCTAGTAGACATTTTGTGACAAATTGTCACATGAATTCTTAAGTTTTGGCCAAAAACATGTTTTGTGAGGTCACGGTGACCTTTGACCTTCCACCAACAAATTCAAAACAGTTCATCCTTGAGTCCATGTGGGACATTGCCTTCTCAAGAATGGGGCGGACAGAATGATGTCCTGACTGACAGTTTTTATTTGTGAGTCCCTGAAATGTTAAAAGGTATTAAAAACTGCCCATCCCAGTTTCTCAGATTCAAAGGTTACATCTTCAAAAGTCAAGTTTTCTCCGACCAACTGTCCAAAACCTTAAGATATTTAATTTACTCTCATAATATGAGACAATAAAGAAGCAAATCCTCATATTTGTGAAGCTCTAGCCAGCAAATCCCAGGCATATTTTTAATTAAACTATTGAAACAACTAAAATAGTTTGAGACAAATTTCGGTTCTATATTCTAAGTCTATTATGTGTGGCTATTTTTTTTTCCCCCTGTGAGCAGTGTGCTCACTTTCCTTTCGAGCATCCCTTGAGAGACACAGACCTGGTCCATCACTAAACCATCAGCCATCAGGGACATCAGGGAAGCATGTCCACAGTCACTGTTCCCACGTTTCCAGTCACAACATTATAATATAACATGATGAACACATAGAGGGACAGAAATAAGCTCCCACCAACCTTCTTTTTGGACCTCTCGGATTTTTTGGAGACATTCTTCAGCTTTTTATGCAGATGGTTTAAAACCTGCAACAATAAAAGTATCATTAAGGATAAACGTTTTATCTTTAATTAATTCTTACTGTAAAATGATCAATCATCGCAGCACCGACCATCAGAGTTGAGGACAGATCATGTTTCTATTGTCAATTCCAAACCAGAAAATGAATTTTACGGAGATTGAAGCCACACCGTTTGCATCATGTTGAACTTTGCATTCATGTGTGCTTGCTCCAAACTGTGACATCTGTGTGGAATTTTACGTGCACACGGATAGTTTGTTTTAACTATGTTTTAACTATGTTTTTACTATGTACTGGCTCTGTGGCACTCTGAGATTCTATGAAAAGTGCGTTAAAAATAAAATACATTATTATTATTATTATTATAATCCGTGCGCACTCACCTTTGCATAGCAGACCGATATCAAAGTGAGAGGCAGGATGTATCCGAAAACAAACGTGCACATCACGTAGACCTTCCTCTGGTGGTCCGGCCAGACCTCCCAGCAGAAGGTGTTGTTGTCCTCCCTCTCCACGATGCTCTGGTGGTGCGCAACGGGCGCAGCCATGGCCAGGGACAGGATCCAGATGAGCACCACCCCGAGCATGGCGTGCCTCCCGACCCGAATCAACGAGGACTTCCTGGCGTGGACGATGGCCACGTAGCGGTCCACGGACATCGCCGACAGCGTGAAAATGCTGACCAGCATTGACACGGTGAAGAAGTAGTGGATGAACTTGCAGATGAACGCTCCCAGCACCCACGTGGGCAGCATGTAGATGGTGGACTGGAAGGGGACGCAGAAGAGGAGGTAGGACAGGTCCGCCACGCTCAGGTTGAGGATGAAGATGTTGGTGGTGCTCCTCGGCTGTCCCGGTTTGCTGCGCGCCAGCACCGTGATCACCATGGTGTTCCCGAGCACGCCGAGGATGAAAATAAGTGCAAATATCAGAAGAGAAATAAAGTTGTCCAAACCCATCCCCAAAACGGGTTTAGCTGGCAGCCGAACATTGTTGGTGTTGAAAGGCTGACTTTGGTTCTCCACCTGCAGCTCCATCTTCTTTTTTTTCCCGCTAGTGAAGAGAAGTTACATGTTGATGTGCTGAAGCTCAGGTTTGGAATTTCTCCTGAACAAAGGCTGGATGGAGCTCATGCGTGTGCAGGCTGCCTCCCCTGCCTTCTTTGGCAACGTCACCATGCCGCGCGCAACACATCGCGCCAATACCTTTCCACTGTTTCCAGTGAGATGGGAACAAACAGAAACTCTCGAACGCACTGTTTTAAACCATCAACAAGAACTCGGTGTTACTTTATTCAAACAAGTGCATCAACACATGTTATTCATGAATGTGTTACCAACCGTAATGTACACATTCAGATATTACTGCTATTATTTCATTCATTTTACAGAAAAGTGACAATGTCTTCTGCAATATTATCAAAACAGATTAATTCAATGTATTCCACATTACATGACAATTATTGCATGCATATTATTTTTCCCCAAAAAGATTTAAGAATTCAAGTGTGTGTGTCAAGTGTGCCTTTGTTTAATTTAAAGTGACTAACTTTTTCTGCAGTGTAATGAATCTGTCTGCCTACATTAAACAGAGGACTTTATACTTTCTCCAAAGGGTCCACTTCAGTCTTTAATATAATAAAACCTCTTAAAGGGCCAGTGTGTTGGAGCCATCTATAGCGGCGAGGCTGCAGATTGCACACAACCGAAGCTCTCGGGTGCTAAGCGTGTATAAGAAAGCAAAAAAAGCATGAGGGGCCCTATCTAGAGCCAGTTGTTTGTACAGAATTACGTGATAATCCATCCAGTATTTGTTAAGATATGTTGACCGACCGACAGACCAACATTGTCATCCCTAAAGCGTTGCCACTAGCATGGCTAAAATCTGTCTCGCAGAAGGCCCCCCAAATGTATGGAAGTGCAAAATGAAAGTAGTGGATAAGCCCTATAATTTCCTGAAATATTTAAGAACATTTAGATATAATACTTAAAAAATTTCCCTTTTCTGAAGGGTCGAATACTATAAGTGAACGTGCTTGTGACTCAACTACGTAATACTTTATGATTTTTCTCAATTCCATCGATCGTCCTCAGCCTTCAGCTATTGATCTGCTCTGACCAGGTCTGGGAACAGATTTTATTATCATTATGCAAGCATGTGAGTTTCAGGTGAACCAATGCTGAGAGATCCGCGCGGGGATAACCATCTGGAAATGACGACAGAGATGATGCACATGCTATGTAACGTGAGAGCAGAGGCTGATGTTATCTTGGGTTCCACTTGTCCTCAGGCGATTGTACACGTTTTGAAGATGTTATTGTATACGCGTCTGGGTAATTTGCTGGTGTTAATCAGGTGAATTAAACACAGATGCAGCTGCAAAAACCTAAGGATAGTGAAGATGATGATGGTAATGATCCGGTGATGGTTTTCTGGAGCTGAGCCTTGACAGCAGCCATTATATCACTGACTTATTATACTTTAGGGAGCATGGCTGTTGTTTTGTAATTGGTCCTGAAGCAGCCTGAAGTTTCCATGGTGACTCTGTACTCCATCGACCAAGATGTTATCCGTCTCTCTGCTGAGGAGAAGAAAGGCACACCGAAGCCTTGAGACAGCGTCCAATTTTTTCCAGAAACATATAATTCATCGTGACAAACATGACAATGTCATATATCTATTTTAAGAAATATCTGTCAGCTCAGATCACAAAATCGCAGCTGCATGTTAGGGGCACCAGCACGCACAACGTTTTTTAGCATATAGGGCAGCCTATGTTGCACTGGATCACGTTTTCTCCATTTAAGGGCACCCATTAGTGCACTGCATCCCATTTTCTCCACTGAAACGGTCCTCCTAGAGGGCATCATGTTTTAGCTACCGTAAGGGCATCCAAGAAGGCACTTTGTTATGGTTTTCTCCACTGGAAGGGAACTATCCAGGGCACTTTATCATGTTTAATCTGCCATAGGGGCATCCAAGAGGGCACGTCATCCTCTTTTCTCCACTGGAAGGGAGCTATCCAGGGCACTTTATCATGTTTTATCAACTATAGGGGCATCCAAGAGGGCACTTGGTGTTTTCTCCACTAGGGCATCCAAGAAGGCACTTTTTCATGTTTTTCTCCGCTGGAAGGGCACCTCAGAGTGAGCGTTGTTATATGTTTTATCTACCATAGGGGCATTAAAGAGGGCACTTCATCATTTAAATATAACTCAAATGCATCCAAGAGGGCAGTTTTGCTGCGTTTCTTTGTAGCATGAGAGTAACAGCAAGTTTTTGCTTTCTAAAAATGGCTGAAGAATAGCTTCTTTACTGTTTTTAGTCTTATTACGATTCATCATACTTAATCTTTATTGAATATTATACTTTCTTCTTGTAAATCAAGTGTTTTTTAATGAACTTATTCAATACAATACTTAAAGACATGATACGAACAGAACAAATAGAACAAATGAGGGCAGAGTCCTTGGGATTAGAGATTGAACACATTTAGCAAAATCAGGCTTTGTCTGACTCTACTACTACTGTTTTCCACGGAGAAAGCAAATAACATTCCTGGTTTGAATGAAGGAAAGCACCTGCTACATTTTAAAACTTCCAACAATAATTCTCGTCCAATAGTCAAATTTTTTTTTAGCGACGCTACATTATTTTGTGAATATTGTCATCAAATGGCACCTTGGGTGTGTCGTACAGATTGTGATTTTGTGCCCTGTGAAGAGATCCACTTTTGTTGTGACAGAATAAGACATGAGGCAGAGAAGAAGTCCCCAAAGAAACCACTGAAGCAGACTAATGAAGTCTTAAAGGGCAGAATCACAAGGCTCTCAATTTCTGTTCCAGCTTGAGTACACAGTGATATGATGTCACACTACAGTGTCTCTGCATCAGCTCCCTCCCGCCTCTGTGATCTTCTTTACCAACCTGGGTAGAAACTTAAGCTGCTTTGGACCCTGCTGCTCAGACCTGTTGTTACCATGACACTGAGCCGTGAGAGGAGACCACAGCAACAGCACATCCATTTTTGCCAATAATTTGAAATGAACTCGCTCTGTCCGCTAAATAGCCGGGAGCCTCGGATGGCCATTTGGGTGATTTACCGCTATCAGACCGCAGTGTTTGTTCTGTTTTGTATTGGTCAGTCGTACAAAAAGTACGTCTTCAGATAATGATGGTTGTCTCTAGTAAGACTATTTTTAAAATATTACAAAAAACGATTTTTGATTTGAATTTACTGGTTATTTTTCATATTGAGGCATTTGTAATGAATACATTGAATTTATTTCTCAAATGTATTATCATAATACAAAACAGGACCTTCTTTTTACAAAATCTCTCTCTCTCACATATATATATATATATATATATATATATATATATATATATATATATATATATATATATATATATATATGTGTGTGTAAAGTATCAGAAATCAGAGGAGAGGTGAGTAACAAAATAAAACAGAAAACACTACCATGTACATATAAAAATACAATAAAAACAGGGAGCAGGGCAGATATGACAATATCATATTATCAAAATGCTGGTGCCTCAACAAGTAAGCGGCATTTTAATTTAATGGCGGAGGCGGAACACATTTGAAGTACTTTATATACTGTTGGATAGGTTATTTAAAATGAGAAAGTACAGTTTCACATCTTATAAATTGATTGTATGTTTTGTCTGTAAAATCTTAATCTGTAAAGTAACTGATGCTTTCAGATAAATGTCAAGTGGAGCAACAATGACAACATTTTCCAGATGTCATGGAGTAGAAGTATGACGTGGCATGAAATGGAAGTAAAAGTACCTAAAAAAATGCTACTTCAGTAAATGTACTTAGTTACTTTCAACCACTGGACAATCTGCTGTCAAGCCATATCTCGCCGAGCCAAGCATTTATATAAAGCAAGAGAAGATGTTAAGTGTGGAGTTTTTTTTGACACTGTAAGTCAGAGAGGCGTTGATTACCATCAAGTCGAGTCAACACAGTGCCAGTGCTTTTAATTGCATGCTTTTGAATTGAGCATTAAAGTGTATTAAACCAGCAGGCGCAGTTCCTCGCACCAGCAGTAGAGGGAGTGAGGGAGGTTTGCCTCCACACTCCAGTCATTGCAAAGGCCATTCATCTTCCCTAAAGTGACACTGTGTCAAGTGCAAAAACAGACCGATCTGTTATCAGATGGAGTCTGGAGCCGGAGGACATTTCTTGTTTTATCTGCTGCGGATAAAATGAATTGAACATGTGTGCTCAACGCCGCCAGCGCACACACACACACACACACACACACACACACACACACACACACACACACACACACACACACACACACACACCACACACACAGTGCGTGCAAGCCGAGCCTAGTCGCTGATCTGAAGCAAATGCAGATAAAAGTTGTTTACTCAGTCAATCCCTGCTTCCATATTCTGTACATGTAACATTTTACAGGAGGCAATATGGTGGTAGGCCTACATGAAGTGATAAAGTGAAATGTGGCATTTGTGCTGGGAACATGTTTTTTTTTTAAACATGGCATCGGAAGTTACTTCTAAATGTCAAACACACCGTCAGATGAAGAATTCATATGCAAGTTGTGAAGGCAACAGCGTGTTCTCAGGTGTGACTGGAGGTGCAGTGAATACGTAACGCACAGTGCTCTTTAATATATAATAGGATGCTGCAGATGATTCTTGTTGCAGAATGAATGAAAACAACAGGTGGTTGGCCCGGTACCTCCAACTGCACTTCACATGAGTCTAGAAAACCATCGCCAGCACAATGAGTTGAAAATATTGCGAAATGGTGTTATTACAGAAACAATAAGACCGCACCGCGTTTCAGAGCATGCCAATCTCACGGATCTGTTCAAATGAACCAGCACAGGACATTGGTGGATGTTGTGTTCAATTCTGTTGATTCTGCCCAGAGATACAGCTAGAAAACGAAGCCGTCATAGACAAATGCATTACAGTTAGTCTACTTCTGTGAACCATCTTGTGTTCAGTGACCTTGGTTGCCTACCAACACGTTGCAGTCAGCGGGGTTGTATCACGAGGATGCGGTCGGTCTACAATCCCGGGAGAGATTTATTGTTTTCACAATTGATAGGAAGCTCTGATATTTAAGCCATCATGGCCGTAAAGATTTACTTAACCTCTCCCCTGTGGCACCTACATGTCTGTGGGTGCACCAGGTGCAAAAGTGTGGCCATTTTTAGACCCAGCGCAGGAGATTTGTGAGAACACATCTGTGAATCTAATGAATAGGAAGCAGTGACTGTCGGGTGATAATCAAAGGACGCTGTGAACTTCTGCATGCATGAAAAAAAAAATCTCATTTGCACATTATTTTGCAGGTGTGAGGCAGAAGAATGAGTAAAGAGAAAGACAGAGATTAGATGATGAGTCGATTACACACATTTTGATGCACCAGAGATGCATAAAATGATCTTTTAGGAATTAGTGTCAATTGATAAGATAAGTCTTTAGTTTATAGACGCTAAATTCAATCTGCAGAGAATATCTATGATTGAGGAATTGCCTTCATGCAGCTCTCAACATGGCGACGGCTGTGCCTTTAATTTGCCGCTAACGGTGCAAACAATGAAAGAAAGAGAGTGTAAAGAGAGAAGGAGCTGAGAGTGTTTACCTGGAGGAAACCAAAGGAATTTATCTCAAGAAACTATCTATGTCAAAATGCCATATTATATTATAGAGAAAAATATGATCATTTTTCAGATTCCCTTCAAAGATGACGGACTATGAAAACCATAATTCCCCAAAAGGCCTGAAATTACATCCATTTGTAGTGTGTCATACTTTTCTTTCACAAATCTGATGGTGAAGTGAAAATCTCAAGGTGAATGCAAAGAATTGGAATTTGAAAATGCCTAAAAGAAAAGCAAATTGATTAAAGATCATCACTGTAGAACTTCTCTTCTTTTCTGACATTTAACATCAGAAGAATACTCCTGTTCGCATCATTCCTTCATTTACAGCAGCGGTCGCTCAAAAAATATCCTCTGGCCCTCTGTTTGAAACCAGAGAGAATGATATTGTTGAGATGCTAAACAAATGATAGCATTATGCCCGAGCGCTGTGCGGCGGCTCCTGCCAAGTGTTGATGGAATCGCTTGGCTTCCGACCAACAAGACATTTGCATTGAGTTGTTTACTGGCCAAAAGGATTCGCTGTGAGGACGCACTGTGGGAAAAGAAAACCATTCACAACTTAGGGCTGATCCTATTAGTTCAAACAATGGGAATTTTCAGAGACAATGGATACACAAAATGCGTCAGAAAAACAGCAGCACATCAAGTTTTAAAGGCTTTAAAGGCAATAGTTCTTTGTTTTATCGAACACAAAAGGTGAAGTTTGACACAATTATGTTGGAGGAAGTGAGACTTTTCTTGGCCTGAGCATCCAATGAATGGTGACATCAGCTCCTGAGCGTCATACTTATGTTGTCATCTATAGACGGCAGGGGCTGGATGCGATAGGAAGAGGTCATCCAGGGTGACAAAGACACACAGCAACACAAAGGCTTTTCACTCCCAAAGCCAGTTAGTTGACCGTGATTTCACATAGAATCCTGCTTTTGAGTCACTGTCAATCCGTGCTGGATTTGAGAAAAATAAGTGGATCAAAGCAACACTTTAACAATCAACACAGTAACACTGTCTGATCTTCTCTGCAGACTTCAAGGCTATAAAACTTTTATGAGACAGATGTTCAGCGACAAAAAAACCTGTCAATGAGTAACGGAAAACAATCCTTTGTTGTTGTTTAACAGCATCTTTCAGGGTCAGACTGAGTTATTCTAACTGAAAAACAAGTATGACGCATTTCAACACTTTTGAGATATCGTCAGGTCAGATATGAAAGGAGTCTAAAGCCATGCAAGTTGTACTTCGAGCTAAATGCTAAAGTCAACACGCTAACATGCTCACAATGACAATGCTAACATGTTGTTAACAGGTATTCTGTGTTCCGTGTAGTTTTGCATGTTAGCATGCTAACATTTGTATACTAAACAGCACTAAACATTAAAGTCTAGTTCACACCACACAACTTTAGCACACATTTTTCAGTTTGGAGACCAGACATACACATCAGGGATTCCTCCTGTCACCGGTCAGTCATGTAGTGTGAAAACCACAACGACTTCAAGACTCCCGATGACAGCACAGCAAGTTGAGTAGTGTGAACAGTACAGCCAATCTGACGACTTTGAAAGTCATGTTGTATGAACTTTGCTACAGTGAAATGGGAGTGTCAGTAGGTTATAAACCAAAGCATTGAAAGAAGTACAATTTCGACCTGATGACGCAATGTAAAGTTAAGGGATCAACAAAGTTACAACAATTCATCCTGCGGGGGATATGAACGTCGGCAAATTTCATGGCAATCCATCCAATAGTTATCGATGCATTTCACTAAAAACCACAGATTGTAGATGTAGAGATGTTTGACATGATAAGCAAAAAGTGACCTGCTTGTGGTGCTGGAGAAAGAGTCTCTAAAGTTGATAAGATCCGTCCTCTGGCGACCATGAATATATCTAAAGAGTTTCATAGCAATCCATCCAATTGATGTTGAGATGTTTCAATTTGGACCAAAGTGGTGACCAACCTGCATTTGCATCTCTACAGTAGAATCGCTGTAGTTGTATAGTATTAAATCTGACATTGGGATATTTTTACAAACATGCTGATGGCTGCATTTGTTTTCTCACAGAGGTTTCAGAAGTCATTAAACGAGTTTTAATCAATTACTGGAAAAGCCCAAACTGTGTGTGCACATGTGATGGAACAGAGGAAGGCTTTCTTTCTCCCTCTCCCTCCAGCAGCAGATAGATATTCAGCTGCCTCTCTGAGTGGGCGTCTTTGGTCTAGATTGACATTCCTGCCAGGGTTCAAGGATATCTCCCGTGTTTGTGTCCCACAGCTCTATGGCAATGGCCGCTATTGTTTGCCCCGCGCTGGGCCTCAACCTTCCAGCTCCGGGGACAAATCCAAGACTCTTCTGGATGCGAGGGCACAAGCAGCGTGGTCAGCCCACTCTCTGCATTCCTGTACCCTACCTCTGTCAGGCCCGTGGGTGCTGCGCCGAGGCTCGGCCCTGCGGGACAAACAGACGGAGCACTGTGTGCGAGGCAGAGTGGACAAACATGTCCCCCCTCTGAGTCCATCCCCATTTTAATGTGTTTGTACAGGAAACTATGCAACTATGATGCCTCCATAGACTTCAGTGATATGAGCACTTGTGTTTCGATGAAAGCTTCCCCCGCTTTCATATTAAGGATCGAGTTTCTCCGTTTTTACAAGGACTTAGATTTCTTCTGAATCATCCGGATTCAGAGAAAATGATGTGGCTTTTACCAAACAGGAATGCAGCCACTGATGTGGCTGAATGCTCTGTATTTGAGGCCCATGTGGTTTCCAAAAGATTAATCACTTTGTATTAGTGGCTGTATTATAAGGAGTAATAGTCGGATAGTGCTCCACGTATCTGGTTCAAATAAAAATGCCTGTTTACTCTCAAGGCACTGCTACTGGTGCTTTGAGCTAAATGCTAAACATCAGCATATCAACATGCTCAAAGTAACAATGCTAGCATGCTGGTGTTTAGCATGTATAACGTTTGCCATGTTCATCTTTTGATTTAGCTAAAACAAAAACAAAACAAAAAAAAAATTATCTCGTTGTGGCACTGGTGAAAAGTCAAGGATGACAAAGTCATTAGGATTTATCACCTGAGAACCACGAATGTCTGTACATTATGTTGTGCCAATGTATCGAGTAGACGTTGACAAAAATTTCACTTGACAAGTGAAAAGCGTTGATCTGATGGTGGCAATACAGGAAAATACAGGTGATCAGTAGGATTCATCACCTGGGGAACACGAATGTCCGATCCAAATTCCATGGCAATCCATCCTAATTTTTTTTTTAAATATTTCAGCCCTTCACAAAAGTGGTTGACTTTGCCGTCAGATGTCATAAGCAATATTAAAGACGAATCTGGTGGTTGTTTAAAGTCTATTAAATTCTCATGTCCATTTTCCAAAGCATGCCATATAAAATTAGATTCATAGCTTACTGTGACTTAGACCCCCCACCCTTCTCTGTGATTGTCATGTGATGCAACATATTAAAACAGTCAGCTCAAAATAAATGCACTAACTTATAAGAAACCCAGCTTCATGTGAAGGGAGAGAAATGTCCATCTCCACTGCCCCGCGTAGACATCAGCAGGGAGGACTGGAAAAGAGAGAAAATACGATTAGACCCTACCAGCATTAGCCTGGAATGAAGCTTAGTGACACCGCGGCACGAGCATGATGTTGTCCACTTTCTATCTCATTTCGAGGGTTTAGCGCACACGGTCGGCCTCCCTCTGTGAGAGTCCATACGCAGGTCAAGTATTACTCATTATGTTTTCTCACGCTGCATCCGAAGAAACAAACAGTCTGTCGGCCGGGAATCTAATCCACCGAGAAAACTTCTTCATCTTGTGTGCTTTGTTAGTGACAGAAAATAGGAAATAACTCATTTTAGTCTCCTCACACCCTGTTTTATTTAGAAGGCATGCCACGTGTTTTCATTTAAATTCAGTATTTTGGGGACTGACATTTCCTGTGCTTATTTCAGTCCAATACACCTCTTATTGCTTGGTTGCTACTCAAATGCAATCAACACTTAAATCTGTTTTTTCAGTTTGTCATTGTTATTTTTTTCTTTTCTTATTATGCTCATCTGGGTTTTTGCTTCAATATAAAAGCAGCAGGATAAGAGGATGAAAACAAATTTCTGAAATTCTGAAGCTGCACTTCTAAAGTGCTGCTTTGTGTCATATGAACTGTTATATGAAAACAGATCCATCTGTTTGCCACACTGTTTTGTTTTTGATCGCTAAAAGTTACTTTCTGACTTGAAATAAGAATCAGCCATAACAACAAGTCGTCTGTTCCGAAATATTAATATTCCGATGCTGCATGGGTGTTTTCTGACACAACTCACCCTGCAACAGATCTCGCTTTGTTCGCTGGCCGCTGCGGCCGCTGCGGGTGAACCAACACACCCAGGACTCCTTGTAGTGATGAAATGTGGTACAATGGCAAATGAAGCTTAAGTTACACAGCCTAACATTAAAGGATCATTCGGAATCAAAATCTGACAAACCTACTCGACGTTGGAAACAGTGTTGTACAAAACACTCTTCACTTTTTTGTCCATGTTAGCTTAAATGTGGAGCATGACAGTTCATTCTTTTGGCTCTTCAAAACAGTTGACCAAATAATCTCCACTCTTAGCCCATTTTAGGTTTTGGATGAGTACATAATGTTGACCTTTAACTCTAACTGGGGATCTTTAGGGGGTGATAGCTGGTCAACAGTATATGCCACATATTAGTGTCAGACATCATCTAAAAGCTGGGAACCTGAAGAATAAGTGAGAATTTAGCTCAGCAGCTGTGTTTTGTTATCCACCTAATCACATTTTTTAAGTTTATACTGTATAAGGGGCTTGGAACAATATGATGGAAGTGGATGATGGCCATTTTTATCAAGAATTAACAAAAACATTTTTTTTTTGTCTGAAATCCCTCCAAAATACAACATTAAGACAGGAACTCCAGAGAAAAAAAATCCATGTTGTGATTTGGTATCAAAACCTTTCCTTCTGTAAGAATTGTTTGTTTTGACAATTGGATGGCGAACATTTCAGTTCTAGAAGCTGCTCAGAACACCAAGAAAATCCATACATCCTCTGAATCCACTAGTTCTCTAGTTTGTGGTTGTGAAGTTCCTTGAGGCTGTGGTTATCCTGGAGGTCACAACAGGTCATTTTTATCCCTTCGTGTCGGTGTCCGTCCGTCCGTCCATGCCTTTTTTTAATTTAAAGTTTTTGAAAATGGCCACAAGACAATAAAGTCTAAGCTTTGCAGTCACACCCAATTTATGCAATTTCTTGTCTGTTGGTATTATCATAAAGTAGGCATGTCCATAAAGGGAAGATTCATGGATATCCAGAGAACCAGTTTCATTCACATTTCTTGCCCAATTTTATCATGCCAAGTTTTTCCCTCACCAAAATGTAGCATAACTTTGTGGCGTTATTTAGCCTTTTTGCCGACAAGCTAGCGTGACATGGTTGGTACCAACATTGACCTGCTACGCCTCTTACAGACAGTAATGTCGGGCCTCAGACAATAGGCCATTGCATTCCAGTTTGGTAAAATCTTTTAAAAAATGTTAAATATTCAACCTGTAAAGCTCCATTAGCCATAAACCTCTGTCATAGTTGGAACTGTTTAGATTTTAATGGTTTCAACATGAAAACACAAACATTCAGAAAATCCAAACATGCAAAGTCACCACAAGTTTATTGTATCAGACACAGATACTTGGCCCGTGTCCATAGGTTTCCACACAAGAAGCTTTTCTTGTCTTCCGGGCCTCTCCTTATGTTAAACTGGGTGACTGTACATCCAATTTAAACACCATCCATTGAGAGGATATATGAGGCTGATTCAACAATGGCCCCACAGAGCTGCGGGGCTGCTTTGCATCAGGGTGTGAGTGCAGACTCAGAGATAACCCTTGTTGTCCCTGCGGCTGGGGTGAAGCAGATGGGGGGGAGAGGAACAATGGCCCGGGCCCATTCGGAGGGCGGCAGTGACTGACACAGCCACTGAAGCCCCGAAGAATGCCTGGAGCCGAGCCAGAGCCATGGACCTCACTGGCGCAGCAGCATCCCCCCCCCCCCCTCCACCCCCCACCACCACACCTGACCCTCCTCATGTCCCATGGTGCCCTGCGACTGGAGGGGGCGACACCTTCAAAGACGGCCCCCCGGCGCGTCAGAGGACCAGCGAGCCACCCTGAAGGAGCAGCAGAGCCGAGTGTTTGGCACTGTGGGCTGAGGACCGACTTGGAAGAGGACTACTGAGTAGACAGAGAGAGGACGACCCCACCCAACCTCAGCAACCACTGGCATGGCAACGGCGAGCACCTCAGGGCAGAGCACCTTCGGGCTCGGCAGGAAAAAGAAGAACCCTGGTCTCATGGATCAGATTACAAAGTTCTTTGGAGGAGACAAAAAGAAAAGGAGCAAGGTGAGCATCTATGCATCTGCATCAAAAGGATGTTTCTGGGTGTTTCTTCTTCCAGAACTTTTTAAAACTTTAACTTAATGTTAGAACCTCATTGCACTGCAATACGGCGCTATATTGTACTTGTTTTTTGTTCTTTAAACATTTGTTAATAATTCAAGACTGAATAATTTATTTTCGCCCATATAGTTATCCACAATATTAATGAATTCGGAAAAGCAATGACAAAATACATTTTTAAAGATTATCCACTGGGTTTGTAGACATTTAAGTTGCAGGGAAATGTTCTCAACCCATGAAGAAATACACACAAAACAAATCTAAATCAGGGTTTGCAGTAGACAGTATATCTCTTATCTCCTTCAGCTCCACTCCAAAGCATCCAGGAGACTTCTAATACAAACCAATAAAACATTTTGACAGTAGTTGCTTGAAGGAGCGAAGAGCCCTGACCAGACGCTCCTTAATTTGTAGAGGTGATTGCCATATTTTGGGCCTGTGTTTTAGGCAGAAGTCCACCAGGCCTGCACTATATTTTGTGAGAAACATGATGATTTCAATGTCATTGGAAAAAAAAAAAACATGCTCAGAGCACTTTTTTTTCTGGCTGGAAGATTTATTTCTTTTTGCCAACCGAGTGCTCACCTGTGCTGTTATCTTGTCTCTTCCAATTTGTAAGTAAACTTACACAGTACACTACGTTAAAGAAATAATGCAGTTTGTAATGTCAGCCTGGCCCTGAGCTGCAAATAGAAAAAAAAACTCTTTCAACTGCAAGACTGGACTCTCTGTGATGGGAGGGGCCCTAGGCAGTCAGATCTCATGCAGCACCGCGCTCCTTTTCATCTGACATTCAAGTGTCTCCAGCTTTGTGGATTTGTATGCGCGCTTATTGTCTGAGCTTGGATCTTTTCCCTCATATGTTGCAGGCTTTCTTTCCTGCACCAAAAGAAAGCCACAGAGATGTGTATCTATGAAAGCTATCTTTTGAGGCTGAAACAGAACATAGTAAAACAAATACACATGAATTAGAGGAAGAGACATCAATGTGTGTTTTGTCAGACTGCACAGAGACAGTCAGATGTGTGAGACTGTTCTGGAGGTTGTTGTGTCAGCCAGCTACAACCTGATGAACCTGACATCCCACTGTAGTCGACTACACTCTCCTCCACTCTGTAAACCTTTCATACCTTTTCCGTCTAGTATTTTAATTGCCTCTAATTGATTCAATTTGCAGATTTCCTGTCATCTCACATGATTGCAGTCCTTTTTTTTCTGTATATTGTGAGATGTGAAACTGCTATAATTACTGTAATTATAACATTAGGAGGTACGGTGCATCTGGGACCGATTTATGGCAAGATGACTGATGTCTTTTCAAGCTCACGCCACGCTACTCTGTCATGATTCATAAAGAAATACTTGACAATGCTATTGAGTTACATGCCGCTTAAAGTCGAGATGAAATGAAAAATGACTATTTGACCCTTTTAGATCACATCTCCCGGTCAGTTTCTTTGTAATTACAAAAATTTACAAAAATGTAATCATCTTTTACTTCTAAATTTTAAAAAAAGAACGTAAACCAGTGCCGTCCAATTTCAACCAATAATTTTTGCAAACTCCATCCATAAATAAATCTGCAGCTTTTAGTGACAAGTGAGGTGTGTGTGGATCCACAGTCCTCTGTAGCTTCGTATCAAGCAAGATTACTTGCTTGATACTTTTTAACGGTCCAATCAAATGCACAGGATTTGATTTAAACCCCTCATGTAGTTGTACACCGCTCAAATATTCTGTTTCACTGGGACTTTAAAGGTCTAAAAGCCATTTGATTTTGTTCCAATTTGGTTCCACAGTAGCATTTACCAAACAGATGCAGTTACTTGACCTCTGTTGATCCTCACAGGGTTCGTTCCGGGGTCACCTGGCCACCTCACCCCAGCAGTCCTCCGCTCGCCGCCGGACCAATGAAAACGCTGTGGTGCATTTCTTCAGGAGCTTTGTGAGTTTCTTTGATTAAATGGTTCTATGTTGTACATAAAGTCAGCTTTGTTGCGTCATGCTAACATCCTCGGGTTTAGGCAAATTTTGTATTCAGTTTTAAAATGTTCATGTATTACTCTGAGACTGCTATAAGCCACAACACAGAACAAAATCATTCTCCTCCAACTTAAGTGTCTTCTTTCAATTTACTTTGGCTCGGACTCTTGGCATCAATAGAGCGGCAGCGTTTTCAAAGCTAAACTGCTTCCCTCAGCTCCCTCACTGATTACAAAGCTGCATGACTCCTTCATTTACATACTGATAAAGATGAAAAATAAAAACAGGAAGTGGGGGAAGTTTCAGTCAGCAGCTCAAACATTTGTTGATTTCAAAACGGTGTATGTTGTTCTATCAGTCACTCTGTTGTTGTTGTTGTTGCTTGGTGTCTCTCAGGTGTCCTCTCCTCGTCCTAAATCCAGGGTGAGTCTCATTTTCTTCACAACATCTGTTCTGTTGATCGTTCCAGAGGTGTAGCCGCAGGGTGAAGATGCAGAGATGCATTGATCATTCACTTCTTATCACTTTTTTAGACATGACTTTCCTTCTCTATTTTGTTCGCCATCATATTTCTCAACATCCAATTTCAACTGAATTTTCTTTCAGCGTTTTATTCGATATCCACTTTAGGGTTTCGTTGGATACCTTTGAGCCATTATGTGTGGGAGTTTATTACTTCGGCATCACCCAGTGGGAGCATCACATTAGATGTCAGACAGCAGCGCAAGCCACTAGCCCCGCCCCCGAGCGGATCTGACCCGAACACACTTCAGACAACAAATAAACTAGTGCACTAATGCTCGCCGCCATTGTCGTGTCAAAAACTCATGCCATCAAAATCATTTATGCTAGTGGTGCAGTGAGCTAAATGCCAATGGCAGCATGCTAACATGTTCACAATGACACTACCAACATGCTGGTGTTCGGCAAGTGTAATGCATGTTCACAATTACAGCGAATGATTGGAACGTCATCAGTTTTTCTTTGACTTAAACCAAAGTATTGGACAAACTGAAATTTGGACCAGACGACGGCGCTAGAAGGAGTTTCCAGGGATCACTGAACTCATCAGGATTCATCCTGTAGGGAAAATTAACTTTAAATGTAAAGGCATTTACACACCGGGGGGCGGGACGAATAAACTACACAAAAGCGAGAAAAAATGGTTTGCGAATATTTCGCATTAAAACTATTTATGAACGGACGGCTGCAAAACACTTGAAACCAAGTGTACAAAAGTACAGTCAAATAATTCAAAGTTGACTTATTTTACTGTACTTTTGTTACGTAACTTACGTAGTACTTATTTGAATCCAAACCACGATCTTTTCTCAACCCTAACAAAGTAATTTGTTTCTTAAACCTAAAGTCGTTTCGTTTGGTGCGTTTGACCCGTCTAAAGCACTAGAATGGTAGTGTTACCCGCTGATTACGCCCAGTCACTTCACCCTGTAGGTGACACGAAATAAAAAGTCAGGAGAGTTTCATCCTCCGGGGACCATGAATGTCTGCATCAAATGTCATTTACAATACATTATAAAGTTGTATTTCACACCGCTAGTGTGGCTAAAATTTCTACACACTCTTAAGTTGTAGATGGAGGGGAGTGTTAGGGGGGACGTCACTCTTTCTGTGCAACCACTCACGCTTCATTTTAAGGGGTCACAAACCAAAAATAATGGGGACCACTGGGGTCGACTCCAGAGTGAGTTGGCTGAATGTATTTTTAAAAAATAAATAAATAAAGAAAGAAAGTGTCAACCTGATCGTCAGTGATCACCCATTTTTAATATACCACCACATCGCTGCTAATCTTGCCATTTAATATCTTTAACTGGATGACTCTCAGATGAGGCGGACGCAGGTACCACTACAGTCCGCTCACTGTATCTCATCTCATCATGTCACTGTCTGTTTCTTTTTCATGTCCAGTGGAGAGACGTCCTGGGCTTGGTACGTCACAACTTCCCTTCTCGAATCGAACAAAAGCCCCATTTCTGACCTCACCGCTTTGTGTGTGTGTTTGATTGTGTATGCGCGCAATGATCCCATTTAAGTCCGTCTGTAGAGAGCTCTTTGTCTGCAGCGCACCCGTTGCCTAACCTCAACGCTTGTCCTGTGTCTCTCTCACCACTGTGTGCTTTTTCCTCCTTGAAGAGAAATATCTTTTAAACCCGAGCGCATCGATTCAAGACGTGTACAAAAAGCTGATTCGCCAGTATCTGCATACAGCAGCTGGAAGGCCAAGCTCACTCTTGACGGGTGCCACGGGAAAATCCCTCTCATTCGGTTGATCAGTCAAAGAGAGTATTGGCTCATTGGTAAATTCATGACGTTGCAATAAATTCTTCTTTGCTTCAATCCAGAGCGACTCGCTGCCTCTGGATGACTTTGAAACTGCTCGACTATTTATGAACCACAACCGGTAAACATTTTCTCTCAGGACCTCTTGGCCTGCATCCTCCTCCTCCTCCTCCTCCTCCTCCTCCTCCCTCACACCTCTATTTCTCTGTAACACCTCCACCTCCTCTGTGCCAAGAGATGACTCACCGATCGATCTGTTGTGGCTTCCCACCTTCTTTGTGTCCTCCCATCTGTCAGGCGACCCTGGGACAGCCATGTCATATGTGTGTGTGATTGGACGGTGATTAAGGACCCATGTCCTCAGTTCAACGCTGACCTCATCTCGTCCTTGTCGTCCATTTTCTTTCCCTCCTGAAGGTTGCCGTTATCCGAGTCTGGTTCCTGTCACGTCTTCATGTTACCCCCCACCCCCCACGACTCGAACATATTATTCTCTCACAATAGCAGATGGAAGAACAGGGACCACTGTTCCTTCCACTTCACACTGCTGCTGCTGTTGCAGAGAAACCACAGACCTGCCGTTTTGTTTTGTCTTACCCCTCAGCTATAAGTGAAGTTCGGGTTATACAATAAAACAATTTGATGACTCAAATATAACTTCTAAAATGATCTAATGACAAAAAAACCCCACCTGTTCCACCTTTACTGTCCACAGGGGAAATTCAGCTTGTAGCAAAGCACATTTAAAACTCAGTCGAAACACTAGAAGGTTGATCCTAATGCAATTGCATAGGATGGATGGAAAACAAAGCGAGTCTTTTCTTCATTTTTGAAATACTTTATATTTGTGGATATATGTTTTTTTTTTAATTCAACAGCAATAATTGTTAATTGTTAATTTTTAAATAGTTGTTTTTTTTGGCTTTTGGTCAAAAAGTAGTGGGACGTCTCCGATTGCTCTGATGAGACAAAATGTGTCTCATCTTGAAAGAGAAGAAGGCCATCAATGTAAAGTGAATTAAAACATCTGGTTAAAGGTTACGCAATGACAGAGCAGCAAACATGCTTTCAGGCCCTGCTTCCAGGTCTCCATCTGTGCTTACAGAGCGTCTTTTTCTAGGCCTCGTCGCCGCGTGCCGAGAGCACAAAGTCGCCGGTCAGAAGACGCAGAGACCAAAGCACACTGTCCAGGATCTTCAACCTGGTGAGCTTACTGCATGTTCGCCCCCGTTGTTTCACTCAAATATACTTCCTGTTTCTACCTGTAAGACTGGGCTTCATAAAACACTGTTTCCTGTCTGTGTTTGCCTTAAAATGCAACAGTGATGCTCTCACCAAAGACCAGTGAGTAATGAATAAATACAGTATAATGATTCACCATTTCAGTTTCATTCATCAGCACGCGTTCACAGCAGCCTGTCATCATAATAAACTAACCAGCTTAAGGAGCGACATTTCTCATTTTCGCAGTGACACCGACATGTAAACCCAGATATCGCATCTCTCACACAACTGTTCATTAATTTCTGCAAATATCATCTACTTTGACTTTTGTGAGGGGTTCATTTTCAGTGTGGATGATCTACTAGAAATCCCAATAAATGTGAAGTACTCGACAATCAAATCTCTCGTGAGGTTTCCGCACAGCTCTAACTGAAAACGACTTCACCCCAGATTGCTCTTATAGATGCCATCTCTGGGGATAGAAAACACACTTTTCTCTCAGCCACCTCATCCTCCTCCTCCTCCTCCTCCTCCTTCTTCTCTCCAGGGAGAAACCAAGTCCCGTGCACCCCCAAAACGCTGGAGCACCATCTTCTAAGCTCTCCGCCGAGGACCAGGCCACAGATCCGACGCCGACGGGACGAGATGAAGGAGGGGAGCAAGCGGCGGACTCACAACCTCAAGAAATGCTAACCCACTAACACGAGCCCTCCTGTGTGTTTCGACGGTGACATTGACAGAGTGTTTAGAAGAGGTTTGGTCATGCTTTTAGTAAAACATCCCCCATCCCTTCGAGTATCTTGGTGCTAGTGTCCAGCTGTCCCCGGCAGATGTTTGCTTTTTCTATTTGTCTCCCGTCGCGTGCATTTTGTAGACGAGTGGCACTTTTGTCTGTCTGTCTGCTTTCTAGAAACCCGACTCACACCCCAAATTCCACACGTGAAAACCTAAGCGGAGAGTGGTCTGTTTGTGCTCGAGTGGAACGTATGTTGCAAAGCATTTGAAAACACAACTGGAAACCTGCAGTATATGAACTCTAATATTATCTTAATGCAACTGTATTTGTTTCATTGTACCTTAGTGTAATTAATGAAGATGTACAGTATGATGTCATTCCAAAAACAAATGAATAGAAATGCCCTTTTCAAATGCACTGTTCCATAACCAAAGAATGCTCTCTTTTCTATATTGTGGCTTTTGCATGGATCTCCTTTATTGTGAGTTATCTGGTTGCATCTTAAATTAGGTTTGAGGTTTTAATGTAATTTGTGTTTCATTCAGAAGACGACAGACACCAGTTGGTTTTATCTGATGGTCAGACAGTAAGTGGTTCAAAGGTTTAAGGCAGAAGCACCCGAGGTGGAAGGAGGAGTACTGAATGTTGAATTCAAATGTTCTGACGTGTAATTTGTCGATTTCATTTTGTTCTTAATGAAAGACATCGCCACTCTCATTTGTACATGCTCTGTTTGTATGTTCACTTTAACGGGATGGTCAGTACAACTGTAAAGGTGTTGTTGTGTTTTTGCTGACGTGGTGTTGCTACAGGAGTGTTATGTTTCCTTTTAAATGTTCAGCCTGACTAAAAATAAACATGTTGTGTCTTCTCTCGGCTATTAAATGTTTTAAAATTGGACAATTTAGCTGTCTTCATTGGATCATACTTACATTTTTTTCCCTTTTTACGGATCTCTTAAGCCAAAATAGAATGAGACACCATTATGTCTCATTCACTTTTAGTTAGCCTTGGCTGGACCCAGGAGACGGTTAGCTTAGCTTAGCATTAAGAATACAAACACTGGACAAATCTGCCCACCAGCAACTCACCAAGTATCACATTATATTGTGATTTGTCGTTTTGCAGGGGGGCTGTGTGCCAAAGTGGAGCCAGGCCACCTGTCTTTATGCTAAGCTAGCCTAACCCACTACTGGCTCCAGCCCTTTTATACCGCACAGACTTGAGGTGTATCGAGCTTCTCTTGGCAAGAATTTTCCAAAATATTGAACTAATTTTAGTTTTAGTTTTCTGCATACCAAAAAATGAGCTAACATTATCAACAGAATGCGAAGACGTTACAGTTTTGACGTCACGTGGACGTCTATGTATCGTGTTGCATGAGCATGCTAACCAGCTAGCTCCGGCCCATCCCGTCTTGTAATACCACTTGTACCTCGAGAGGCGATAGTGAGTCGCTGTAGAGTCCAACATGTCCTCGGTCCAACATGAGAGGACGAAGAAGTAGAGCTGCCCAGAGGACCTGTCATCAGTACATCCATGGTCCAAGTACGTTTAGTTTGTTTATTCTGATAAATCCAAAGTGGCAAAAATGAGAAAACAATTCGCACCCTCGCCTTGTCTTCCCGCTTTGGAATTTTCCCCCAATTTTTTAAACTGATGACTGTGAATTTAGAGCGTATGGACCCAGTATTACAGGTACCCCTATAAATGGTACCTTGATGTTTGGAACCATGACGACAGCAGAGACTGCAACCGGCTTCAAGGTTTACTGAGCAGCTGAATAACTGAAGAGGGAAACAGAAAGTGTGTATGTATCAGCCCCAAACTCAACCCATGATCCATAACTGAACACTCACACACACCCTCGAAAAAATCCTCTGGAGGCCAATCATCCATCTCAGACGGTAATCCCTGTATCAAAGTGTTGTACCAACTGAAAAAAAACAGATCTCAATTAAATCCAGCTGTACATTTTGTCCTGCAGTAACACTGAACAAGGATGATGCTCAGAGGCGGGAAAAACAATGTTTCACATCATTAGACATAATGCTGAGATCGAACTTTTCAAGGACATCTGCCCCTAAGATCACAATTAGCAAGGAGCTCCATCTGCCCTGCATGCAATGTTCCTGCGATAATTGGCTCAGTGGCACGAAATCTTCATCAAACAGGCAATTTCTCTGTATTTGACGCATTTTAGATTTCACAGCAACAACTAAATATACCGTGAGGCTTCGATTATGGTTTGCCCCTGCACTGATTCTGGCCACGGAGACGTCTAGTATGAGAAAAATTGCCCCAGAAATGTATTAAAGATTTCTTACTTACTTTGAAAGAAACAATGTCAACTATCTGTTGTGTAATTCCCCATCCTGTGTCCTAATTTAACTGGCTACATATGGAGTGCATTACAGTATGTAATACATTTGTTCCTCGTGATACAGTTGCTCTTTGGTGATGGTCACAACCTCATGTTTGCCATTAAAATGGGAATATCTAAGGGCTGCTAAATGAACCAGATTACATTAAATGAGTCCCATTCACTGGCTCGTCATCTTTCAGCGTCTCTGGGTCTTCAATGGAATTAATGGAGGATGCTTCCTTCAAACACAGTGAGGAGCTTTTGTACAGTTTGATCACAGGAAAGGGATTCTGTAGCGTTGAGCAAGAGAGACCTCTGGTGCTTCACCATTGTGCTGCAAAGGAACCGTTCTGAAATGATCCACAGTGTTCTGGTATGAGCCAGACTGTCCTAGAATGAGCCAAAGTACTTTAGAATAAGTTTTGGTATTATAGAATACGCCTCACAGTGCTCTACAATGAGCCACGAGTTCTTAATGTCAATGTCAATGTCCTTGAATAAACCACATCTTCCACATTGAGCCTAGAATAACCCACAATGTTATAAAATGAGCAAAATCATTTAGAAAAATCTAAAATGCTGTTATTACCACTTATACCGAGATTTTCTTCCTTCATATAGTTTGAAGAGACATCAATGTGTCGCAGAAAACACTTTTTATGCCCTTGTATTTATTTTCTAATTCAGATCAATGGCAAATAATTTATGTGCAAAATACAAATGAACTTTAATTGGGCCCAAGAAGTACATTTACTACACAGATGTACAGTTTACAGCATCACTTAACAAGAACTGAGGCTATGTGGCACTGCACAAATACAAAAAGGGCCACTTGATAAAAGCATATGATTGTTCCTTTTTTTGTTGTTAAAACATCCATGGCATGAAAAGAACAGTCACCGTGTGTATTTCTGCACACACAATTTACACTTTACAATTTAATTTCCGCTGAAGCTCTCACTCGCCTCCTCTTTAAAAACATGACTACCGGCGTCCAAGTTTTGCGACTGAGTTCTGAGCTCGTCCACAATCCCAGACACGCTGCCCAGGAGGCCACGCATCCCGTCCCCCATCTCCCCGCGAAAATCCACCTCCTCGACTTTCACTTGTCCTCCCGTCGCGAGAAAAGCCTCGCCGTCCTCAAATCCATAACCGAAGCCGTCGTCGACGTCCGCTGCAGGTGCGCTCTCGTTGTTGCCGTTGGCTGAGGAGCTGGAGGCGAGTCTCTCGCATCGGACCTGATGCCTGAGGAAGCTGTCCCTCCAAATGACTTTCTTCCCACACAGGCCACACTCGTAGGGCCGCAGCCCTCCGTGAGTCTTAAGGTGCTTGGTCAGATGGTGCTTCATCTTGAAGGACTTTGTGCAAACAGGACAGCCGAAGGGCCGTAGGTTGAGGTGCTGCATCTTCACGTGCCGGTCACGCATGCTCTTCAGGGTGTAGGCTTTGCCGCAGTGGCAGAAGTGGACTTTGCCCGTGTAGGGGGCGCCGGCGAGGGACACCGAGGAGGACGAAGACGGCGTCGGGGGCGAGGAGGGCGGTGGAAACGCAGCAGACGATGGAGACAGGAGGCGGCTTGAGGTGGGGGTCGACGAGCTACCCTGTCCCGCGCTGGTGGAGGGCCAGCTTACCTCTGACCCCGCCATGGTGAAGTCGGGGGACACGGGCACTAAAGGCCTCTGGGAAACCTGTCCCGTGCCATCTTGGATCTCGTCATATGTGCCTCGGCTAAACGTCCCTTCCGTGAAACATTCAAAGTCCGCCTCCTCCTCCTTGTCATCTTCATCCTCGTCTTTACTGCAGCTGCCACCCCCTCCGTCCTGCGGCCTCTGCTCTTGTTGAGACCAGGGACCCGTCTGCCACTGCGGCCGGGCTGAGACGGGACAGGCGGGGCCCGGAACTCCTTCACCTGTTTGGCAAGCATGAACGCCAGGCAGGTCTGAGGAGGGGTCTCTTCCTGCCAAACTTCTCTGCACTTTGTCCTTGATCTCCACACTCGTCTTCCCCGTGACTTGTCCTACACTTTCATCTGAAATTGGGCGGAAGTCTGCGGAATAAATATAGAAACAGGATCAAATCAAATCCACGCACAGCACAAGGAGAAGTAACACGTGTAGCGCATATAGGAACAGACACACAAATGTCTGTGTATCTCATCTCAATACCTTTTTAGGTGACACTGGACTAAATGTGCCTGTCAGTATCACAATCTCTAAACCAACGCCTAAATAATTTCACATTTCTACCACACAAGTGACCTAGTTTGAAGAAGTGACCCTCTTTCTTACGGTGAAATTCCTCTTAGGTAAAGAACTATATGTGTGTTAGAATTATTTGTGGTTGAAGTGAAATGAGGTCTTTGTATCGTACCGCAGTGCCCCATTTGTGCAAAGCCCCCCTTCTTCTCCACCGGAGCTTCTCCGACTCCCTCGTCTGCCTCAATCTCTCTTTTCTCCTTCCTCCTCTTCTCTTGCGTCTCATCACTGTCCCCGCTCTCTCTATTCTTATCAAGCAGCCTGTCGCTGCTCGGCGGCACTCCCCGCTGTTGAAACCTGACTTTCTGCTTTAACGCCTCGCCACTGGGGAACCCCCCGTGGTACCGGCCATTGTGGCCCGGTCCATCGTGAGCAAAGTGGCTGGTTTTGGTGTGACCCGATACCCACTCCTCCTCGCAGTTGGCGTAATCACCCTCTGCATAGCTAGCCAGCGTGTCCAGTTGGGAGTCGGCCAAGTGCTGGGCCGATGAGGGCCGCGGTCGCCCCCATCTAGGGAACTGCTGCGGACGTCTCCACGTGGCTAAGGGGGGCAGGGCATCCGGCTTCCTCTCTTTCCTTCTTCCCTCCCTTTCCAGGTACAAGCAGTCGGTGCTGCTCGGGGACTGCTGGCGGGACGCGGTGCCGGGGTGAGCTGCGGCGGCGGCCTCCCCAGGGCTGACTTCTGCTGAGGGCCGGGGCCTCTTCAGGATCTCCGTGCATTTGTCCACGATGTGCCACATCTGGAGGAAACTGGCCACGGTGACGTAGTTCACGATGTCATCGTGCACGATGCTCAGCTGGCCCGTGTAAGCCGAGCTCAGCACACTCTCGAAGGCCACCGGGTCCATAACCGAGGGTAGGGAAACAGTCGTAACATTCTTCAGCAACACCTGTCGAGAGAATGCAGAGAAGACGTACTGAGTTTTGAAATATTGGGGCTGAGTGAAAGCAACGACACCTTTTAGTAAATTAATGAATTTGACCCGCCCTGACCCACCTGGTCGTGAAAGTAAGGCGAGGATGCAGCGAGCACGCAGCGATGGGCCCTGAACACTTGCCCCTGCACCTGGATGGAGAGGTCACACAGTCTTCCTTCCTCTCGCTGGCGGTTCAGATTGTCCAAGACGGCAGCACGGGCACCGGGGAAGCACACCTGGACAGTCAAACCAGCTGGAGCAGCAGAAGCACTGCAGGTGGCATCCATGGTCTCACAGAACTATAGAGAAGAATAACACTTTACAAAGTGCAAAACGATTATTTCCAATATTTCGTCTCAATGCAGTAGATGTGCGTCTATTGTAGTTATTATGGTTACTTATCTATACATCTGTTCTTGTACTTCCCTTTGCTGCTGTTACACTTTCCTTGTGTGTAGTATAGCGTTTATCTACTGTGTTTATTTTTTGTTGGGTATAATATTTTAAAGAATGTGTCCTTTGTATCGAGGAATGTTTAAATTACAATATGTGTTGATGACTATAATGTTATAGATCATAAAACATTTACAATACTAGTACATGCACATCTAAACATGTTACTGAAGACAACAGGACAACACAAAAGACAGGAATAGAAGGCAGATCCAAGACAGAACTGAACAAAATGGAAAACAATGGCAGTGACAACTGAGAGTTTCTTCATTGCAACATTCTCAGTGAGGTGAATGTATTTTATCTCGACAGCAATTACATTCCCGCAGAGCTGAAATAATTAGTCAACTAATCAATTAGTTGATCAAGAGAAAGTTCTTCAGAAACTATTTTAATAATGGAGTAATTGCATTTTCAAGCAAATAAAAAACTAAATTGACTGGATTCAGCCTCGCAGAAGTTAATATTTACTGCTTCAGATTGTCTTATATGAAAGTATGTTGAATCTTTTTGTCATTTGGACAAAACGAGAATCATCAAATTGATGGTTTTCCCAAGTAACACTAACAATACCTAAACATATTCAGCTCACTGTCAAATAAACACAAAAAGCAGTGAATCCTCACAACTGTGGAACAGCTGGAACAGTAGCTGGAAAACAAACCATAACAATGAATTCATCACCCTTTAAAATGCTTTAATTGTAAATTACTTTTTCATTACTTGTCAATCGACCGTGTAGCTAACGTTTAACATGATTAACCGATCGTTTGAGCCCCATCCTCAGATGGGCAGGCTGTCGATAAAGAAATTGATTTGTGATCAGAAATACAGGAGCTTCCACCTGATGATCACGACCACATTTACCGTTAGCTCGCTAATGTTAGCTACAGTGAGCTCTCACATGGTCCGTCACATACACGGTTGTCGTTAAAAAGCACTATTAGTAACATGTGGTCAAGGTGTGCATTCGCTCATGTCTGCTCATTAGCGTGTAAAGTGAGCTGACCAGCGTCGGTTAGCTCACACGTTAGCTAGCTAGCAGTTAACGTTAGCTTAGTTACTTTACCTTTGATATGTCGGTATGTCGAACTTTTTTTTACTTTTACAAAGAGCGTCGCTGGCTATTTGCAGCACAACATTATTATTCGCGAATTCCAGATACAAAATGACGTCACCGTCGCTCGTTTGTGTAAAAAATAAAAATAAAAGCAAGCTCGTAAATGCTAACAGCAGCTTGCCCGTAGGCGTAGCTGATGCTAGCTGGTTGACAAAACAGCATCGGCACTCCTCACACACAACGTGAGTGGGTGTTTGGTGTTAGAGTTGAATTGTTGTGAAATACCATCACACTGGTTGGCAGCTAAAAACCCGCGCTTCAGCTGCATTGTTATCAAATTATTAGAAAAGCTGAACCCACAACTGCATGGGCAGTTATTGAACGTTATTGACAGATACGGCGTTAAATGACCATGATGACAGAGAGATGACGCATTAGCATAACTAACCACGCCCATTGGAGCTCAGTTAAAGGGCCAGTTCACCCTAATATCAACCACCCCAACTGTAAAAGCCCTTTGTTGCTCATTAAACGCGCTATAAACGCTCAGTGAGGCCCCTGCAGTGCCCCCTCGGACAAAGCTAAGCTAGTTTCAGTTTAAAAACAGCGGGGCAGAAGCTCAAACAGTCGTCACATACTGGTTCTGCTCAGCCACACACGCGCGGACGTTTTTTTTTTTTTTACCGCAGTGCATCTGCAGCTTCCTGAGATGTGAGCGACAGAGGTGCCGCTGTGGCGCAGGAAGAAAAGCACACCGTTAACAGCACAAGACGCATCTAATAGATTAGTTTCTCCTTTTTTTGGGAGGGCTCGCTTTTCATGCACCTGAGTGCGCTCACGCAGTTTTATCCGCAATGCCTGCACGAGCGAAGCATCTCTTCTACGAGCGCGGGGGTCAGTAGATAGGTGAAAATACAAAGTGGCTCCATCATTCAGCTGTCATCGAAGGGGAGGACGGGATTTTTTTTCTTCTTCTTCTTCTCCGAGGAGACGACTCGAGGAGAGGATGCCTCTATTTCAGGACAGTAGGCTCTGATTTCGGTGATCCGATTAAGGATACGAATTGGCCATTAAATCGGTCTGTATTTAATAGGCCTATTGTAGCGCGTAGCCTGTAATTGGTAGCCATTTCTGATCACAGAGCATGCAAATTCATTACATATGCACTGGCGTGTGAGTGTATTGCAGACGTGCAGTCAGTAGCTTGCGTGTGGCACATTATATAAACACACCTAATCTGTGTGCATACCCTGCTGTTGTTCCAACACAAGAGAAGCAGAGCATGTGGCCTCAGGCAGGTCTGATGGTTGCTCTGTGCATCTCACATTAAGACCTCAGGGGAAAAGAAGATAATCAAATCTCAGGCTGTTGATCTGGGTGAACTCTGAGAGTCAGATATCCGGATTGTTTCCTATGCTGCTGGATAATTAAAAGCAGAAAAGAAACCACCACTGGAATGCACCAGTTATAGAGATACAGTAGGGGGGCTGTGTCTAAAGCATTAATACTTTTTTTTGTCAAAAACAAAATTCTGCAACCATTAGGGTGTAACTGTTGGCTTTACAATGCATGTTTAGCTGATGCAGTCACTGCTTCCGTTCAATAACAACAAAATCTGAGGTCAGTTGACGAGTGTCATGACAATCATTTAAATCTCCAACAACAAGTCTTTTGGAGCTCCACAACAGGAGGGCTGCTGTTAAAGTTGGTACTTTTTTTGAGGCTCCTCGTCACATAAAACAGCTTCTCCAACATCCGGTTGACATGGCAGTATCAAACCTACTGCTCCTTGCTCTCCTCTGCAGCATGTTTGGTGAGTTGAGTCGATTACCTGTGGCCTTCGTGATGTGTTGCTGCATCGTGTTGTAGACAAAAGTAGTGAGTGTTTGTCCTTTTTTTTTTTTTTTTTTGCAGCATACTGCCGTGGGGCCTGTGCAGAGCCGGACTCTGACACGGAGGCGGTCGCGGGCAAGGGCTTCAAACTGGGCTGCCTCTCCTGCAAGAGGAGGAGTGAGGTGACGGGGACCGCCACCGTTGAATGGTACTTCAGAGGGAAAGGAGAGGCCGACTTTAATCGCGTGAGTGTCCAAATCATTCGCCGGAGAATTTCTTAGTCTGGTGCCGGCACAAAATCTAACTGACGCAGCACATTGTGGAGTACAAGGAGTATTTGTCCTTCCAAAGGAGTTTAAGTCGTGCGAGCATCCTTAAAATCCCACTTGTCCTAGGCCCCTTTCCTTAAGACAAAAGCTTTTTATATATGCATGCATATACAGTCCACACCCAAGCTTTTTCCCCCCCTCCCCCTCTTTCACACACACACACGCCCTCCATCCCATCATAGCGCCCAGTGCCGAGGTCATAGTGAGATTCAGAGGCGATCGATCGTTGGATGTTACACCACAGGGATCATTAAAGCTCCAGAGATGACACGCGGCCGTGTCCTCTGTTTGCCACTGGAGTGCATAGCTGCGATAATGTAGCTTCATATATGATTCCATGGTTGTTGTCCAACAAAATATATCATCAAGCTTGAGGATCTGGATTTTTGTGATGCATTGTAGGTGACCTTTTTTTTTCTTCTTAATGCTCCTTTATGTCGCTATAAAACACACATCTGTAAGTATCAACAGACACTTCAGGCTTCAGGTTACTTGCGCTTTATACTTTTTTTTTTTCCTTTTCAAAAAATGTATCTGTTCTTATTGTGATCACCATAGCACTGAAGGAACACAATTTCATTCCCCTGTATACTAAGCTTTTTTATTTTTGTTTGTTTTTTTCCTATAAAAAATAGACATAGACATACAAAAATAGACATAAATAACTATTTTAAATTATTAATACAACAAAAGAAGAAAGTAAGGAAATGACACTGAAAAACTATTATATATAGTGCATTACAATACCCAAAGGCCTCATATATGTATGTATATTCAGCATTTCTGACTAACCCTGTTGTCTCTGTGGCACCAGATCTACACCTACAACGAAGAGGGCCCAAACATCGAGAGCGACAACTTCTTAGATCGCGTGGATTGGAACGGAAGTAAGAGGAGCAACGACATCCAAGACGCGTCTATATACCTGCTCAACGTCACCTTCAATGACTCGGGCACCTACCAATGCTTCTTCAACCGCATCCTCTTCTACGACAACTACGAGTACAGCACCACCGTCAGCAAGGTGGTCCACCTCACCGTGGTCGCTAAAGGTAGGCCCTCGGCTGTCAGCGCTCTACTGTACGACGGTTTGGTTTGTGATATGAGAGCAGATTGCATCACCAGCAGGATTTGTGTGCATGCCCTCGATCCCGTCTCTGCACCACGAGCAGGAAACATCCCGCACCCATTGACAGTGATAGACACTTTGCTCATTCAGCGCTTTGGTTATATTATGTGCAGTTTCCTTATGAAATCATACCGTCAGCATTATGCTCTAAAAATACATTATATTCTTCGTTAACTGCGCAAAGCATGTAAGACCTCCATTTACGGAGGAACAAGGCGATGGTGCCTTTTTAATTTGATGCAAATTATGTGATTTCACCTTAAACGGTCAATGTAAGGGGAAGTGAATTGCATGACTAAAAATGTGAGTTATGGAGTTTGAGATTTTGAAAAAATTATATGTTTGTTATGGAATCAGGATTAAAACCCAACCGTTTCAGATGACTATGATTCACAGTACAAAATCCCAGAGGGGACTCCTGAACAATAAGAAATCAGGAAGAATATCGTTTTTTAGCCAGACAACAAAATGTGTCTCTATCCAGACTTACTCTTATGGAATGAAATACCATCATTTGTTCATTGGAAATGTTCCTAATAAGGGTTCAATTTCAGTTTTTTGGTGTTTGCCTGATTTCTTGATTTCCTGGCTTTCATGTGTGCAGCCACCAGAGGGACGGCGTCCATCGTGTCCGAGGTCATGATGTACGTGTCCATCATTGGCCTGCAGGTCTGGCTCCTCATAGAGATGATATACTGCTACAGGAAAATATCAGCAGCCGGGGAAGAAGCATTACGAGAAGCAGCGTAAGTGTTTTTTTTACTGCGTACATCTGTGTGCACATATAAAACTCACATGTGAAAACCTTGTAACTCCAGTTTTAGCGATTTCAGTTTTATTAATGGATGTTACAGTGCTTTTTTAAAATGTATTTTGGTATAGATGAGGCCATTCTTTCTTTGAGTAATGCAAATGACTTAAGCCAAAATTTTGTGGTCAAGCTAAACACTTAGATGCAGTTGTCAGTTCTTGAAAAGCAGACACTTTGGAGATACAAGGTTTTTATCCAAATAACATTAAAACCTTATATATACTGTAAGTATGTGTGTTGTTGAGCCCAAACAAAGTGCTGGATTTTTAAGGCAAATGCCTGCATAGATATTTCTAAGAGTCTAAAAAAAATCCAGTTACGGTATATCACGACATAAACACAAAACATAAGCAAATGTTTTTTGATAAGGCTACCTTACATTTAAAGATTTGTAGCTAAGGTAGGCCTACTGAGCACTTCAGTTTACTCTCAACTATGTTATGGAAGCACTGTTTCTAAATGACCTCAAATATATCTTAAGCACTTCCATACTGCAATTTATTCTTACTTATTGGCCAGCATGTATGCTGATACTGATATATCGTTTGGGCTCTAAAGCATGCAAAGCTTGTAACAACACACAACTGGAGTAAGACCCGGTTACATGAGCATTTAAAACGCTGACATTGTGGCCCCAAAATCACTTAATTACAATAGAGCCACCGTGATCTGTAGATTTACTGTCAGGGTCCACGTAAATCTGCTCAAATTTTTCGTGAACAGATTGATTTTGTGGGTGTTAACGTGCAAAATTTGCACGAACAGAGTCGAAGATTATTAGCTTAACGGTAGGAATACACGCTTAAACACCAATGGGTTTTTTGAATGGGTTTTTAAAACTTTTATGTGTCTTAAAAATGGCAATTGCTAACAAGTGGCTAAATGAGACTACAAAACGTCATCATGCCGTTGAGTACACCTTTACAGTATTGTTACTCGCACTCATGCAACCCTGGTGTAGTTCTTTTACAGCCTAGCTTCAGCTTTTTGACAAGAGAACCAGTGCGATGCTAACTTCCTGGTTGGCCCACAACCCATCCATGCAGCACTCTAGCTTCACTTTTCTTGAACCCTCAGTCTGTCTGTTCCACGAAAGAGTAACGGTTTTGTGGACAGTTTCGAGGAGTCGATGGTACAAATATGTCTCTTGAGTACACGTTCATTTATTGTCCTGTTAGCGAGTGAGCTAACGAGATAACTGACAGCTTGCTTACCTGACAGTTAGCAAGCTTGTTGGCGGGAATTTTTTTTTTCACCACTTAACTGTTAAGTGAATGAAATACAAAATAATAATATTGATAGAAAAAAGCTTGATGAGTTATTGTTAGTGACTAGCAGTAGTCATTTGCCAGCTTGTTAGCAGTTAGCTCACCTTTAGCGGCAAGCTTTGAAGGAAATATTCTTTCTGGTGTGACTGGGCTTTTACTCTAAAAAACAACTTCATAACTTGCTAATATGTTCAAAATTACAATAAATTATGCTTTGAAAAGTGTGTATTTCCCCATGAATACTGCCATATGTTATTCATGCTGTATTGCTGAAGTCACACCTATAATTTGAAACTTTTACCTTGTTTCATCCTCTTTGGTTCATGTTCCTCTCCTCTACTTTATACCCGTTATCTTCCAGCACTTATTTTGAAGATTATCAATGTTTCCATCTGGTTTGTGTCTTTTCACTTGTGTATCTCTTGTCCGTCCCATCCTGTCATCCTCCTCCCTAGTAAAAACCAAAACCTTCCTCCTGTAAGTCAAAAAAGGAACAAAAATCTGTCATAGCTGTGATATTTTTTTGTTTTTTGCATTTTTCACCCAATTCACTGTGCTAAAATTAAAAGTTTGACCTTGTTTCACAACATTATTTCTTCTCATTTTCCTCCTAGAAATGCTGAATATTTAGCGATAGCCTCGGAAAGTAAAGATAACTGTGCAGGGGTACAGGTCGGAGAATAGCACAGGTATGTTTGTCCAATTTTTTCTAGAGCTGGGTATCAAACCTCAGTACTTTACTTAATTTACTTTTTCTTCAATTATTTCAACAGTTTTGTGATTTAAATAATAATTTTGCTTATTTTAGACAGTATAGACTATGTTGGACATAAGCCCATTTGCTATTTGTGCCGATGGCAGATTTTACATTTGGACAGAGCCAGGCTAGATGTTTCCTCTGTTTGCAGCCTTTATGCTAAGCTAAGCTAACACGTTGCTGGGCTCAGCTTCAGATTGACCGTACAGTGAATATATCTGAAGAGATCTCTTGGTTATATTAGAAGTTAAATAAATTGATGATATCCGTCTTATATTTCTGAAAGGTATCACAAAAAAAAGTCAGCACCAAAACTCTGAGCTAGTATTATAAAGTAAACCCAGCTTTTGATGTTTATTTCAGAGGTTCTAGTGTTTATTAATGAACTGTAAACACAGTGGTTTTGAATCATTGCCATTAAATCCATTAATATATGTTGTCTTTATCCTCAGGCTTCTAGCGTGGACTGAAAACATCCTTCCACCCTCTGACCTGCATGTAGACAACTTGGGGAGGAAACTCCTCTTCATATCAAGCCTCTATTTTCCCTTTTCCTTGACAAAACTCACACATGGATATGACGTACAAAGAGAGCATGGTACCAGCACTGTATATAGTCTTCTGCGCCACAAAAGCATGTTCTGCACTTATCCGAGAAACCCATTATGCATTAATGAGCCACATTGTCAACAGCATAGACTGTTCATACAGCATTTCTTTAAGTATATGTAGTCATACATTTATATCAAACGTCGGTGGTACTCTTGAACTCCACAAGGATGATTGTCGAAGAAAGCTTTATACTAAATCACCGCCACCTCATGTATAAATAATGCGACACACACAACATGTATGGAAATTTAATAAAATAAAAATAGAATGTGATGGACTACGATAGTTTCCAGTTGCTAGTTGTACAGTCAATGGAATCTTAAGAAGTACTAATAAAAACTGAAAAAAGCACACGTGATGCAGAAGTCTTCTTTTCTTCAGAGGGTTGAAATGGACGCCTTCTGTTACAGAAATAATAACGCAGACAACCGCCAATCATCTTTTTGTTTGTTTTTAATGTCATGTAGCTGAAGCAACCACCACGTTAAAGCTTTGTGCTTTCACATGAACAAAACAATCCTCCAGAGAGTTAATAAAGCTCTATCGTAAGCACCATATTGGATTTATAGCCGTCACCATATACTCAATATGAACCGATCAAATTCCCAACATTTATTTGATTTATTTCCAAAGGTTAGACTGATACCACTCTCATGTCAGTGCGTTCACTACAGAGCTGGAGTTAGTGGAAATCGTGAAGGAACATATGGACATGTGCAACTACAAACAGTTATTTTTACATTTCTGTTTGCATATAAATAAAAGCAAACAAGCTATGTGTTAACTTGTGAGCTTTAGAAGTTCTGGTACGCTTACAGAGCCAGGCTAGCCGTGTACACCCGTTTCCAGTCTTTATGCTAAGCTACGCTATAGCCTCCAGAGCGGTATCGATCTTCTCATCCAAATCATAAAAGAAAGAAAAAAAGGTGGATGAGAATTATTTCCCCCACAGTGTTGAAAGACGACACTCTTCCTCCCATTGACCCCTCAGTGCATCGTCCCCTACAGTTGTAACACACAGTCCAGGCCCGGGTACTGAGGCAGGTTGAGCTGGTACTTCCTCTCCAGGCCCGGTGGCACAAACCGGCCTCCCAGGAAGTGGTACCGTCCCCTGAACAAGCTGGCAGACTTCTTGGGAGCAGTGAGAGAGATGAGCATGTCGGGCTGCAGTCCATCTGCGCTGCCCTGCTCCACATCCCAACCTTGAAAAAGTATGAACAATAAAACAAACAGGATGTCAGAATCCAGTCCAGGCTTCTTCTTCTCGTCAGTGAATATGCACAGTGGAAGTCGTGAATATCAGATCAATAGTTTTCAAGATATTTTGGTTACAGGAGGTTTGGTCTAATGGTCGCACTACAGGAGAAGTCAACAGGTCACCGAAAGCAAGAGGATTCTTCCTTCTGGGAGCATCAGCAGCCAATTCTATGCAAATTCAGTAAATGTTTTCTTATATATATTCTACATTTGTCACACACATATGAAAGACCATATAAAATCAAACCCCTTCCACCACTGCTAACAACAATTACATCCTGTAATGTATTTTAATATAATTAACTAGAAACGCTTTAGTGGAAAATGCAGATTCTACTGTGAGTGAGGACTGACCTGAGGGGATGTCGATGCTGGCGACGGGGGCGGTCGTCTTCTTCAGCACGTCCAGGATGGAACCAAAAGGCTCTCGCACCGCCCCCTTGAAGCTGAAGCCGAAGATGGCGTCTATCACCAGGTTGTAAGCCTCGTCGATCACTGCAGCCTGAGAATTTAATGTTGTTTTCTATTTTACATAATGTTGCAGATGTGTAACTGTGGAAACATAAGTAAAAGACTCTGCATCATTTAGTTACCAAGAATATAATTGACTGTGTTGTCCGTTGCAATGCAATCTCCATCCCTAATTCCCCCACAGGGATCAATAAGGCTTCCTCTACTCGAAACTGCAGCCTCATTTAGCTACAGCTAACGATGTGTAATAGAGTAGCCGCATAGCTTGATATAAAATGCACACTCATGAACACAATGAGCAGGAGGAATTGTCTTCGCCCCCCTGTGGATAGCACTGCTGCATTATTGATTAACGGCAAACAAACCTCAGGCATCTCAGTCAGGAAGGGGATCTCCATTTTCTGGCACTGCGTGGTGAGGCCCTGGAACAGAGGCTTGTTTGGCCTCTTCGGGTACAGGACAGTGGGCTCGTAACCCTGCAGGAGGAAAAAAAAAATGTTCAGTTTGAAAATTGACAGCCACTAGTTTGACCAAGCAAAGTTATTTACCATTCTGCACAGACGGGTTTGTAAATATCCAATGCTGATTGGTTCAAAGCTGGCACTAAGGATTTGACTGTCCTTAAATGGTCTTAAGCACTACTTAACCGCCTGAAGTCAGAATCTTGCCAGGATTGAATCCAATCATTTATTTTGCGGTGCAATATTTCAGTCTGTTTTAAAGCTACTACCAGGAACTGGAATTTTGTGTTGATGTTGGCGGTCCCTGTGGACAAAGCCGGTAGTGTTTACGAGCACCAGACCCTTTAAAAAACTAAAATTTGACTGCAGCAAGTGTCTGACAGTCTGCCCCGCAAGAGTGGGAATTCTTTCTACTGAAAAACGCACATTTTAGAAGCTTATCGTATGTTTTGTTTAAAAAAACATCTTCAACTTATGCAAAATAACTGTTATTTAACTATACTGGAGTAGAAGTATAAAATACACTAAAATATAAACAATAACTCAAAAGTTCTTGAGGAACTGTACTTTGTTAAATTCCACCACTGCTGCAGAGTATCTTACTGTCACTCAAGTGAAGGTCACTCACAAAGAGTTTAAGATGTCGTGCACAGACCAGACCGTCGCCTCCGTTGTTACCAGGTCCACAAATCACCAGCAGAGAAGGCCTGGCCTTGACCAGGGAGGTGATTGGATAAGCCTGTCGGAAAAAGAAAAAAAAACAACAAACATATCTATCTATCTATCTATCTATCATACAACTGGTATTGGACAAGGAAACGAGTATTTTCTTTACAGCAACTTCTGAAGAGAAATGCTTCTAGTGAGTAATCTCATTTAGACACATCCATGTACTGTAAACCTGGTTCATTTTATATTTCAAAATAAGAGCCCTGATTGATGTCTCACCCTGGCGATGGCCGTGGCACAGCTGAGTCCAGCCAGCTCCATCAGCTGGTCCACACTGAAGCCGTACTCACTGAAGAGCTCCTCATCAATGTGTTGGGCCTCCTCCTGCCTGTGTGGAGCATCAACAGGTCAGTCTGGACAGTCTACACACACATATTCTGTAAATATTGTTGCTGCTCTGAATACAAGATGTAAAACTTCACCCGAGATATTTGATGGTCTTAGCCATGGTGGATGCTGGTCTGCCAGTGAAACAGTCCTTCTTGCGGTTGTTAGCTGCGGCGGACAGCGGACATGTCCCTGTCTGAGCGAGGACCGCCGCGGCCCTTGAGGTCACCAGGAAGCCGATCCCAAACAGAGCCCGCGCACTCAACATCCAGGTGGATCCTAACTGCTGGGACAGAAGAGACCTCAGCGATCTACCCTGAACTGAAGGAAGCTAGTCCCCACATCGATCCCATGACTTCACCAGCAGATTGAAGTGGAACTGTGGAGCCTATTAGACAAGAAACTTTTACACAAAGCGAGGCCTGCAGGCTATGCTCAGTCTGGATGTTCACTTTTTCCCCCACTTATGAAAGCCCTGCTGCTCGGTCTGCTGACGCCGCTGCCTCCTACACATCCTACATTGCTGGCTTTTATTGGTTTTTTTTGCTCCCTCCATCCACTTGCAGGCCGTGCACTCACAGTCCCTGAAGGGTATTTGAGTCGATCGTCTCTGTGCTCTCAGCTCAATACGATACACAGGAACAGACGGGACAAAGAGTCTTGATACTTGAGTACATTGTATTCTATTTTACTACGCAAGGTCTGAACTTGAAATCAGGGCTGAGTGATCAAGCAGAGTCATACTGCAACGAAGTGATCCTAGCCAAGTACAGTAGGACACCTAACACCCTAATGAACACTTATGATCTATCATTCTGTTGATTATTATTCTGTAGATTACTTTGTATTAATTTAGTGTCAGAAAATAAAAAAAACATCTATACAATTTCACAGAGCCCACGGCCAATTTCTTGTCTGAACAAATGCTGAGAAGATCAGTCAATCATTCGATTAGTAATTTTTGTAAATCAACAAAGCTCTTTTAATTACCAATATTTACATTATTAATACAAAGAGTGATTAATTAACAGTTCTGTTGTTCACCATAAAAAAAGAAAAGCACTCAAAAACAGTCAAACCTGCCATAAATATGATGAAATGTAGTGAACAGTGTGTGGGAACTAGTTTTACTTTCTAACATGGAGCTCTATTTGATTACTGCAACGTAAACTTGATCACTTCTTAATAAGTTCATATATCAATACACGCCATGCTGACATTATGTTATGTGTGTATGTCTGATGTACACTGTGTACTTAGTAACTTTAGCAGCAAGCAACTAACGTTTGCTAACTAGTTAGCCCTTGATGGACATGGCAGTAAGAGTCAAGTATGTTAATTAAATACGTTTGTTTAGAGTTTACAGTTCATAAACGAAAGAAAGCATCAAGGAATATCAAGTCGTTGGTCTACAGGCTGTTGAGTTGTTGTATGTTGCTAGCTAACGTTTAGCTCGAGCTTGACTTTGTTAGCGTTCAAGACAAATTATCGATGACACTCACCCAATGCTAGCAAAGCCGTTCTTTAAAATAACTTCACACGCACGTGTTCTCAATTTACGGATCAATAGCATACAGATACAAAGGCAGGGGGCCGTGCAACAACACTTGCAGCCGAACAGTGTCTCCCACTTCCGGGTTTTAAAAAATATAAACACTGCTAATTTCAAAATAAAAGTCCGATCAGGAAGAAAGTATGTACCAGGTAGGGTGAGTATTGTTTTAAGCATCGGCAGTAGTGGAATCAGAATTTACTTATTTATTTGAAGTAAAGGTAGAAATTCTACTTCTAGCACAGAGGTAAAAGTCCGGATTATTTGCTACTTGGGTAAAAGTGCATATGAGGTTTTCTTTAGTTTTTTTTAAATCAAAATGCTCTTAAAACGTCAAAAGTAACTTAGGTAGGTTATCATCACACACAATGACCAATTTCTGAGTGTTGTATTGTTATATGTCATATTTTTTTTTGAGATTTCTTATTATTGGACCATTCAAACAACTGTCACATAGAGTTAACCGTACAATTAAAACAGCCTGCCGAACCTAATATTTCTGTACTATAGTAAGACTGTGCAAATACTGCAAGTACGTAGTCTATCACATCATTATTGAACAAGACACATTCTGAAAACATGTTTATTGATATCAGCAAAACAACACACAACATTCTACAAATCTGTAACAAGTTTACTTTAACTACAGAAGCTAATTCTATTTTCTAAAAATCAAAATAAGACAACACAAATTAATTTACTGCAACCCTGCTGCATCACTATGTTCACAGAGTGTAAATCTGATTTAACTATGATATGACTAGCATAAGACAGTGATGATTTTATCTGCCACTGTACTGTTTTAATCATCTTTCATATTCAAGGAAATATTTCATAAGCATGCCTATGTACATTATAAAAAAAAGCAGTATAAAGTTGTATTGCATAGAATAAGTGAAAATGATCCAAAGTACTTGAACTAAACGTAATAACTACAACAACTAAATAAGTAATAACTAAAAAGTAATACAGTTGAAGTGTTTCAGCGTGGATCCAGGTGGCTCACATAATTGGACAGTTCTCCATTCTGGTTCCAGTCTGAGAGGAAAGATCGACAAAGTTACTATCATTTAAATCAAAATAAAGGCAGAGAAGTTGTCAATTACTTTCAAAGGAAGCCAGTGTTGTAGTGCCCACCTTGCGAGGGGTGCTGGCGCTGAACACGTAGGAGTGCGGCAGTAGAGCCTCGGAGATCCCTCCGCTGCGGAAGGAGCGGGAGGCCGAGCTCACGGAGCAGTTGCCGCCGGATTTGTCGGAAGGAAGTCCGCAGGAGCCGCAGACCACCGTCCGGCTCCGCAGGTTGTACTCGCTGTCTCCACAGGTGCTGTGAGCCACCTGCTGAGATCGGGCGTTAATATCCGAGCATTTCATGAGAACACATTCTGCATGTTTGATTGCTGTGGTGAAGACGGCCCCAAAAGACTAAGACAAGATTGTTTTATTTTGAAAGGAGCACTGGGTATATCTTCAGGGGATGCAGAATTCTTCACTAAACTCTAAAGCAGACATAATAAATGTATTAAACAATAAGTTGATGAACAGAACATTATATCAGCAACTATTTTGATAATAGGGGATGATAATATTATCTGATTGTAGCTTATTCAATGTGTACATTTGTGGATTTTCTTGTATTTATTGAAAGCACATTTATTTTATATGTGTTTTGGACTACTGGTCTTATAAAACAAACTCTTTTGGCTGTGAATTGGCATTTTCCCCAATTTTCTTACAATTTATAGACAAAACGATGACTTAATTCAGAAAATAATCTACATATTATTAAAATATTTGTATGCTTGAAATATGGTTGTTCCACTCTGACAATAGAATGGGTAAAGAAATCAACTTTTCATTACAGATTTTCAGGTCGTTTATATGTCTCTGCATCATGTCAGTGCACATGGCCAATTTCCAATATTAAAATTACTTTAATACAGGACAATCCCAACCTGATCAAGATTGTTTAGAAGTGTTAAAATAGCTAATTTAATATTTCCAGGAAGCTGAAGAGCACTGCTAAGTGTTCTCAAGGTGTTATTGGCCTAATTCAAAGTGCACCAGCTCCATTTATCATGAAAATTAAGCATCTGATGAATGCTGCTGCCTTTTGGTCCTGCAGATTTCTGCGGTATGGGTAGTATATGTGATCAATACAACTGCTCTCACCATGTCGTCATCTTCTTCTTCAAACTGTGTGCGGGTGACCTTCCTCATTGCCATTTCCTGGAGGAAAAAGCTCAGTGTATAATACAACTAAATAGAAGTTTAGTTTCAAATAATGTAGCACAAGTCTGATGGGGAATTTATAGTACCTCTCCATTGGCGCTGATCAGGGTGGTCTGGAACAGGTCTCCGGTGCCCCAGGAGGGCTGAGTCTTCCACACCAGGTCAGAGGGAGGATTGTGGGTTCCACCAGCACCAGAGGCCCAGATCTGTCAGCCGTGGTAAAGGTACAGTATAGGGTGAGTTATCTGTCACTGTGTTTGTCGCTGTTCTTGACTTGTGATTGTGCTGAGTAAAGGTGCTGCTTACCGTGACCCTCTGGCCGGCCTTCAGGGTGAATTTTACCGGGAACTTGAAGATGCTCAGAGCACCGGACCCCACCTGCCGCTTCACCTGCCAGTTCCCCAAATTCTGATCCTGGTGGGTTGCATAAAAAGTCAGCGTGTCAAATCCTCCGAGTGCTAATCTCCAAGTCTAATTCGGCCTCCAATGGCAATGTCAGGAAACTGACTCGTATTGACCAAACACAACGTGTGCAACAGTGTGCAACTGTGACGGTAAAAATCTTTAGTTTCCATCACATTTGATCATCCCAGCATCTCACCTCATCTGATTTGTTGCTGAGTCTGACATATTTCCCGTCCAGGTCCACCTCGTCCACAGTGACCCGCCCGCTGGCTGAGGCCTGCTGGGCGATGCGTGTGCGAGCAACGGTTCCACCAGCGATACTCGAGGCCTCGCTGTCGGTGTCGTTGGGGCGGCGCCTCTTGGCAGGAGAGCTCTGAGCGCTGTAGTGCACCGAGCGAGAGGTAGCTCCTGAGGTAGAGGAGCGACTTCCTGTCATTTTGGCGGGCGGGGGGCTGGGGGAGAGACGCAGCCTACAAGAACAAACACAAAAGTGTGAGAGTCGGAGAAGATGTCTAACTAACAGTGGAAAGGTAAGACTCTTATTTTGTTGGATAAACTCATTGCGAGTGGCCAGCGTACCTCTGTTCCTCTCCCTCCAGCAGCTTCCTGTACGCACATATCTCCATATCCAAAGCCAGCTTGACGTCCAGGAGCTCCTGGTACTCATCCAGCTGCTGCTGCATTTGCTGCCTCATCTCGGCCATCTCTCTGTCTTTCTCCCCCAGCAGGCGACGAGTGGTGTCCCGCTCCCGAGACAGGGCGTCCTCCAGGTCCCTTAGCTTCGCCTCGCGGGCCGCCAGCTGGATCGGACAGAAGGATAACGGTTATTGTCAGATCAAAATTAACACAGCTTCCTTTTGGTTGCCAATGTGGAGGTAAGTCTTCTTCAATACAGCATGATGTTCATTTTGTAAATTATGGTCCATTTAGAGTCAAATAGACTATAAAGCAGGGTACGCTATAGGGTGGTGCTAACTTGTGATTGACAGGTCATTAACGGTGTTCTCCGGTCTGAGAGTTGTCTGTGTTTTCGTCTTACGACTTTAACTTTTTCACACTGTGTTCTGAGTGTGTTCTGAGTTCATGAAAGTAAATTGTAACATTTTGGTCACCTAAAAATGTGTTATTCAGCTTTTGGTTGTCCTTCGCTCCACCCTCTTGAGTCACTTCTGGTTGCAAAAAAACAAGATAGCGACCACCAAAATGCAGAACTCGAGGTTTCAAAACAGTTGTCAACAAACCAATGGGTGACTATACGTTCACTTCTTATAGTCTGTGGCTATAAATCTGCACATGGTCATCCTGATGCAATGCATTGTGCCTACGAGCATCTTGCATGAGTCCCAATAAGAACTCTGAATGCGATCTGTGTGAGCTGCTCGTTTCAGGTCACCTGTTTCTGCAGCTGGCTGATCTGACTGGACATGGACTCCAGGCGGATCCGGGTCTGCTGGAGCTCCTCGTGTGCTGCCCCAACCAGGTGACTGCTCCGGTCCGCTGACTGACGAGCATTTTCCAGCTGACAGAGGGAAACAACGAGGTAGAGCGTGACTAAAATCCAAATTGCCAAACAACTCTGCAGTCTGGATCTCATTTTGCTTCTTTGAGACCAGTTTGTGGCTTCTCCAAAACAAAAACTGTCCTGCTGTTTTGACATTTTATCTTCTGTTGAAGACCACAAAACTGAGTTCAGTTGTTTTTTTAAAAACCTTTCAACTGTTGTAAAACTGATGGACTACCTTGGAATTGTAGGTCTTCTCGATCTCATCTTTGTACATTTTGATCTGCAGTTCATGCTGGCTGCGCATGTCCGTCAGCGCCTCGGACAACTTGCTTTCAAAATCCTGCAGGTGGCCATTGTCCAACTCAACCATGCGAGACTCATGGCGCCGCTTTGTCTCCCGCAGTTCCTGTTGGACAATCACAAAAGGAATTTCACTCCCGACTACAAATTCATGTTTGGTTGATGCTGATGTGATCAAAATGAAGGAAAGAAAAAGAAGTAGAGAAAGTTCCCTTTTAACATGATTTAACAAGAACTTTTCTCAGGGACTCTGACCTCAGAGTGGAGGTTCCTCGAAAACTCCAGCTCCTCCTTGAGGGTCTGGATGCGATTCTCTCCGTCCACCCTCCTCAGCATCTCATCCTGCAGCTGCTTCTTGGCATCGGCCAAACTGGTGTCCAGCTGAGAGAGCACAACAAGAGCAGACTATTAGTGCGAAGCAGCACACAAACATTCACTGTGCCGAAATGTGCAGTAAATACAGTTAAGCGGCCAGAAGAGTCGAGAGAGTCGTGTTTTTTAATAAACATGTCTGAGCTCCAGCAGCCATGACAGAAAGACTGAAGTCAGCAAAGAAAACCTTAATTTGCTCTCACGCCAATACTGAAGATTATATATTATTTTTACTCAAGAAAAGTCCTGGGCTTGCTTTCAAAACTCCACTTGAAAAACTCCCAAATAAAGAAAAGCTAGTGGTAAATGCAAAAATAGGGTTGCAAAATGGGTCTCTGATAAGCTATCGTTGATCATCACAAAGTGGAAAAAAACAGGAGCATGAGGGACAAACAAAGAGTTGGGAGCTCCTAGGCTAACTAATTGCAGAAAGATTGACCCCAGATGTGTTTCCGCAGAGCCACGGGTTGAGCGTGGGTTTGAGTTTACCTTGGCAACCTGCGCCTTCAGGTCCCTGTTTTCCACCTCGAGGCCTCGTTTCTCTCCCAGAGCTGTAGTCAAGGACGCGTCCTTGGAGTTCAGCAGAGCCTCCAGGTCTTTGAGCCGCTGCAATGCTGCGACCAGTTCGGACTCCTTTTTGGTGTTCCTGCAAAGACAAATCAAGTCTCAGGTGTTAAGTTTCATCTTCCTGGATGTGTTTATAAGTATTGATACAGGACGTCCATTTTGCTTTGTAACTCAAGGGCCAAGTGGAAACTGAATTACTACAGTTTCCTTCACGCAGTCAAATTAATCAAATGTGAGCTATTTTTGAATGAGGATGTAGCCCGGATAGGAATGGGAAAGACCTCGGTGAGTATGACTCACAGGCCACAATGATCCTCGTCCAGTCCCACGTACGCGCTAGCCACAAACCACAGCAGTTGGTGTTTAGCTGAGACGCTGCCATGGCAACGGCTCGGCTTTGCCAAACACACATCGGCCCGTCGTCTCAATATTTATGGAAAAATAATGAAGGCAAGAGTGGAGCCCTGTAAACAGTGCCACGTATTGTGTGCATAATGATTACTGTGGCGAAGGAGGGGAAACTGGGGAAAGAGTTAGTCATCGGTGTCTGAATGTGGCAGCATGGGAAGGAGTCCGACGTCAAACTGCAGTGAGCAATGAGGAGGGTATGCTGAAGACAGGGAGTGGCCCCGAGGCTCGCAGGGTGTCAGCAAATAAAAGCATCGGCTATTCAAAGCTAATGAGTAATTGTGTTCTGCTGCTGTGGTCCGCATGCTGACATGTTTGACATGTTAACAGTGCGATTGCAAACACTCTCACTCACGCTTTAATGGGCAAATGGGTGCCTTTAACTGAGGAAGATTTGGTTGGAAATGGGGATTTCAGAAGCCTCGAGGCAGCAAAACATCTGGTTCTGTCGTGTCTTTTCATTTTATTAAAGGGCAAACCAGGCTGATTTGTTTTATTTTGGACCAATAACCCAATAACTGGTGAAGGGAAGCAACTTAGACAACGCTTGCTCTGCTCAGACTTTAAAGCTAGACTTTGTTGCCTCTGTGGCCGCAAGTGCTAATTATGGGATAATAGTAAATGCTCAAACAGTAGTGTAGAAAATAGGCACCAGGACAGCAGTTACACCACAATGTCTGTATAAAGTTTGCTAACATTTGCCACCGTTCATCCCAGACCACGTGCTGCTGCAACAGCAAAACTATTAACTGAGTGTATTGAATTAAAGGTGCCCTTTGTTGCTCGTGAACTCATCTTTTTTCATAAGTAAAAAGGAATATTTAAAGTTGTAAAAGTTTCTTTAGTCTCACTTTAATTGTAAAGAAACTACATCTCACAGACACACATGGGCGCTTCTAAGGGATTCAGGGGCTTTAAGGTGCTGAGACAACCCCTTAATACATCCTCCACCCCCTCACCCTAATCCACGTAATTTACAGTCTGGAGACATTGCTCCTTCATTTGGATTGCGATGTGCTGCGACCCACCTTGCCTTCAGCTCCTTGTAGTCCTCCCGCAGCTTGCCCAACTCCAGCTGCAGGCGCGCTCGCTCTTTGGCAACAGAGTCCAGAGTCTGACGGGCGTCGGCCAGCTCGGCTTCGTAGGCGGCCTTCAGGCCCGACAGCTCCCGGCTGACCTCGGTCTCCGACTCGGTGATGCGCACACGCAGGCCGGCGTTCTCGGTCTCGAGAGAGCGTACCTTGTCGATGTAGACGGCCAGCCGGTCATTGAGGTTGCACAGGTCGTCCTTCTCCTGGAGCCGGGTGATGCGGTTGGGGGACAGCGGTGAGTTGGCACCTCGGGGGGTGTTTTTGGGTGTCGCCATTTTACTTCTATCTTTCCTGAAACAGAAAACAGGATTACCAACTCAATTATTCTGAAAGTTGGTTCTTTTCATGCACAATAAATGCACAGGATTTATTTATTCTGATGTACAAATACATCTATTGTCATTGGACTGTACAATGTGCAGGCTATAATTAATACATAGGAGGATGGAGGAAGTTGGCCACACTTTTCTGTCTACAAATCTTCATTCAACATCCACCACTGTTATTATTCAAATAAATGAAACACATGCCGAATCCATCCAAGGAGAGTTTTACATTTAAGGGAAAGCGCGGATCTGTGAGTATGAAAAAGCCAAAACTAATAAAAAGTTTAGAATTGGAAAAAAAACTGAATTCTCTTTGAAGTGTGCACATGTTTCCAGAAACTCTTTTGAGTGCAGAGACATAAAACGTGCAAAAGACAAAGAGCATAATTGATCAGAAGACATGGGAGGGGTTGTCAACTCCACCCTGAAATCAAAGTAAAGTCTCTGCACAAATAACGCCAAAGCTGACAGGACGGTTTACCTTTTTAGTGCCGGTCAGAAGAAGATGAATCTGCTCCAAATACTTTCGTAGACTTCTCTGTTAATCGCCTTTTCGTTATTTTGTGATCAGAGTTCCCCCTCTTAGTTCTACAGCACGGTTCGGTCTGTTACTGCACTGTCTGCAAATCCATCTGAGGTTGCCCATATAGGAAAGAATGAGATGGGAGGAGAGAGGTTGGCCTCAAGTTTGGCACTTGGTAGGTGGTTGTTCCTCTCTCTCTCTCTCTCTCTCTCTCTCTCTCGCTCTCTCTCTCTCTCTCACTCTCTCTATGTCTCTCACTCACAGGAATGGGTGTGCAATCTGAATGAATGAGTCACCGGCTCCTCAAAGAAATGCACAATGCCATGTGATACAAGGGATAATTTTAAGGGTTGAGTTCTATTTATTCGCTGTGTTTGGCTCAAACCAGGCTTCCTTTCTGTAAAGTTCAAATGAAAAAAGATACAGAGCAGGTTTAAACTTAAGTTTCCAGAGCCTGAAGCCTGGTTTTATGCACAATGATTCGATCAAACTTCCTTATTCTTCAATTAAAACGTCTAAAAGGTCGGTTCAATTTTCAGGAATGTGTTTTTTCTATACTCGGGGGGGGGGGGGCATCCAGATCCTGAGTCAGCTTGATACTGTAAAACATCCAGAGGTTCTCAGCTGGCTGATAGAAGTTAGACATGTCCCAGTACAGCAAACAAACTAACATGGAGGTCTTTTCTATCTCATCTGGTAGAACATGCGTCCCGGGTTCAATTCTGTCCCATAGTCCTTTGTTGCGTGTCTACCCCCCTCCCCCCTTCTCCAGCTTCTCTAATAAAGGCAATTAAGGCAATAAAAATTGTCTTTAAAAAAACAAACAAATGTCCTCTAGCTAGCAGATCCATTCAACCAACTTCAAGCTAAGTGACCCACTAGTGAGCCAACCCTTACAAAGAAAAATCTCAATAATTTAGGATGAAAGAAGTGACATGATGGTGCAACTGTAATAACCTGAAGTCCTGTATTTCACTCAGCGTGAAAGGAAGAGGGAGGAGGAACAAGCTGATACAGAATATACTGAGTATGAAAATGGGATAGTGTTTGTTTTCCAGCCTTAGAAGCCTTAATTTTTAAGAATGTACTGTAATTATTACACATCTCCATCGGATGATCCAGCAGACCATGGTTTACTTTTGAAAATGTTTATTTACATGACTTTATTTAATTATTTGCTTGTCTTTTTTTCTTAACATTCAATACTTATCAAGAGGCAGTTTGTATTAACAAGCATCATTTTAAATGTCATTGAATGTGTCGGGCCCTGCTGCTGTGAATGTAGAGGTTGTTAAGGGTCAAGGCCTCAGTGTGGGAGACAGTCATTTGTCCTTCATGTTTCATTTGCAGGATTTTTTCAGAACGGAAGAGATGACAGCACTCAGTATTTCACGTTTCAACAGTTATGTTCCAACTGATTACATTTTTCTTTTTTTCTTATCCTTCCAATCATCTTGTGACCCCCTCCGATTTACACTGCCTTTAACAAAAATGCTTTTTAAGATTGAATGTGTATTTTATTTACACTGATCAACAGAAAAAGATAATTTAATGTCAAAGTGAAAACCGATTTACGCATTTGTATAATGTGTAATCATGTCCGTTTGGTAATATTTGTGGCATCAAACGCACAATGTTGTTTTCTACTCTACTTTATAAGGTTACGATGTTTTTATTTTATAACATATATATATTTCTTATATATATATTTCTACATACATACATTATATATATACACATTAATTTTAGCAAATATATATACATACATAAACATTGTTTTATATATATATATTACACACATTATTATTTATAAATTATGCATATATATTATACATTACATTATATATATACACACACAAACACACATTCCTTTATTATAATATATACACACACATATATATATATATATATATATGTACATATGCGTGTATATATATATATATACACGCATATATATATATATATATATATATATATATATATATATATATATACGCATATATATATATATATATACACGCATATATATATATATATATATACACGCATATATATATATATATATATAGATATATATATATATACACACGTTTATATATATATATATATATACACGCATATATATATATATATATATATATATATATATATATATATATATATATATATATACACACACACACACACACACACACACACACACACACACACACACACACACACACACACACACACATTTATTTAATTTTTGTCTCGCTGTATTTTGTGCTGAGGACATCCTGCATGCTGACAGATGAAGATCGCCTCCCATCAGCTGAATTTGATGGAGAGGTTGACTCTGACTGCACAAAGTCAACACGATCCTCTATCTGCTCTCCAACTCAACCCGTCTTCTGGTTTTAAAATAAAAACAGGTACAAGCTGTCCCAACACGACATAAAACCAGTGAATTATGAGAAGCCTCCGTGTGTGCGAGCGCTTCTGGCTCGACGTAGACGATTTTTGTCATGTGGTTTGTGGGAAAACCCGTATTGGATCTCCGCGGTCACCTGGGCAGAGAACCTGAAGAAGAAAAAAAAAAAGTGGTGAGCTGATTGTCTGTCAAATCAATGTTGTACAGATGAATACTGCCTGAGTAATACATTTATGACATTGTCTCAAAAACGCAAGGCAAATAATCCACGCGCGTGGAGGTTTTAATGCAGAAATAACCCGGGAACAAACACAATACTACAGTTTAACCACCAAACTATTTGAGTCACGTGAATGCTGGGTAACAATATCTGAAATCTCATAAAGCCAAACCAACACAATTCAGTGCAAAAACACCCCCCCCCCTCTCAAACATGTTTTTCTCCATTATAAACGAACAAAATAGTCCACTCCGCATCTTATTGGCCGCATGTCGCAGCCCGCAGCTTTGCGCGGATAAACAGCAGCTGTGCGCCGCGGAGCAAACCAAGGGCGAACACATTACCAGCGAACCAATTTAACAGGAAATGATCTTCCGTCCGTGCACCGTGCAGTTCATCTAATATATTATAACGACCTTAACCCCGCCGACCGGAGCACCGCCGCCTCCGTCGTAGCCGCGTGAACACCCAGAGTGTTTTTTTGTGCGTGTTGTGTAGTGTTTTCCGCGCAGACGACCGCCTCCCCGCTCAGCAGCGGCCTCCATTTTAGCTCCTCGCCCGGCCGCTGCCTCACGTGTCCTGGACTGTCTTCCTCACATGACCCGTGTGTTTGTCCCCGTGATCAGCGCTCCCATCTCCGTAAATCAGTGTCGTTGAATATCAGCGTTTTTTTTTTTACACCCGCAAAAGCCTTCATGGATATGCTGGAGCAGAGTCTGGACAGCTCGGCGAGGTGAGAGGCTGCCGGCCGCTTCCTGCTCAGCCATGGCTCCCTTACACGGCCTATAAAAACCCATGTTTTCCTTCTCTTTGCTAACGCCAGTGCTCCGTTCACAACCCCTGCATGCTCCTTGTAATACTTCTGATATCTGTGCACTGTTTTTTTGTTTTTGGTTGAATCAGAGAGTGTGCAGCTGGAGGAGATGATGCTCTTCGGCATCCGTAAAGACATTTTTTCAGCAGAAAACTGTGCGCCGTTTTGCAAATGTGTAACATGCCGTTTACTGTTTTATTTACTAGACAATGATTGCACCGCAGCAATTTGTGCCAGTATTGTCAGCGCGATATTTATGTAGTATTACTGCGTTGTTACTCTACGTTATCTAATGCAACTGTTTTTAGGGTTTAAATTCTTAACTCTAACTAGGAGGGGCGGTGTTATAGTTGTTATGTTAGTTTATTGTGAAGTTAGTCTCTTCTTGTGCACTAAATCAAACCACTTCCGCTTCAGTTTTGATTCATTAAAGTTTACATTTTCCGCCTGAAAGTTGCAGTAAACATATCTGTCACGCTTGCACGCCAGTTATGCATCACTTTATTTGTATGTCTTATCCGTTGTCTCCTCTTGTGACCACCAGGGGGCGCTGTTCGACCACAACTGAGATCTGGATCCACATTAACACAATTATGATTAATTTAATTTTCTCTTGTTGTTGTTTTTTTTAGTCACGACAAACAGGAAACGGAAGAGGTGGTGCAGTTACAGGAAGGTGGGAGCCTCGTTTTCTGCTAATCTAGACAACAAATAATAATAATATCTAATTAATAATAATCTGTTTTAATTTCTCAATATAAAAATATGTGATGCAGACACAGGTTTTGCCTCTTTTGAGACACATTATAAGAACTGAGATCTCGAACTAATATTGTAAAAGAAAAACATGTGTACGTGTCTGCAGTCCTAATCTGCAGACATGCTTGCAATCCTCTCACATCTGTGTTATTGATGCTCCTGCCCTGGGGCACCTGCACAGATTTGAAACACGTTGCCCTGTGTGTTGCAGGGGAGACGGTGGGGACGGAGGAGCAGACTGCAGTGACCATCACTGGCGTCCCGCAGGCTGCTTTCACTGACCACAATGTGCAGTACCAGTTCCGCACAGAGAACAGTGGAGGACAGGTGAGCATGGAGGACCTCTACAACAACAATGTGGTTTATATGTTAGTTCATTAGTTTGTTAAGCCCATACATTCAAGAAGTCTCATTCATTTTAAAACAGAGACAGCAACATCAATACATGTAACAGCTACACAGTGTAGGCTACAACATCACAACAAACCTACACTGATTAAACATTACTACAAAGTATCACTAAAATGATCAGTGAGTAGAACTTACTCGGATGAATGAGTGGGTCTAACATGACAGAAAATTAGTTTTCCTGTGATGTAATTATGCTACGTCTGGATGTTTTGTAGAGCTTTCATAATATGGCATATTTGTGTTAGCTTAACGTGAGCTAGTTAGCGTTAGCTCAATGGCTAACAGCATGAAGTTCCCATGCATGTTAGCTAACTGCCCTACTGGTGTTTTAATTTGTACAATTACTACACAATGAATGATTCATATTAACTGTACTCACTATGGAGAGCTGAAGTAAAACTCACAGATTCCGTTCCAGAAGTAACGTTAAGAAAAGCTCACGCAAAATCACATTTGTAACAATTTAAATAAACAACTTGATATGTGTAGTTCTTCAAAAACCTACCTCTCTCATGTATTTAATGCCAGTGTTTATTCAATATTTATGTTTTTGAAAGAGTGACCGCACACTTTAAACGTGTTTTTCAGCTGTAAACTAAAGGATACGAGTGTACTGTGATGAATTAATTAGTTTCAAAATAGCTCAACACACCCAGATAGTGTTTAGAATCAGCCCAATGCTGAGAGAGTCAACTAGTTGGGACTAATCTATGTCATAAATTATATAATGAAAATGACGTATAAATATAAAAATAGTGGCCTGTAAAGCCGGCAGTGTGTTTATTGTTTTTTCACCCAATAGAATCCCTTTTAAAAGATAAACACCATCTACTCTCTGCTCTGTCCCCAGGTGACGTACCGCGTGGTTCAGGTGACCGACGACCAATTAGAAGCAACAGCTGATGGGACCGGAGCTGTCAGCGTCGTCTCCACCGCGGCGTTTGCCGGAGCCCCTCAGGCTGTGGCTCAGGTGAGTGAAAAACGTTCTGTCAGACTGACTCACACGGTGTGCAAATGCATTACTTGGACAAGAAAGGAAGGGATAGCTGAGTGTTAAACTTCACACAAATGTGTTGACATGTAGTACCGTCTATCCAGAGAGCACTTTATGGTGCGTCCCGCTGTGAAAGGACCCAAAGCTTTGGTTCTTATTCCAGTTTTGGGCCTCGAACTACAGCAAGATTGTTCTATTGGATAATAAACGTAAATGAATGGATTCAGAACCGCTACGGCAATGTGAACACTTACAAAGACACACACAGTCTTACTGTATATTATATTAAGGCTGCAGCTATCGATTATTTTAGTAATTAAGTATTCTATCAATTAATCGAGAAATAAGATAATATATATTTTGTCCTTATTATTAAAGAACAATAGTAAAAAAAACAAAAAAATAAGACTCTTAAAATGAGCAACTAATTGGTTTCCTCAGAAGAATCCCACAGAATTAGTTTGCTTCAATTGCATGGAATAAATAATAAAACAAAACCCAACCAATGTCTTTAAATGTCATATTACATTCTAGGGTTTTAAATGAAACATTTTCTGAAATGCAAACAAATTGATTAAAAGAATAAGTTCAAAGTACTTTGTTTCAGCCCTGTATTATATGATGGTTGTTTACTGTTTGACCGACTTGTCCCTGACTCCACCTTTTGCCAGGCGGTCATCCAGAACCCTTTCAGTAACGGGGGCAGTCCCAGCGGCGAGACCGTGGGAGGCGAGACGCGCTTCGCTTATTTCCCCGCTACCACCGTCAGCGATGGGACAGCCGTGTCCGTGCAGGCCACCTCCGACCCAACGATAGCACAGGCGGGAGGTGAGCGAGCGGCAGTGGCTCCGACACCAAAATCCAAATTCAGAAGTCCAACCATCAGTAGAACTTTATCTAGTCCTCATTTCTGTCTCTTAAAACCCAGGCCAGTTTTACGTGATGATGAGCCCACCAGAGGTGCTGCAGACGACGGCCCCCCGCACCATCGCGCCACGCACACACACCTACACTGCGTGAGTATGACCGCACACATTCACCCCATCCCTGAAGTTACCAAACCCCCCCCCCCCCCCCCCCCCTCCTCCTCCCATGTTAACTTCACGGTGGATCGGATGTCCTTTACCTCTTCCTTCCCCCTTGCTGGAGTGATTAGTTGTGTCATTGTGTGTACAAATGAAGATACCTAAAAATACAAAAAGACAAATCATTTAAAACATCCAACATCTGAAAACCACACTGTGTCCTACTTACCTGCCATCCCCAGAGACCTTGGTGAAAGCGAGATGTTGCAGCATGGCAGTTCAAACTGGTGAGAAGAACTTTCACATACGACCCCCCCCCCCCCCCCCCCCCCCACCAAATCATGTGTTGTAGAGACAGCCGTGTGGCGGCTCACTAATCAATCGTTAGCACCCTTCTGTCATTCATTGTATGTTGACAGGTTTAGTTAATGGACAGCTTGAGGCTGTTAATGTCCTGTGACTGGGTCCCTTTGGCTCAAATTAGCAAAAGTGTTCTCCCCACATGGCGTTTTTCCTGTTCTGTTGCACTACAACCTGGCTTTAAAGTGGATTTTTATTTGGTTTGTATGTAATGGACCTACACAAAATTCAATTGGTAGCACCAGATCTTATTGAGGGGCTTTTTAGCAAAGGAGGTGAAAACATATGCATGCATGACTTTTTAGAATCTTTGAAAACAAGCATTTTTTTTCATTTCACTGCAGCAATTTTGACAATTTTGTGTTTGTCCATAACATGAAGTCCAAATAGAACTCCGTTTTAACTCCAGGTTGTAATGCAACTAAATAGGAAAGAAGGCGCTGTAAGGCTGATGGCAAATACTCGTCCTAACTCAGTGGCTGAATCCCACAAACCGTTGTCCCTTCAGAGGACCTGAAGGTTCAGCTGGGCCTGCACCTTCTTCCCCAAGACTCATAAAGACCAGTTCAAGGAACATCTGGGCACTCTTCGCCAAACATGACAGCAAAAAAGCCAAGAAATGAGTTTGATGCATCTGACGATAACATTATTCTAAGTCAGGTGTTCTATATTTGGTTAACACTGAAAATCTGCAAATGTATTAATAATTTCACCGTCGAGTTTGTTTTGCTGTGTCTTAACAGGAAGGTGGAGGGTCCACGGGCGCCCAGAGACGAGAGGCGACGAGCACAGCACAATGAAGGTATGTGGGCGCTGATGATGTAAAAGCTGCACAGATAACCGTTCTGAAGGTTCTCCGTTTCAAAGGGACTCGCACTTCATGACTTTAACTGTTGTATTTCCGGTTTGAAACCAGCTTCTTCCTTTTCTTCACAGTGGAGAGAAGAAGAAGAGACAAGATTAACAACTGGATTGTCACACTTTCAAAAATCATCCCGGACTGTAGCATAGACAGCAGAACTGGAGCGGTGAGTGCTGTGCAGAAACAATGATGCTCTCTAAGTGACAGATTGCTCTCGGCCTTCTTTGATTGCATTAAGTCTGGCTCTAAAGATGAGGGTTTAAGGACACGCTGCTGGAATGTCTGTGGTCTTTTTTTAAATTTCTGCGTCACATTCTCTGCTCTACAAGTCTTCACTTCGACACATGAAGCAGTGATGCTCTCTGTGCATCCTGTCTTTTCATCTAATGCATGCATACAAGATGCTGAAAGTCAGATTTTAAAACATCCGGTGTAGCCGGGTGGGTATGTGTCAGTGCTTCTTCGGTTTATTGATCTGATACAGCTCCACGTGTAACCAGAAGTTTGTCTGAAAGGGTTTAGTCACAAGAGGAAAGGTCGGCAAAGATTCTTGAGAGTGACACAATGGTAGGGAAATAAAAGGAAGTGCTGAGTCATATAAAAACCCCTTTTTGTTTTTTGTAACTTCTCGATGTGCTGTGTTTCTCAGAGTAAAGGAGGCATCCTGTCCAAAGCGTGCGACTACATCCGAGAGCTGCGCCAGAGCAACCAGCGACTGCAGGAGAGTTACAAAGAGGTGGAGCGGGTCGAGATGGACAACGAGGTGCTGAGACAACAGGTGAACTTCCCGCATATATATAATATATATATATATATATACTGTATATATTTATATTCCTCATCCAGAGCCTCTCTTTTCTTTCTGCTGTACTTGCCGTCAGTCAGGCTGAGTGATAACGATGTCATTATAGTAGCTCATGGTGCGTTCAACTGATATGGGAGTTATTAATTATCAGTTTCAAGCTTGTAAATAGCAACAATATTCGCATTGTGAAACTTTGTAAACACAAAAAGGCTGATGCATACAAAATATAGGTATCACTACAGAAATACTTTTACGAGTGCAACCGGTGGAGTGTAGGTCGGCACAAGCATTCTCTAAACAGAATCAGTCTCAGCTTAATAGAAAGACTTTGAAAAAACTTTGCTTACACGACGAGCAGCAGTCAAAAATCACTTCCAGCTGGTTGTTATCAGCAGACGGATCACAAACAATTTTCATGTTCCTCGGGGCTGTAGCGAAGTTCTAGCAGCCAGCAAACCTTGTAATTGATCGATTTATCCGTCACCTGAAATCGCACGAGGTGCAACTCCAGTGAAATGCGATCCCGTCAGCTCGGACTGCTGCATTATTCATCATAAGCACACCGCCTTCCCCTCCACCAGTTCTCTGGCAGGTCGGCTCACAGAGGAAGAGTGAGCTGGTTAAAGGGCTCTGTCCACTGGAGAAACATGACGCCATGTTCTATTTCTGATTCCATGCCTCTAATTTTCTCTTTTGTTTTTTTTTCTAGATTGAGGAACTGAAGAACGACAACGCACTGCTTCGAGCACAGCTACAGCAGCACGGCGTAGAAGTCAACGGAGACGCGACGCCACAGTGATCGTGGACTGGACACGAGCAAACGTCACCAGCGTGGCGTCGCATCGTCCCGCCCACCTGAACAATGCCAGGAAAGGAAGAATGAGAGACAATTTCCATCTGAAATTGGACCACACACACAAACATGTGAGCAGGGCTTCGAGAAGAGCGCTGAAGGACTCGAGGCCGCCGCCTCCTGCTCCTCCTCCTCCAGCTGTTCGAGGCCTGAACGCTCTGAAATCCGTTTACTGTGTAGCTACATGAACCTCTCGCCTCTGCTTGAAAGGAATACGACCTCCGCACAGCACCACCACCACGCTTGCACCAAACTTTCTTTTTGCTTTTAAATTATGAACCTGCCACAGAAAAATTTCCTTTTAAAGATTTCACCTTTTTATTGTAGCGCAAACTTTTTTTTCTTTTTCTTTTTCTTTTTTACTTTTGCTGTTTGAAACTACTAAATGTGACTCGAATGATATCTCTCCTTTGCTTTTTAATTTATTGGTGTTTAAGGAATGTTTGCACAGAAAGAAAAGCTGATTCTACAATTTACTTTGTTCCCCCCCAACAACAAACGCATAATGGACAAATCAGATGTTTTGATCACTGTTACCATGGGCGGTTAAAATTACCGTCAGTGGATCGCGTATATATATTGTTGATCTGTGTGCAATTTGAGGTAGCTTTTTTTAAATTTCTGCCTCTTTACCCTGACACTCCCAAGCACCAGGCAGTGCTCCAAAACTCTGTAAACATAATCAAAGGTCGGTAAACTAAATAAACTATCGTACTTTTCTGACAGTCAAAGCTGATTTGAAGGCACAGGCATGCAGCTTATGTGTTTAGTGCGAGGCCTTAATAGAGACCAGTGTGAGAATCTAGGCGTTAATGTAGCTCAGGTAATCGGCATAGTGCTCTGGCAAGAGGTTCAGACTCAATGAAGTCTTGACACGGTCTCAATCTCTCTGGTGTCCATATTAGGTGCAATGTAAAGATAAATGATGATTTTCAAGGTGGGAATCATTTTTTTAACGGGCATTAAAATACAGTTGGTTTGTATATCTGCTTAATAGGTCACTGGTGTAAATGCACTGAAAGAGGTTCAGTCATAAGAGGTTTTGGTTTGAGACCAGCCTCTGATTGGCTCACGAGTATTGCTGCATTTTAGTGGATACCTGAGGTGGTGCTTTTTTTTTTTTTTTTTTCTTCAATCTTCCCTAATCTCTAAACTCTTGGGAACCTTTGCTGCCAACAGACCATAAAACAACCACGGTCAGGAATGTGCTGAGGGCAGTTGGGATGCGAGTGATGGTAGTTGTAACTAACCAGCTTTTGTATACACTGAAAGTCACCACAGCATGGAGAAAAATATAACCACTGGCATGACTAAATCTGATACTACAATAAAACTGAAGTGTTTATACCCGACTGTTGTTCAGCGCAGGTCTGTTTTGTGTAGCGAGCGCGGTGATCAAATGAAACTTGGGTGTCTTTTCTGTGTTTTCTTTCTCAGTATTTTTTGTTTTGAATATGAAGCATTATGGCATCAAATTCCACGACCCATCAGATTTTGTGACCTCACAGGAATTTTAGCTTTATTTTGATGGGCGTTAAAAATGACGCTCCTGTAGTGTTTACATGGGACCACACATTTAGATAGCTGTTAACCAAAGACTGTGATATGATAAGTTTTTATAGTGTTTGATTGATCACTAACAACATCTGGTCCACAAGTTGGCTTGTGTCATATAGTTGATGCTTCAATGTCAGAGTGTTTGGCTCATCGAAATCCCAACTATCAGTATTTGACACATGTCGATACAGTAGCTATCTGAGAAAGTGTGATTTCAAAAAACAACTTCTGAACTGTCAATACAGCTGAAATTCATAATGACGTCACTGAACTTGGTGCTTAAAATGTTGCATAGTAACGTTTCCGCTCGACGCTCGAGCTGGAACAGTACGTGTCAAGTTTGTTTGTCCTTCGTTACGTTCCTTGTCGAGTGACGGTGTCACCGAGAGGAGCGACGTCATGAACGTTGCCACGGTGTTTTAATTATTAAAGAATTCCACGCGAACGTTGTGTCTGCTCGTTGCCCCGGAGACGGCTCGTGCACCTGTCGCTATAGGAAACCCTGGTTCCAGAGGAACCAGCACGCGCCGACTATCTCAACGTTCTAGAATTCCGGTGAGTAGAATTCAATAAGAAAACTTTGAGATGCAAAATGTTTAACGTCACGGTGTTTGACATTCAGCTGCGTAAACCGCAGCAACACCTAGCAGCTTCATGTTTAGGCAGTTGGCTACACTTTACGTCACCTTAACTCATTTACATATATCCGTTAAAAGTTGTTAATAGTGTCCTTCTAGCAAACGGCCTATTAAGTTAAAATGCTGCATTCAAATTAACCGTAAAATATTCAACGTTACATGAAACGCGTGTGTATGGTATGGTAACACAACACTCACCTCTGAGTCACTTAACATTAAATATTGTTTGACATTAACCATTTTAAGTGAACTTTGTTCATCATTCTCCTGCATCAACTTGTGTTTTCTGGGTCATTCAGACTGTGCAGAGGATATGACGACGTGATCAGACTTTTTACTGGCAAAGGCCGAATAGCCTACTTTATTTTTCCTCTTTGAAAGTAACATGATTTTTGCAAACTCTGTTAATTATAATGAAAGAACTGCTCCATCTTAAATGTTGGCCAAAGTAGCTCTGTTGGTCTGTTTCTGCTCACTATGAAACTCGAGGGTATTAATTAACATGCCAAAACAAATCCTGCACATGTAACTGTACTCAACAAATACGGTGATTTGGATGTTTTGTGTGTCGCCGCAGCTGTAGGATGTCTGCACTTCCTGCGAAGCCTGGCCTGCGCCACAGTGTGTCAGAGTGGAACAGCAACAACCACCAGCTGTCTGCCATGGCTCAGCATGAGCGATTTGTTTCCAGTGTGATCCGGCAGGAGGGGAGGTCACTACGCAACGAGACCAACTGTAAGGTGGGTCCATGTTGGCGAGGATTTCCAGCTAAACAGTCAAGAGTCTCTCTACAGGATGAAGAATATTGCGTAACGCCACGCATTGTCCACACATGACTTAATATGTCCACATGTTGTCAACCAGTTCTTTTTCTTTTCTCCGTAGACCACCTGGGATGAAAGTGATACCTGTCGCAGGCTGAGGGACCGGGCGTGGGATGTTGCCCGGCGGAAAGAGGAGCTAGAAACCTGCGCACAGAGAGTGGATGAAGAGATGGAGGCTCTGACCCTGGTGATTTATCCCAAAACTTGTGAAATGAGAGTTTGTCTCATTCCATGTTCATAATAGTACAAAGATGTTGGCCTATATATATATATATATATATATATATATATATATATATATATATATATATATATATATATATATATATATATATATATATGTTTGTGTGTTTCCCTAAGAGAAAGGATCAATATTCCTGGAATCATTCAATATTAAAAATCAAAGAAACTTATGAGCATAGATGCTGCTTGACTCTGACTTAACTGACCTCACCCTCAATGTGTGTTGGGACAGTCCAAAGAGCAAACGGAGCAGGCCTTGGCTGCGACTGCCGCGCCCCTGGAGGTCGGCGGCGAATGCTTGACGCTGAGGGACGGACGGCAAGGGTACGAGCTCGCCGTCGACCCCGTGGACGAACAGCTGAAGAAGGAGGTGGCGCAGATTGAGAGAATGCAGCAAGTTCTGCAGCAGCACATCGACAAGGCCTTCGAGCAGCTGTGGTGAGGGAAGCTACGGTGTGAAGCAAAAAAACTGCAGAGGCATTTTCAGTTTATTTATTTTTTTGCTTTTTCTCCGACGACCTTTCCACTGTTCTCCATCATAGTGTTTTGCAGGAGGCTCGGCACCAGCTGACCGCTGACCTCCAGAACAAGATGGACGCCCTGGACATTGATATGTCGTGCCTGTCGCTTACTATTAAGTCACCTCAGATCTCCCTGAAGACCAACCCAACTCGCATACTGTCGGGGTAAACTCGGGATGGGGGTGTGCACGATGAAGTAATGCTTTCTTTTTCACCTCTCCTGGTTAACACACATGAAATATCATAATGTTGAAATGTCTTTGTTGTAGTTCCTCCACCCCCCAGGAGTGGGTCCAGTTCAGCCAGTACAATGTGGCCCGTGCCCAGGAGGCCATGCAGGTGTCCCAGCAAATGAGGGAGGACATGAGTCTCACCAGAGCCCAGGTGTGCATGATGTAGTTTCTGTGTTCATTTCTTCTGTTTTGTCAAATGTGGCACATTTGCAATTCATTCGTCCTCTATCCTGTTTTTCCTCAGTTGCAGAATGAGTTGGATACTCGGCGCCGTGCCACGGAGTTCGCTCTTCGTAAGCGCATTCACCATGAAGAGCAGGCCCGGGACGAGCTGGAGTGGCAAATTAGAAATGTGAGTCATCAAGTAGTTTATAACAGTAGGTTTTTATTGTTCGAGGACTATGCATTTGAGATAAAGTGTGCAGGGGTTGCAGCAGTTTTAATCCAGCCATGTTCCTGGTTGGTGAGAGATTACTGTTTGTAGTTTAAGTGTCTCTGACTGCCTGCAGACTGAAGATGAAATGGCAGAAATGGGGAGAGACATCCACGGGCTGGATGCAGATCTGCTGGCAAAGACGGCCTCCCTGAAACTGGCTCACACTCGACTGGAGAACAGGACCAACAGACCTGGCATGGATCTGTGCAGAGACGAGGTTTGAATAAAATACCTACTATTTCAAATCTAGAATATTAGCATTAGCAGCGGAAGTAACAGTAGTGATTAGGCCAGGTTAGGTCATTGCGGTTAATGTGACTTTTGTCTTTTTCTTCCTGTTTATTTGCAGGTGCAGCACGGCCTCGTTAATGAAGTCCATCAGCTGGAGGCTACAATCAGGGCTCTGAAACAGAAGCTGTCTGAAGCTCAGTAAGTCAGAGTCAGATCACCAAGTGGATCTTATAGGTTGCACATACAGGGACGTCAAACAACAAGTCATTCTGTGAGTTTAATCGTTAGTATGTCCTGTACATGGCGTTGTTTGCGACCCAGCAAATTAAACCGATAAGAAGCCACAGGAGTAAATATCAGAAATAATACAAGATCCCATCAACAGATCAAAAGTGGCTAATAACGGTTGTTTTAAATGCCAAAAAGGGAAAGAAGTCACTCTAAAATGTTCACCCATGCTTTTCTCGCTCAGGCACTCTATGCAGAAGATGAAGCTCCATCATTCCCGCATGTTGCAGGATCTTTCCAGGAAACAGGAAGCCCTGTCTCTGGAACAACGGAGCGTGAACACTCGCTCGCGCCTCCCAACAACCTCCAGCACCGACAAAACCCCGGTGCTGCTGGTTCCACTCACAAACTCCAGTGGCAGGAGCAACCTGCAGCTGCTGGCTCAGTAAGATGACAATGTGTCCAGTTTGTGAAGGGAAGGGACATAACTCAACACATACATTAGAGGGATTCCTTCATTTTTAGCTTTCACTTTATGTTTTTCTGTCCACACTTGAGATACATTCAAGTCTCTTAAAGTCTTGAATTAATTAATCCTCCCCATTACTGCTGGAAGACAAAACACAATTTTATCTATTTATTTAAAAAACAGAAAAGTATTCTCCTGACCTGTCTAGACCTTTGTGTGATTAATTTGCTCTGTGTTGTGTTAATAATCAATTACCGTATGTACTTAATCTGTGTCCACAAAGTAACTATAATGTGGATTATATGTTTGTTTCCTCTTGTCTTAATTAAACATTTAGTCATGAAGATATTTCTGTTGTCTGACTATATGTTCACAAAAATGTTTTTTGCATAATTTTGATGATGATATGAAAAGTATTCTCTCTTTTTTGTTTTGTGATACACTTGTACACAAAGTCTGATTATTATTCCTAGAATTGTAGGCAGATGCTGGATCCCAAAGTCACAGAAAAAGGTAATTTAGTGTGTCCTAAAGACACTTTTATACAAGAAATTATATGAAATGAAAGATTATGCATCAGTGCAACTTCATAAAAAGCACTGGTCTTAACATGCAACACAGCTGACAGTAAAATCATACAATAATATCGAATTATATTTAGATTGTAATTTAGAGAATTTATAGTTATATTTTTAGTAGTGCTGGGCAAGTTAACGTGTTAACGCATTAATTAATTAACGCCGCCAATTATTTTATCGCGCATTAACGCAGTTTTTTCAAATTATTATTTTGAAAGTCCGTTGCTCACTGGCAACGGTGGAGGGAGGCTTCGGCAGACTATGTTGGATGCAGCGTGTGGGAGAAGTATAGATCAACAAAAGCAAGACAAGCTAACAGAGAAGTGGATAGCTACAAACTGCAGGCCAATTAGTATTGTGGAAGATGTCAGTCTGAGGAACGTTCTTAGGATCGCATCGAATAACAGCACATATGAGCCTCCCTCAAGACGCACCATCGCAAGAAGAATACATGAGTTGTATGAAAAGGAGAGAACTACAAAAGCGACGGCGTTACAACGTGCACCAACTGTTGCTCTCACTGGAGACTACTGGACATTGCTGGGTAACCATCATTACCTCGGAGTTACAGTGCATTATATTGATTGATGAACAGTGGGAGCTGCATTCACGTGCTCTGACTGTCATGAAAACAGCAGTCAGACATTTTGCTGAAACGTGAGCGGAACATTTTATTCATGTTGCACAGCAGTGGAACGTTTCAAATAAAGTCTGCACATTTAGCACAGATAGTGCAAGAAATATGATCGCTGCTGTGAGACATCTGCCTTTTGAACACGCCCCCTACATCGCGCACAGTCTCCAGTCTTATTTGTTTAAAGTTTTTGCAAACCAAATGTTATTGCACTTTTGTTCATATAGCAGTACTTTTAAAATAAAAGTGTGCAATACACTACTTTTTAATTAATTATTGAATTTTGCGCGTAACGATGCGATTGAAATCATGCAATTAATCGCAATAACATTTTTTTTGAGTTGCCCAGCACTAATTTATAGTTAGCATCGACACTGGAAAGTGTTTTACAGACTAATGAATAGCTGTTTTCAACAACAACAAACTCGCTGTACACCCACCGGATCAGCACCAAACAGCAGACAGACACAGTCACAGACTAGTTAGTGAATAGTGGAACATTTAAGCTAAAGAGGGCGGGTGGAGACCAAAAACAGCCAAAAGAGAGTAAATATTTGACTTACCTTCATCAGGTGGACACAAACAGGACTCCAAATGAATAATAGCATTCCTCCGTCGCCGCCATAACAACTTAAAAGATGATGATGTATCAAAGTTGTGTTCACAACTTGTTTCCACTGCCCCCAAGTGGCAAAAAATTAAATTTTGCAGGTCTAATAAGTTTAATAATACCGCCTCAATTAAGAGATCCAATGTTTTTGTCATGTTCTAGGAAAGTTCAATCAATATTTGTGAATGTGAGCCAGAGGAGCAGAGAGGGAAGTCTCAAACTTAAGATGTCATCAAGTATAACGTCTGGAGCTGCTCCATAAGCAATGAATAGGAGACTGATTCTGTGTTGTTATATTTTTTTATATCCAAATTAGATTAATTATATTGTAGTGTTCTCAGTTGTGAAACAGGAAATGTACTGATATATTCAGCTCATTCCCCTTTGTGCTCTCGATGTTATTGTCACATATTTTCCAATTCATTGTCTATGGAGCACTTCCACACTTTATACTTGATGACATTACAAATTGGAGTAGCACGCTAGTTTTTTGGATTCGGGAGAGAGTTGTTAATGATTACTTATAGTTTTGGACTGTCTTAGAACATAGAAACAACATGTAGGAAGTTTCTTAAAAGGAGCAGTGTGTGGGGTTTAGTGGTCTCTAGTGGTAAGTTTGCAGATTGCATCCAACTGAATACCACTCTGCTCATCCCTTCCTTTCCAAGTGTCAGAGAACTACGGTGGCCTTCAGGTAACGTAAAAAACGGGAAAGGTTCTAGCTAGAGCCAGTGTTTGGTTTGTCCATTCTGGGCTACTGTAGACAACATGGTGTTGCAACATGGCAGACTCTTTGAAGAGGACCCGCTCCCTATGTAGATATGATGGGATCATTCTAAGCTGACAAAAACACGATTCTTAGTTTCAGATGATTTAACAATAACATAGTTATAAACATTATATACAATTTCTGTCAATAAATCCCCCTACATCCTACACATGGGTCCTGTAAGTGTTTGGGCAAATATTTGGAATTAGGGAAAATAAGCACATTAGAAGAAGTTGTGGGATTCATACATTTTTTCCAAAATAAGCAAAATTAATCATTAAGGCAGTCATACCAATGACAATTTAGCTGGAGCTAATCAAATGGCCCTCATGATGGAAACACCCACTGTAACCTCCTGAAAAACGAAACCGAGAAAAAATATGAAAGGTGAATGACGCTAATGTCGTTTTCACTTCTGCTAATAAATATGGTAAATATGTCGTAATTACTTCCCTAGATATCAGAAGAGTAATTATAAACACATTTGTTTTGAGCAGTGGATCAATGGACTAATCAAACAGCTTGCATGTGTTGATCTGCTGCCTTTCTTTTCTCGGAAAAAACACTTCTCGGTATCCGTCATCCTGCTCCCAATAAAATGCTCCTGCAACAAGCCACGGTGATTTTCTGCTCCATTTTCTACACCAAAAGGCCCTTTTGCATGGCACACCCACCTTTCACACATACTCAGTAAAGAACTCATTCTCGACCATAAAACTGTGAAAAGCGGCCAACGCGCCACAAACAAGTTGACGTTTCCCAAAGCCCAACCCATCCCGTCCTCGCATTGACCATCAACTTCAGCACATTTATGACTTTACTGCCCTGGCCCTCCAGTTCATTTAGACAGCTTCGGCTTTAAGGGGATGGACATGTGCTTCCTGACACGCTGAATTAGTCTGAATCATTGCACTTAAGGGCCCAGATGCTACCTGTCTGTTGCCCTTCACTGAGAGGGCAATTAAGGCAGCCTGGTGCCTGCTAAATGACCCCCTTCTGCATGAGTGGATGCGTCTCCTTATCTGCATCTCTGTTTCAATGTCGTGTGCGCCTCGCCCCCTTCCTGCCCACCTTGTGGCCACCGCCTCCTTTTTTCCAGTCTCAGAGTTGTTGTCTATACGTCTCAGAGCGGATTTTGACAAACCCTGGAACTACAGAAGCTGCTACCAATGGAGAATCTGTCTTTTGGAAGATGTGGTTAATAAATGGAGAGGACACAAGGACAACCGTGCACCTAACTACCCGCCAAATAGTTAGATTGCTAGCTCGTTGTATTCCAGACTTTTCCTGTTTTGGAGAATCATCCTTGTCATGGTGAATTGGAGCCAGCGCTTCCCTTTGGCCGGACATCCTATGGCTCTCGGCAGCGATTGAAAACATGCAGGTGTCTTCCAAGGATTGCGCCGCCCTGACCGTCTACACCTTCACCTTCCTGCTGGGCCTCCCCGCCAACGTGCTGGTCCTGCTCGTGTATGCGCGCAAGGCCCGCAAGCGTGGTGCCACGCCCAACGTGGTCTACGCACTCAACCTTTGCCTGGCCAACCTGGTGCTCGTGGCCTGGCTGCCCGTCAAGGCTCTGGAGACTTTGCTTCAGGACTGGAGGCTGCCAGCGCCCGTGTGCCCCGTCTACAGCTTCTTCCTCTTCTCCTCGCTGTACGGCAGCTGCCTGTTCATCACCGCCGTGACGGTGGGGCGCTACCTCAGCATCGCGTTCCCGTTTATCTACAAGAGGTACCGCCGTGCTCGGATCTCTTGCTTCATCAGCGCTGCCTTGTGGTTCGTGGTGCTCCTCCACCTCAGTTTCTCCCTCGTGGCCGAAGGAGGGGCGAACTTTGTCTCCATTAAGGACGACGCCTCAGCCTGCTATGACCACTTCAACGCCTCCCAGCTGGCCGTGCTGCTGCCCCTACGCCTGGAGATGGCCATCGTCTTCTTTTTTTTGCCACTTATCGTGACGTCCTTTTGCACGCTGCGCTGCGTCACGCTGGTGTGGCGCTCAAACTTGCGCCCCATTGGGAAGAGGAGAGTCCTGACTGTTGCTCTGTCCACGCTGGCCGTGTTTGTGGTGTGCTATGCGCCCTACAACGCCTCGCACATTGTGGGGTTTGTGTTGAAGGCAAACGTCGAGTGGAGGACGTACGCCATGCTGACGAGCTCCTGTAATGTTTTCCTGGAGCCTGTGGTCATGCTGATGCTGTCGCCAGCGGTGTCGAGGGGGATCGCAGGAAAAATCTGTGGCCGGCAAAGCCAACTGAGCCGGATTGAGAGGTGTCGGCATCGATGCAACAGCACCAACGGTGTTGCAAATGTCAGGGCGCTACACACGCTATCTGAGAGGAGCCAGGCGGGCGCCGAGGTGACGAAAGAAAGTCAGGAGTGAGGTCACAGTGGGTGGAGACACCGGATGAAAAACATTCATGGACAGTCTGATAGAAGCTCATCGTCCTCCAGAAAATCTAGCATCACCACTGAAGGATGAGATCCAGTGTATCTCCTCCTAACGCCAGCAAATTACCTTTTTTCTTTAGATTAAAAATATGATGTCAAAAGACAACCATGAGTCTTAGTTTTAAACCAGTCAGTGAGGAACGCCGCTGAACTTAACACCAGATGATGATGATTACGAATGGCTCCATCTGGTGTCTGTCCCTCACTGCTCCAAGCTTTAACCGGGGAAACACTACGAACTACGTCATGTTCTCTTTTGGAAAGTGTTTGCGATGCGTTTTTCCTGCTGTGACGAGTCAAAGCAGGTCTACTGAGGCATATTAACAACAATTTGATGTCTGAAATTAGTTATGCATTTTAATGAATATCTGTTGGTGCATTTACTGCTTGGTTTCTGAACATGTTAATTATCTTTTATGTCTGTTAACTTGTAAAATGTTAAAAAATGTCCTTCAAAATAAACTGTGTTGTTTACAAATGTATTTTGTAATGTTGTCTGTTGTCTTTAGAGGAATACGGTATAATTTTAATGAATATTTCTATCTTCCTGCTACAACAAACACGTTCGAATGGAGGGTGAAGTCAATGAAGTTTAGAATTAAATTAAATCTTAACAATTATCTGTTATCAAGGAATGGCCATTTTATATCTAAATATATATTTTAAATCAAGTATTATAATATATTACATATTAAACTTGAATATACATTTTCAAAGGTTTTATGATAATGTAAAACCGTGAATGCAAAACAATAATGGAATGCTTGCATTATTCATAAAGAGTGTTATGACATTCTGATATAATTACATATTCAACACAAAAACTATTTAGAATGCCCACTTAATAAATCAACGAGAAAGGTTCACTAAGTAGAGTACGGATCTCTGCCAGGTGTGTCTGCAAAGACCACTGCTGTATTGTGTGTAAAACACACTTCATTTAAACTCAAAAACAAGCAGCGATGTATGCAAGCAATTGTCTTGAAATCGACGTATAAGACACTTCATACAATGTTGCCAAAAACAAAATGAAACTCACCAAGCTGTATGGCCACTTAGCAGCAACTGACTTGCAGCGCGGTACAGCAGTGTGTGTGTACTGGTAGTTATGTTAGCTGTTAGCCAAACATAGCATGAACTGTTGTCCACAAAGCAGCCAATGGGGGTGTTAGAGATGCACTCAGCTGTGTTATCACTGACGGCCCCTTGTGGTGAGTAGTGAGTGAGGAGTCAGCAGGCAGTAAATGGCTGTACAAAACAAGCAATAAAAGGTGTTTTGAGAAAGTGTGTCACCGCAACCATACCTTGAGCATACAGACATTACTGGGCAGCACAATTATAATGCAGTTTGCTGCAGAAGATTAGCCGTGGACAGACACAGACGTGCACACTCACTCACTCCTGGGCGCACGCACACACCGATCGCATGATCCTCCTGGCTGAGATAATAGAATGTCAAAACCAAATGAGGCGATAAGGACATGGAAACAATCCAATAAATACAAATAATACAAAGTAAACATCCAATATCCAAAAGTAAAAAAATAAATAAGAAAGAATACATTTGAAGAATAAAAACATTGTTCTGCTTCTGATTGAATAACTTTCCCTGCTGCTTTCAATGAAGACTGAAAATACAATAAAGGTAAACACACTAAATCTTGTCATATACATAAACATGTCAGTACTGTTGAACATCAGATCAGTCAGCGATCATTTGGCACCACGCAGCAGAACTACTCACAGGTTTGTTGTTGAGAATGTTGCTGTGCAGGCAGGTGGTGTAATAATAAGGGGGCTGTGATACAAAGTGACAGACCACTGAAGGAGCTGAGGGACTCCACAGACTGAACCCATCTGTTCCCTCCAGCAGGTTGATCCTCAGTGGACCGACACCAGTCAGCTGCCAGAACTGTACTCCATGCCACTGGTGGTATCAGATAACAGGTAAGTCAGCTCCTGGAATAACTACTGATGATATTTTGAAGGGAAATTCTGATGCTACTTTGGTGAATGAATGTAAAATTAGGTTTTCATGTTTGGCTCTTTTGCCAAAACATACATTCAATTTTATTCAACCATATTTCATTAGCAGGTTTGTACGTCTTTATTATACAAGCACATTTACAGCTCCCTTAATTATTTGCATCGAATTTAGTTCGTTTTTCCTTTATTTCGCTGTCAATGCAGAACCACTTTAAATGAAATACACAATTTTTGCTACGTAATAGGATTATGTTGGGTTTATAAAAAAGATAAACACTCATAAGAGATGAAGTCTCCTGATTTCAAACTCACTGTAAATAAAAGTAACAAGAGAAAGGCGTATTTGTTTCAATGTTATAAATATAAATTGCAATTTTTATGGGAACATGTAGAGTTCACATGTAATTCTGAGTTCTCTGTCCTCTGGTGGGCACTACAGTGAGATGCCTTCAACATCTGCTCACCATCTAAGCCTGTCACACAAAGAAAAGTTATCGCGACATCTTTTCACCTATATAACACCAAGCTTTTGAGCTGTTGCTGAGTGACGTTGTTTGGACAGTGAGGAAAACAAAGATTGGGTCCAGGAGCTTATTAAATCCCCCCCCCCCCCCCCCTCCCCCCCTTCATTGACAGTGAGATAGCAGATATACAGTAGGACGCGCATATTAAGTGAAGCCTTGTGATCTGATCAAACATTCTGCCTTCAGGAGGCGAAGCATGCTGCCAGAGTGCTGCAGCATCAGACAGGACGGCCGGTGATGGAGAGTCTGGTCTCTGAAGCCTTAAAGAGGTGAGTTAGTCACACTTCTCAATAACCTATCAATGATGTATATTCATATTTTGTCTGATGGGGGTATTGTTTGATAGTTAAGTGTTGGGTAAAACTGTGAGAGGTAAATGCTGGAATTTGAAGCTTTTGATTTTAACAGTCCATGTGTACAAAGCCTTGTACAGCTTCTTCCTCTGTGTCAAAAACTTCCGTTGTTGCTGTTAAAAACACATTATTCAACTTTTATTTCCAGACACATGAGTCCATATAAAACAAAAACAAATACAATATAATACGAGGACACCAAGATGCAGGTATAATCATCGCAGTTCAAAATTCACTCGTAAAAACAAAACACGAGCCACACACCTTATACATTGACATGATCCTTCATTATAATGAATGTGGCCTCTGTAGTTTATTATTCTGAAATCCCACAAACACTGTCCTAATACTCTCTACAGCACCCATGAATAGTCACCATCATTAAGACAATTTTCTCCTATTTTAGTCAAATATGCCTTTTTAGAGAAGTGTATATATAGTATTTGTGACTTTTTTTTTTTTTTAAATGACCTTTTTCAGTATGAACCAGTGGGCTTTGGGCTGAGTGCCACAGACGGGGTAGAGAAGTGGAAAGTATTTAAAGACAGACTAACATATTGCTGGTTTTAGTCTTTTCATGGGATTTGCTGAGAATAAGAAATACAAAAAAGAATACTTAGTGTAACATATCCTTAAACAACCAACTCACACAGGGTTTTTCATATAGATTTCTATATTCTCACCTTTCTCAAGTTGCAATTATCATCTTAAATCACTGATTCCAATTGAAAGAGTCTGTGAAGTTTTAAAGAGGATGACTATTTCAAACACACACGGTTTGTGAGGTATTTGAAGAAAAGAATTCTACATCTTTACTTGCAATTGTGAATGAATGAAAAATGAATGAGAAGAGTTTATTTGAGTAAATAATTCATCATTGCCTCTAACTTTTACCATTTTTAATTTTAGGGGAAAAAAGGAGAATAAAGAACTCATTGCCTTTACAAAGGAATTAAATGTGATCTGATGTAGTTTTCCTTAGAACCTGAATAACCTAAAGGAAATCTATGTTCAGATGAATGTATTTGTATGGCTTGATCTTGTACATGCAGGGTTTCCTTCGAGATGTAGTTTAAGGATTTCTTTAAAGCATGCTTACATGTGTTAACATGTTTAGCAGGCATATAGTGCTGCATAGACGATGTATTTTTGAAGGCCAGGAAGTTGGCATTGCATTGGTTCCCCGGTCAAAAAGCCAATGGGACTTTTCCATTGGATTTTAGATTATTACAAAAAAATAAGTTCTGTGGCAAACAAAACATTTTTGATATGTTTTGTTCTGCAAGATAATCTTCACAAATGAAGGTGACTTTTATGATTTTTTTAATGATTTTTTAACAAAAAAAAGGTTCAAACAATAAACACAAAGTACAGCTGAGGCTGATGGGAATGTCATCAGTTATGCAGGTAATTGGTCAAAAACCAAAGCATTGGACAAATACAATTTGGACCTGATTACAACTCATCCTCTGGGGACCGTGAATGTCTATACAATATTGGATGGCAATCCGTTAGTTGTCAAGACGTCTCACTCAAAATCACAAATCTCAACCCGATGGTGGCACCACAGGAAGTCAGCTGATGAGCAAAGTCAGTAGGATTCATCCTCTGGGGACCATGAATGTCTGTGCAAAATCCCATGGCAAACTATTCAGTAGTTATTGAAATATTTCAGTTTTTACCAAAGTAGTGGGTCGAAAGACATTGCTATCCCTAGAGCCAAAACCAGACCAAACTTTAGAAAGCCCACTGAATAGAGAGGGAATATCTCTCTAAAAAATATAAACTATTCAGCAAAATCCTCCTTGAATTGCTTATATGATTTCTGTTTTCTTGCGTCCAGTGTCTGAAAGAGTCCGTCCTTGGTGTGAGCAGCCGCCATGTCGCTGTTGCTTGCCGTCTACATAGTCACCTTCCTGATGGGGGTCCCTGCCAACATCCTGGCATTCTTCACCTTCTGCCGCAAGGTGCATCGCAGGGCAGCCCCGATAGACATCCTCCTCCTCAACCTCACCATCTCCGACCTCATCTTCCTGGCTTTCCTGCCGTTTAAGATGAAGGAGGCCTCCGACGGCATGGTCTGGTTGCTTCCCTACGCCCTGTGTCCCTTCACTGGTTTCCTGTTCTACGTCACCATCTACAACAGCACCCTGCTCCTCACAGCTGTGAGTGTGGAGCGCTACCTGGGGGTCGCCTTCCCCCTCAGGTATTCCCTGTGTCGCAGACCTCGCTACGCCGTGTTGGCCAGCATCCTGTTCTGGGTGGTGACCTCTGTGAACCTCAGCATCGTCTACATCATGCCCTACACCCAGTGGAGCAAAGGAGCAGACGGCAACAACAGCAATGGCAGCACCACCAGCGAGTCTGCCGGGCCTCCACCCACATGCTACCAGAATTTCACCCAGGACGAGCTCCACATCGTGCTGCCGGTCCGCCTGGAGCTCTTCCTTGTTCTCTTCTGCGTCCCCTTCTTCATCTGCTGCTTCTGCTACGTCAACTTCATCCTAATCCTGTCACGTCTTCCGAACATCGGCAGGCGCCGGAGGCTGCGTGCCATCGGTCTGGCGCTCGGCACACTGATAGTATTCGCCGTCTGCTTTGGGCCTTACAACGTCTCCCACGTGGTGGGGTTCGCCCGCCAGGAGAGTGAGGAGTGGAGGAACGTGGCGTTGCTCTCCAGCACCTTCAACGCCTGCCTGGACCCCATTATCTTCTACTTCTCCTCGGCGGCTGTCAGAAGCATGTTAAACCACTGCTTCAGGAGCATCATGGCAAAGCTGCACATCCTGAGGTGCGGAGGGGCTCCTCACCAGAGACCCTCCAAGACTGACAAATACAAGGAAGCACCTCTTCCTTGAAAGTAGTAGAGACATTTTTAAACGTAAATGTCTTTTTGATGGTATGTTTGTTTATTTCATGCAAAAAAATGTGGACAAAATGAATAGTTGAGAATTGTTATTCCACACGAATGAAAAGAGGCTTCGGGCAAATCTGAGAAGAACCAATAACTGTGGCTAACAGAGAAGTTTGTGTCCTTGTTTGTAGTCATGTTGGTACCTTTGAACTTAACTTTATTAATCTATAAAGCAGCTGTCACACAAACATATAGCCCAAAGTGCTTCACTTGCTCCAGAGCTTGAAAGGGATGCAGTAGTCACTTCAATGTGCAAGTTGATTTTTCAGTTATTTATCTGCTGATTCTGTTTTTGTCAAGCTGCAATATTCAAAGCTTAAATTTAGTGATATTTTGATGTCTGCCGTTCCAAAGTGGTACCTTTATTATCCATCAATGCTCAATAGAGTGGATGTGACTGTTTCAGGGCAAGCCATCAGTTCTGCACAAGTTATTGTTAGTAAGTTAATACGATTTGTTGTGACAGTTGAGAACAAAAGGTGTCAAGTCAATGGCCAACAAGTTCACATGGTGACACTTTCTAACGCACTGGGTAGCCCAGCGAGTCAAACTGCGACGCTCCACTACCGTGGCAATGAATACGTGGTTAACACTGTGACTTCAAACAAAAACACTTTGAAATTAATACGTAAACCAAGTAAAATGTGAACAACGTAACATAAGTACCGAAAAAACCCATCAAACTAAATAATTCAACGATGCATTCTGGTTGAAAGTCCTGTGTTTGTTTGATGTTGGTCGTGGACAGACACAGAGGTGCACACTCACGAACCCACAAACGAGCGATCGCATGATTCTCCTGGCAGAGGTAATGACCGAGAAATTAAAAGTGAAATAGTTTAATATGCAGATTGTAAAATCAGTTTTCTCAACATCTCAATCTTTAACTTCTGCCCGCCGTTAGCAGTGCCCGTCACTGGATTTTCAGCTAGGTTGATTGGATGTTTCCTGATGAAATGCTCCGCCGTGGGACTTGCAATTAGCATTTATTTATTTATAGTAAGTATTTATGTACAGTTTTACACATTTTAGTTCTGGAACCAGGGGGTGCCCAAAATAGCTTCTTCCTGCTTCAAAACTCTCGAGGATATTGTAGTTTTTAGAGCCGACTCACATGCCAGACTGACGGACAAAACCTGATTTCTGAGAGGATGGTAACATCGTGTTGTTGATCATTGAAACCATCTTTCAAATTTCAAATTTCAAAAGTGAATACAGGATGTGGAGCAATATTACTGGGAGTTTCATGCCCATCCATGGTGTAGAAGTGCTCCAAATTTGAATCATGTAACAACGTCTGTGGGAAAATACGTTATTTTTCTGTTTTCAGAGGATTCACCGGTGGTAACCGAATATTCCGTAGAGACTGAAGTCCTGCTGCACTCCGTGACCCTCGAGTACAGGTGAAGCAGGACACTGTGCCATCAGAAAACATACATCCAGTGTTCCTGTGACTCACAGTGCAACGAGGACACTGTTTAATCAAAGTTGAGTGTTTTATAGGAACACGGGATTAAACAATTAAAAACCAGAGGATGTTACATAAGCAGGATGTTGAGATGGTACGCCGCCGAGCTAATTTGGAGTTATAAGCACGGACCGACAGGAAGTGTAAACACAGAGGTTACACAAAGCAACCGTTATAAAGTATGTCTTTCGCTGATAACCGCCTTCTCGCCATTTCCCGTCAGTGATAATGAACGCAGCACTGCTATGAAGGTGGAGTGCATAAACACACAGATAACATCCCTTTATAGTGTCCTGTTGTATACTGCACCGCCAGGTAAAGCCAGGCCTGTTGGTTCAGCAGTGCACCGAGTTGCTTTATTAGTTTACCGTGCACGCCTACAATTTATAAAAAAAAATGTAATGAATCTAATCTCATGTTCCCCAGCAGGTAAAGAGTCTGCTGAAGAACATGCTGGATGCAGTTGGCTTGACTTCCAGTAGAATCACATGATACACAGTTTACTGTGTAACTCTGTATTCATGGCTCCCATAGTTTACAAATAATTTCCTTAAGAAACTAATTTCTGAAAAACATCTGCACCAAATTGCACGACAATTCACCCAATAGTTGCCGAGACATTCTGCTCGAAACAAGCAAATGTCAACCTCATGGTGGCGCTAGTGGTAAAGTCAGAGGATGACCAAAATCATTAGGATGCATCGTCTGGGGACCATGAGTGTTTGGTGCAAAGTGTTAGGTGCAATTTATCGATCAGTCTGGACAGATCTTGCCCTCCATATATGATAAAAACTGAGTGGCGACTCAAAGTTCACCCCTCTTACATGTGGTGCTATTTATCAATCTAGATTGCTTTGGTGGGAGTTGCCTAGTTCTGGAGATATCGGCCGTAATCTTCAATTAAAAATGAAAGTGCAGACAGAATACAGTGACGTCTGTGAGCGCGTTTCGCTGCCCTCTAAACCTTTCCATTTCCTTTTCATGATGAAACATCCTTCTGAAGTCTTAATATGAAAAACAGAACACATGTTTCATACATATGAGTATTTATTCCAAAAAAATTAAATATGACAACCAAATAAAAAGGCTCAACGTAGGACCAGGATCAGATGAGAGCTAAGACAAAAAAAAAAAAAAAAAAAAAAAAAGGTCTTGACGTACAGTTTTTCTAAAAGTGACACCATTTATTAATCAGGCAAAAAGAAACAAAAAACAAAACATTAATATACTGTGAAACCCAAACATTGTTTTCTTTGTGTATGATATGCAGCCAAGCACAGAAGTGTAAAGATTTATTGTTGTGGGGAATCCCTCAACATGGGAAACGGGCACTCGAGGAGTAACAACTCAACCGAAGAGCTGTCACGGGTCTGTAAACGTCTAAATAAAGATACAGGAGGAACTTAAAAAGAGGGGTCAGATAGAGACATGCATACACTGAGGGGAGGCCAAACTGATTGCACAGAAAATGTTTAAAATTGCGTCATTATTGCCGTCCATTTAAGAATGAACACATAAATCAAAAAGGAGCAAAAAAACAACAACAAAAAAAAACAGGTTTAGAGGCAGTAAGGGAGGAGTCATGTCTCTATAGAAATAAAGGTAAATAAATAATGCTACATAACGTCTAAACTGAGCTACTCGTTACCTACAGAGTCGTGAGTGTTCCCCTAATTTTAGTTATTTCATTCGTTAGAAATGTTAGTTTTTGGGTTGTGCTTCAGAGTGCCCGTCCACTAAACCGATCCCCACAGGCCTTTTGGTCCTGTCGGCTCCACACTGATCAGTTCTGCATATTTTGTGTTCTTGGCATATGTCGGAGGTATCCACACACGCACACACACACACACGTAAAACAAATACATATACACACACACAATCACGCCTTACAGTATTGTCATGTATCAATATATACTCGTCAATGTAGACTCGGGCCTGCGGGCCCGTTCTGAAAGTTAAGATTTCTTTGATTTACTTAGTTTGTTATTTTTTCAGCACCATTCAGGAAAGGCACAGTCTGTTTACGGATAAAATCGGTCCGAGGATGAACTTTCAACCCTCCTCCTGCTCCTCTCATGAATATGCGAGAAGAATTAAAAAAAAAAAAATTAAAAAAAAGGCTTTGCTTAGCAAGTGCATTGAGAAATCGATCTAATTCATAGTCCACTTCTTTGATGAGCTTTTGAGATGATAAAACAGCAGAGGGAGTTCTTCACAGGTTGTCTTCACGGAGGAGGGTTGATGGTTCATCCCATCACTTGCGCAACAACCCCCCCCCCCCCATCAGCGGTCTCTCCACAAAGCAGGCCGACACCGCAAATACATATCAGCGTTGCTTTCCACACAAGTAAACCTATTGCATTATCAAATCACAGACCACCACGGCTATTACACGGCCATATTTCCATACGGCTTCCGTTTCAAACAGGACTTTGTTAGAAAAAAATAAGTGGTGTGTGCATTACATTAATACCTCTACATATAAATATATCTCAATTCAGACTTAAAAATGCTTTTCTTCAGGACGAAGGCGTCTGATGTCCAGCTCTGTCGGAGGTGAATTTACTGTACGCATCACTGTGAGCCGTAAAAAGGTACGAAGGCTCCATATAGACTTCCAAAACAACAAGGAGAGCATTAGCCAACAATGTTAGACATGCCCACGACTAATTCTCTTCAAGTAAAATAAAATGCTGGTAATGTCTGACATTAAGAAACAGCTCCAACGTGACAACAAACAAAAGGGAGACAAGCTGCTCGGATAGATCCTCAGAATTAAAATGTTTTGAACCGTGGGCGACTTCGAACAAGAACCCCGTCTCTGTCCAACCATAAAAACAACTCTTTAAGTGCAGTAAAATACCATTATTCTCTTAATCTCTGTGTATTAATATATAGCCTATATGTATCTGATGAAATATTAAATAAATGTGTTTTTCTCATAGCAGCTTAGGTTTGGTTCTGGTGACATGTGGCTTGCACAGTAAGCAGTACAGAGCAGATCAGCTCCATGCTGTAAGGCCCCGCCCCTAAGTCCTCCACCCTTACCCCCCCACCCCCACCCCCACCCGACCAGGCACGTTGGTTTGGTCCAAGTGATGAAACCTCAAGGCTTCGTCTGTGTTAAACTATACTGCAAGGCCATGACTGAGCACATTCAACGGCTGGGCATTGACTAACCGAAGAACTTCTTGCAACAATGACAGATTAAAAGGCATAACAAATATAGGTAAACTTCATAATGTTGGATTCTTGCTAGTAGAGGTCCTTTCATGTGATATTATTTGGGATCGATGAGCAACCAGTGTGTCCAAATGTAGCAGGAAATCAGTTCCTTACTGCCTAATGGCACCGTTTTCTCTCAGAACTAGAGCTGCAATGATTCGTTGAGAAATCCGTGGAACGTAAAATAATTGAAACCATTTAGATCATTAATTAATTTTTTCAAGCAAAAAAAGCTTTCCTGTCATATATGACAGTAAACTGTATCTCTGGAGCTTTTAGACTGTTGGGGGGACAAAACCAGACATCTGATACATCTCCATGGGCCGAGGGAAATTAGAACAGACATTTGTGATACTTTTAGACAAAACGATTAATCGATAGTGAAAATAATTATTAGTTATCAGTCCTACTCAGAACGGTTAAAGAACTGAAACCCAAACTTCCTCCGAGGACAAGCGCAGCAAAGCTACAGTAGGTGATAAAGACTCTGAAACGTGAACATGAAGTCTTCGACTGGCAGTGAGTCCTACTGCTTCAGTACACGCATCCAAGTACACTAAAAACTACACTTAGTACAATCCAACACAACAGTCCTTCAGTAACGTCTACCTTTACAAAAGTTTATGAAGTTCAGTTTTTGTTGGCTTTGTCAGAATTTGTAAATGAAATTACTTGTGAACATAGGCACCGTAAAAGTCAAAGTCATGGCAGGACAGAAGGGTTGGATTGCAATATGTTGGGGGGGGGGGATTCTGAGAGCGTTTCACTAAACGTATGAACAGAGGCATCCAGACCTACGTACGATTAAAAGCTTTCCATCCAAACCAACGGTTGACGCTCTATACAAATCAGGCACTTTGTTTAACCTCTCCGTGACCCATCGGACCTCACCGCTGACCCTCACGTCTGCAGCGCCGGTTCTGCTCGCCCACGATAACGTAGAATGCCCCACACACACACACACACACACACACACACGCACACACACACACACACGCACACACGCACACACGCACACACGCCTCCGAATCTCAAGTTTATCGTCACTTGCCAAAACTCACTCATAACAAAACAAAGTTTTACCGCGTAAATACTCACTGAAACACATCCACCACTGGACCGGCTCTCTCTGCGCTGACACCTTATTGCACCAAAAGGAGTTTTCTTTGACAACTAAAAATTGGTCAGTTCCTTGAGTAAAAACTGTGAGAGGATATAAACTGCTCTGCTGGGATCTATTGCTGAACGTTGGTTTAAGTCAGAAAGAAAGAGGATTCAAAACTAGGGAGAAGATTAGAACGGCACAAGAAAGGTCTGGTACAACACAAGCTGCACTACAAGAGAGGGAAGGCCATGGCGTTGTATTCCAACAGTCTACATGCAGCTCGCCTCGCAGTAAGGCATCATGCGATGTACAATGCGTCATCGATGGCTGTACGTGGCTTTGTTTAAAAAAGATAGAATAATAATTAAGGTTTCATTCAGTGCTATGCGTCTTACTGTCTGGCTGACTGACAGAGGAACCACTGGCTTAAGAGGGAGACAGAAGAGTAACCGCCGTTTTGAGGGGAAGAAAAAAAAGAAGAAAAAAAAAAGGTCAAGCTTTAGTTTTTTCCAAGCATTCTGTTGCCGTGGCAGCCGCACATTTGCTTGAGAGAGGGAAATAACTCATAAATACAGTATTATGTATCTAGACAAGCTGACAAGGCACAAACAAAACATGTAAAAGAGTCTACAATAAGAATCAGCAACAACAGGCTCAACGGGAGGCTACGGAGCGAGTCGGGTCTTCACTGGCTCCGTTTTCCACCCATGCACCAAAAAAAATCATCACTTTTTAACACAAGGGGGGGGGGGGGGGGGGACTGAACTGCTGTCCAAATTGGAAGGCGAGGATGTGATTTGTGAGCTTAAAGAAGAAAACAGAATCTATTGTGATTGAAACACAGCAGAGGAGGTAAAGGTGACAGAGAGATGCAAACAATTGGCTGGTTTCAAATTGCATAATGTGGCTGTAACTCCTCTCTGGCTTACTACATCCTTACTACATCCTCACTACATCCTTACTACATCTTCACGCAGCCTGCAGTCGTCGTCATCGGTGACCAAAGCTGCACCAGCACAAGGGGGGGAGGGAGGGTCTCCACTCTGAGTCGATGCGGCTGATGGGAGTCAGACACTAAGACTGGCTGGGAAAGATGGAGGGAGGTCGAGGCGTTCAGGCAAAATACATGGTGGTCAGTGTGTCGTGGTGAATCTGAACAGCTTTGGCCAGCGCCGTGGGGTCCCTGCCGTTACTCTGCCCGGAGACGTGGCTGCCCTCCGCACTGCCCAGGGGAAATGATGGAGAGAAGTAATGGTGAGTAACATTTAAAAAAAGAAAAAAAAGTAACGTCAGCAGTGAACAATTAATTAATCCTGTCTGGAGAATGTATCAAATAAATGTCTGCTACATAATAAAGCCACTTCATGGTACAAATTATTTTTTTTTTTTAAATGGATAAAATAAATGTTAATTCTTTAGAAGATGCAAACAGAAAATAATTTAATTTATATTGAACATTTTTAGATGATACCACACTTGCTATTCTAGTTGAATGTTTTTGCTTTGTCACACCTGCTGAGCAATCTGTCATAACAGCAAATCTAATCTGATTTGAATCGTTTCTCTCCACCTGTCGTGCTCTTTGTCAACCAGGTGGTAGCGGGCGCGGAAGGCCACCAGGTGGGCGTAGTAGGCCGGTGCTGGGATGGAGACGGAGCGCGTGCAGCGGACGTAGGTGTGGCACAGCTGGTAGGTGAGCAGCTGGAACTCGTCGCCGGTGAAACAGTTGTCGTCCCACAGAACGTGGTAGTGGGAGGGCCGGCTCGTACCCTGGGGGGGGGGGGGGGGGTTAATCAGCAGAGTTAATCAGACCCAAGAGGAAGCAGCTCCACAGAGTAAGAACTAACAACGAGCGGCTAAAATTAGGGGGAGGTCTGGTTGCTTGATAGAAACTCATCCAGCCTCTGCCAGTGAAGTGTGGTTGAGGAAGATTAGATATTCTTTAATATTCTTTCACCGCTGGTTGGTCAAAGTATGCATAAATAACACACAGTAAGAACAACAGTTTCATCATTTTAAAGAAAATGTGAGACTGGCTTCAAAAAGGCCTTAAAAGGGATAGTTCGGATATTTTGAATTGGGGTCGTTTGCGGAACATATCCATAGTCATGTGTGGAGAAACAGACAGAAGTACCAACATGGAAACTAGGCAATATACTGCTGGATGGGGGCAGCAGCAAAACCTACTTTAGCCACCTTCTCGTCAGATAGCCCTATTTAATGGTGAACTGAAGACTCATCTATGCTGAGAAGCATTCACAACCTATGTTCTATTGCTATACCTTAACTATGAAATAGTCTCTTACATGCTTACATATTATGAAAAATCTATCATAAAATAATGGAAGCACACCTCCGATCACATCAGATGTACAGCACTTCACTTTTGTAGCTGTAGCTTCACAATAAAGTGAACATTTCATGTCATTTTAACCTAATGCAGCATTGCACTTGATGAAAAAAAGCTAGCAATGAAGTAAAAAAACAACAACACTAAACCGTTTTAGCATTTAGTCAGTGTTTGACTAACACTGATTAATCTCTTAATCTCTGATTCATTGTTTTGACCTCAGTTTCCCCATTCATCATTATCCAACTCTTTCAACCACTGCGTCTACCTGCCTAAAGAGTTGAACCACAAACCTTAAACCTTTGCAGGCAAAAAAGCTAGCAAGCACGTCAACTTCGGAACGGTCTTCTCTAGTTTGTTTGTGTCATTGTGTGACTTTGGTGTTGCCTCATACAACCCCAGTTCAAAACATCTGAACTATCCCTTTAAGTCTGCAGCAATCTGGCCCCCACAAGTGTACTACAGTAATTCAGTAAAGGTGATGCAAACAGAAGCAGGAATACTGTTATGTATATCTTTCCATCCTGCATTGAATCTATCACTATATAACTATGGTTCTCAACGGTGTTGAATGGTTTTTCAGTGAGTTCAGGCTTCAAAGCGTACCTGGATTCCAGCGTGACTGCAGAGGTAAAAGTCAAACTCGTAGGGGTGGGTGATGTCTGTGTCCACTGTGGTGCCGGCAGGAATGTTTCCACTTCGTCCAACCTGAGAGGGAATTCACCAAAATGATCTCAGAGAAGGTTAAACTGCCTGACAAATCCCCTTTATAGGCGTGAGCAGTGACCTCGATTTCAAATTCCTCTTTTTACCCCTTTTGGTCGATAACCTTTGACCCCAATTTATGAAATCAATCAAACATAAAGAAAGTAGGCAGCCATAACAATTACAAGACCCTCAGAGCACCACTGATAACGTCCGTCCTCTGTGTTACTCACCCGCTCGTTGCGATCTGCACAGAAGAGGCGCGTGTGATGGCGTTTCTGTACAACAATGTACGTAATCCCCGGCTGGTACTCCTTCTCTAGACTGATGCAGGCCTCTCTGATGGCCAGCAGCTCATAGTACAGCACCTACACAGAAAAAACAGTTTGACTTCATAAGTAAACAAATTAGCAAAAATATGTTTTTGTGAAATTTTTGATCTACTATAGAGCAGAATAATTTAACTGGTATTAAGACAACCTGCAACTAATCAAGAACTTGAGATCATGTGTTCACTCCATATAAGGACACGACAGGTGTAAGAATAAAAAAAAGGAGCCAGAGGTTATACCTGTCTGAACTGTCCCTCTGACACTCCGTCCCTGTAGAAGATGATCCTGGTTGGCTTGTAGCGGGTCGATTTGTAGAACTGGATCAAGAGCTCTCGCACCATGGAGGCCAGGTCCTGGATGACCTCCTGTCTAGGCCTCTGGACCCGCACCGTAGCGCAGTACCTGCTGGGGTGGGCGTCCATGCTGCCCACCACCTGTAGAGGCACAGCATCAGTCTCATGGGTCAGAAACTCAATTACATGCAAAAGCATTGCAACTGACGAGCAGTTAAAAAAAAAAAAAAAAAATTCTGTGCTTTGTCAATAATGCCAGAGAAATTCCATGATTCTCGATACCCGATTCAAAACCACAGTAAAAGAACAGAAACCAAACAAATACTTTTGAGCTCGTATTAGGAAGCAAAACAGCTCATAATTCCCTCTCTAATATCTATTTCAAATTAATGTGAAAATAATGATATACCTTACCTAATACTATTTTTTTTTACTACTGAATAGCGCTTGAACACATCATAATCAAACTCAACGATACCTCCTTTAACTTTAGCTTTTAGCTTCGCAGGACTGTGATGCCAACCAGCAGCTAACAGCTAACGTTATCTAGCTCTCCTGCTGATTTCAACACGGATTCATTGTTCACATGCAGCATTATCAGGGAAAAATAGGTTGTGTCCCTTGGATGCATTGATAGTGAGTATACTGTGTCCTTATGGATAGTGTTGAGCCCCCCCGGTACTGTAGAAGAACAAGTACCGTCACATTTTCAGAATTTCGGCAGTGTTGTTCTTTTAGCCTGCCTAGTTATAAGCACTCAAATTAGGGCATACAATATACAGGAACCACTGTTTTGTGCTCTGTGTTTTTGTAAAATATATCAGCAAGGAAAAAGGCTTCAGCCTGGCTTTTAAACATGTAGGTCCAAAATGATTTCAGGGAGAGAAAGTGCATTGTCTGGCAGTAGACACGGGCTGAAATGAGCAGTGTATGTGAAGAGAGAAAATACAAGACTGTTTGCCATTTGTGTGTTCTTATCTAAAGGGAAGTCTCACCGCTGCAATAGATGGCTTTTTCCCATCTCCTGCTGGAGGATGAGTGACATCAGCCCCGAGGAAGATGACAGGCTGCTGGAACACAGAGGGTCTGGATGGATGAAAAGAGGCACAAAATGAATCAATCAGTCTTCTTTTTAACAATGACTGGCAGTGAGCAAAGAGAAAACGATGAACGTCAATGTGACCACTTTAAGCAAAGTATCTCGAAAAAATAAAAAGACTGAAGAACCCTTGTTTATCTTTATTTGTTGTGTTCATTTTACCGTTGGTGTGGAACCAAGATGTTGTTGATGCCTCCCAGCTTGACGTTGATCTTGAGGCACAGGTTGGAGAGGGTCTGAGGGGACGTCTTCACTACGTTCTTCACCTGCACACACTGGGTGGCCATGCCAAGGAGGGTGTCGCCCACCCGCTTCACCTCAGCTGTGGGTCAAAGAGATTGGATGTTCCCTTAACTCTGCAACAACGGTTTACTGTTTGGACTTAAAATGCCTCACAAACTTCATATGACTGTCCTATATGACCTGTCCTAATAACAGGTAGCAGTAGTCTCGAGGTCAGAGCTTTAGATCCAACCGTTTTAATCCCACTGACTACTTCTGTTACTATTGTTGTGCTGCTGGTTTCTAAATAGTTCTTCTTCGTACCATAGACGGGCGTTTTCCCCGGCAGGATTACGATGATGAGCTGCAGCCCAGCGTAGGTGTTCTTCAGGTGTCTGAACATGGGCTCCACGCTGTCGGCTCCCTGGGCGTATTTACAGAAACATGGCTGGCCTTGGATTGGCATCCCAGCATCCTTTGAGATTTTACGCAGCTGGTCAGTGAAGCTCCTGAGCACGAAGAAAAAAAGAAATTACCATACATGAACATTTGTTTTTGCTTTTCCATTTATCTAAATACATTTTACTGGTTTCTTTAAATGTGAAATTTTCATTATAGCTTCCACAGAGCAAATACATGTATCATCTTACATTCAATCCGTCGATACTTTAGGTTTTTAATCACTCCAACTACACTGAACGGAGCAACAACAGTGATTTTTGTGAACTCACTTCAGGATCTCTTCTCGGCACTGCCTCTGGGTGGCGAAGCAGGCGATGGCCCACATCTTGATCTCCACTCCGGTGTGAAACTGCTTCCCCCTCATGTCCCACACGCCGTGGCTCGGTGTGGCCACCGTGCGGTTCTGCAACGACAGTGCAGGGTTGATCTGCTGGGACTGGCAGTCACACGGACACAAACGGTACAGAAGGACACAGACAACGTATGGATTCAGAGGAGTCGGGCAGCCAGTGGGATCTCAGGATCAAGGGCTACTGTGTAATTAATAGGCTGACATTGGTTGATTGGCTGATCGTGGCATTAGAGACAAATTTGTAAGTTTTGTCTGTGCTTGCTTCTCATTGGCTCATGCATTCATTTCAGTGCAGACATGCAAAACAGAGACTTCTTTCAAATCGAAACAGCTTCTACATGTGATCTCTTTACAAAAGCATGCTTGTGCAAAACAGTATAAAAACACAGCAAAGTCCAAACGATCACAGACAAAAAGTGTAGAAAAGACGTGTGAGACGCAATCAGAGATAATTGTGGGTTACTGTGTGAGCACATCAAATGTGAGAAAAATAAAAGTATAGATTGTTATCACAGGGTTTCCCCACTGACTAACCCGAGTGTGGCACGTTTCAGATTTTGGTTGAGTCAGGATTGTAAATACAAATTCAAACTGGGGGAAACCCTGCAGCCTCGAACACACACACAGAGACATGTTGGAAAACACACATGCGTATGAAGCGTGATTTAAAGGGAAGGTACCATAAATGGTTCAGAGCTCACCCTGCCGCCATATTGCAGCATGGGGGCCGGCAGGACGCGGCCCGTCACCTGAGCCATCTCATCTCGCACGCGGAACTGAAACTCCTGGACGAACGGGTCGGCCTCGTAATTTGCACTCCTCACCTGAGGGAAGACAAAATGATTATAATATATTATAACAGAAAGAAAATTAAAATAAGCAAGCTTTGTGTCCTATTTTGTCTCTCATCTACTCACCAGTCTGCTGATCTCCTCCTGTCTGTCTGGGGCAGAGCGGGCTGTTGCTTTGATCATGGTCGATGTCTGGTTGTCTGTTAGTTTTTTAATACAGCGCTGTCCAGGTACAATGTTGCACACCTAAATGGAAAAAAAAACACATCAGATCAGGTAAATTCATATCTTAATCCAGCCTAATTATCAGACTGAATTACTATTTTGTTTCACTTCATTCATTCAGACCGGACATTGTGGTCTGGTAATGGAGACAACTACTGTTTTTTGTTACACCTGTCCAAGGCACTGAGAGGCCAAACCCAGACCTGACATTATTGGCTTCATTTGTCACTATGAGCATAGCCGGTCCACCTTAAAAGATCAGCCCGCCTTAAGTGAGCCTGGGCATAAGTTAACTTTTAGTTTAATCAGCAGGTGGCAAGCAAGACAGGGGAACTTGGCTTGGGTCTTGAGGTGCAGACACTGCACCGATACTTTCGCAGCTATAACGTTACTACTCATTTCATATTCACCATTGCACCTCTCTCTCTCTCTCTCTCTCGACCGCACACTGCGTAACGTCACACAGCGTCAGATCGATGTGCTGAACAGAGAGGACATGCAGGTGGTGGCGGCAGTTGAATAAAATCATGTAGTTGGAAGAAGACTAAAGCCAAAATACCCCCCAAACACGTCCTGTAATCCCCACCACTCTTTCCCTCGTTCCCAAAATAGAGACTGGCTCCTGGTGGCTCATGCTGTGCACTACAGTACACCACATCAATACAGCATATACCGTAATACCACCCAAACCTACTCACTACACACACTTTACGCTCCTCTCATACCAATTTAATACATGTGGATTGAACTTAAAATCCGGCCTTGGCCAGTTTCACAGGGTAGTACAGTGAGCATCTTGCACGCAGCATTTTACAAGTTGATTTCTTCAACACCTTTTGATTAAAAGGCACACTGGAAAATGTTGAGTGCCGGTGCACCTAATGAGGCGCACCAGTCCAACCAATGTAAAAAGTTTGGATCCCTCTGCATCTATTTACAATTGACATGGAGGCTGGGGTAGTTTTCTTGCATCTGAAACATGCTTGCTGCCATTTTTCTGTCACTGTTTTTCACTAATTATCTGGATGAATGGGAGTTGGCTGCGGTTGAAAGGCCGGAACCAGGCTAACCTTCACTCATGCTGAGGCACGACATTATCCAACTGTGTAATGGGTATAAAATGGGATTTATTATTCATGGTACTGATTGTAATTTATATTTCACTGGTTTATGAGTAAACGTGTAAATGAGCTTTGACTGTCTGAAATAGAATTTGAATAAATTTAACAGCAAAAATGTTCTCAAAAGGTTTCACCAGCATTTGGCAGAGGATTCACACAGTCCCCATCAGTGCTTACCTCCAGGGGCAGATAGGTGTGTTTCTGTTCCTGGCCCACCTGCAGACAAGGCAGGTGGGGGTACTTTAGCTGCAGGCTGTACTTCTCTCTGAAGTACTGCGCCACAGTACGCTCAACTGTCTGACCGCTCTCAAGCTGCAACGGAAATCTGTGGATTTGAAGGCAACAAGGAATTAATGCGAGCCAATGACAGCTTGGATTTGGAGTTCACAGCTACCGGGGGTGCGATGTAGAAAACGTACGTCTGGAGGCTGGCAGGGCGCCGTGTTACATTGCAGACTCGGTACTTCCTACGCATGGTTCCACAGTGTGTCACTTCCACTTTAAGACCTGTGAAGATGGAGGAATAAGCATCGTCACTGACTTGTTGTCACTTAAATGTTGCCAACGAAACAGTGGAACAAATGAACAGGCTTAAGTGCCTGCTTCACCAAAACTCAGCTCTCGTCTGTGTAACAAACGCCTCCTTTATGTAACAAATAAACCCTCAAAACATACAAAGAATCAACCCAACTCCTGGGGCTGTATTCATAAAGCCTCCTAGTACAACGAGTCGCTCTTAGTGATTAAATTCTAAGAAACGAAGATAATGATGATGATTTTCTCAGAGGTCCCCCTGACAGTAAAGACCAGATCCTGGTGAAGATCAAAGTTAGTCACAAAGCATCTTAGCTGATAAGGCAAAAAGCTGTGGGAGGAGGACTTTTGAGAGTTTCTTAAGCAGACGAGAAAATGGTGGAAAGAGAGAAGGAGGGGAAATATTCTCCAAACTTTAGTAAGGTACTTTTAAAGTAGTCATAAGGCTCACAATGTATTCAACAGAAATGCTCATTACATAAAATAATAGTCATTATCACACCATGAATAGACTAAATTCTATAGCCTATTAGGCCAACAACAACAACAACAACAACAACAACAACAACACAAAAACCGTACGGGCTAAGGCAACAAAAGCTGCCTCACCGTGTCGACATACCTTTGATCTCTTTGGTGAACTTGACCCTGTGGGAGTCAGTGAGAGGGCGGGGCTGCTCGTCAATGTTGTGAATGTCCAGGACCTCACACATGAACTGGATGACTGGCTGGGCTTTATAAAACGCTGTGGCTGACACTGAAAAGATACGGGAGGAGACCAAACTGACAAATCACACATTTTTGGGGGTTTATGATGGGGGTTTTTGATCTTCTCATCAACTCATATGAAGCTACAGCAAGTAGACAGTTAGCTTAGCATAATGACTGGAAAAAGCTAGCCTTGTTCTGTCCAAAGAAAATCTAAAGGTCACTAATTACAATGAGAGGTTTTGGTTTTAAGCTGTGTTATGTTGTGCTGGACTGTTTCTCAGCCTGGCACATTAACGTCCTGGAGTCTCTGCTGGATGATGGTAGTGAAGAGAACATTTGTGTAATAGTGCAGCACATAACCTCACGTAAAACCAAGTTTTTGTACAAATTAAAAGAACAATATATATTGTGTTGATTACTAAACTTAAGACGTACTCGTAGGTGTATTTCATTTCCTTTGGACAGAACCAGGCGAGCTGTTTTTCCCCCGTTTACAGTTTCTGCGCTAAGCTAAGCTAAGCTTACCAGCTGCAGGCTGTAGCTTCACATGTACTTTACAGACAGGACATACTCACCATCGATGTTGAGCATCATTTTCCACATAGCTGGCCGCACCGACTGATGGAATCCAAACCAAACCTCTCTTCCTCCACCTAGCGGGTGGTCGTAGCCCTCTGGAGAGGAGAAGAAGGATCGTCCAACAGGCGTGTACCTGATGAGGACAGACAGGGTCACGACGGAGACACAAAGAGACTCACCCCGGGATTTGAGTTATGATCCCCGAGTGGTTCACTGAGTGCAGCAGAACACAAGTGCTGCCCGACTTATACAAAGCATTTCACCAAACATTTAATCTTAGTAATTCCTATCTCAAATATTTAGCTATGAGATATGATTTGAGGTATTTTAGAATGAGGTCTGAATTTCTCTACTATTCTTGGGAAACATTCCTATGAACAAGAAGCTACAAACAAATCTTTGTAGATGGTCAAGGGGAGAAAACTCACTTCATGGAGGGCAGGTGTCGAAGGACGACGTCCACGGCGTGAACGGGGTTGGTGCTGATGGGTTTCTCCAGGTCCACTGGCTCGGCCATGGCGCGTCCCGTCAACACCTCGTGCAGCATGTGCCAGCTGACTAACGACACAAACCTGATGGTGACTTTAAATGGGCGGTCCTTCCCACCGTCACCTGGCAGTGTGACATCCAGATCGACCTGAAGAGGAAAACAAGGATTTTGAGATCAACGGTAAAAAGCCTCCAGCCTATGAGCCTATGAGTTTTCAGGATGTCCCATTGAGAAGAAGAAGTCTTTCTCAAGCTGAACGCCCAGACAACACAAACTTTGATGTTGTGTCTTACCCCTCCGGTGGCGACAGGAATGGGGCTAGCGGTGTAGAGGCTTCGCTTCCCATCGCACATTCCAACTGGTCTACAGCTCTGTCCCGTTACCTGTTGACCCGGCGAGGACATTTATCAGGCTTGATGTCCACCTCGTACAGATAGACGTCGATCTTGGGTATTTCCACCTGGAAGCAGTTGGCCAAAAGCTTGATGGGCTTCCCAAGGGTGCCATAGCCAGGTCGCCTTGGCAACGAGAAAAGGACTTGGGGTTCAGCGGCTGCTCCAACGTCTCCTACGACAACAACGACCAAAAATAAATAAGAGTTTACATCACACTCTGTCTTTCTTGATAAATGATGCCATTGTTGTAACGATAATTTGAATATGCTTTTATATTACAGTAACCGTCTTGATAATTCAAACGTATAGCGTTTGGACTAAAGATGAGGGCCAAAGTGGCTCCACAGCTGTTGGACGTAGTTAGGAAACTGTTCACTGACACAATATTCATATCAACCTTATCTACGATCGGCATTTATGTCAATTCCGGAACATCTGTGTCCCAACATTCAACGTCTCAAAACAGCTCTAACAGAACCCAGACCAGTTAACATGAATGTGTTGTACCCTTTCAAAAGGAGTTGTGAGAGGAAGGAAGTGGTTAATAAGGTGGAAGGAGCAGCCGGTGGGTGCTGGCACAAGAGATGGTCAGAGACGTTAAATATTTCCTCATGTCGAACTGACAAAACCGAAAAGAAAAGGGGCCGACGCTGCATGGACCGTATAAACAAAGGCTACAGAGATAGGTGGCATTTTAAATAAAGACCTGCTCAGCGGTCACAGACGTCTCCTGACTGACGTGACCTTTGCCAGACGGAAGGAAAAGTGGGCGGGTGACACACCACGCCGATCTGACACCAATTTTCAGAAATGCCAAACTGGAAAGTACTCAGTGTAAATCACACAACCGCACAATTTCCATAAATGTGAGTCAGAGGATCCACACACATGCACACAGACCTCCAGCTGTTACGATACCAAGAGGTGCGCTTTGTTTGTAATGAAAGAGAATAAAAAGAGTACGGCTGAAAAAGAGCATCAAGAATGAAAGTGGCCGTGAAATGAGAGCGACAGAGCAGCTGTGGGTTGAAAATATAAGACAGTTTCAGCTGCTGTCAGAGTGGAGGGCTGACCCTGAACCTGCTGTAACCAGGCATCATTCATAAAACACTGCTCTTCCTGCTGATGCTTCCCTAAGCCGCCTCCTCCCCTATGCCGTTGCCACGGCGCCCATGTTGCTACAGTTTCTCCACGGCAACTAAAGGCATGCTGGGCAGGAAGAGGGAAAAACAGGCGCACACAGATTTGTCTCATTCATCTTGGAGCTCCAGTGACAAAAAACTGTTTGAAAAATATGTCTTCTGAAACTATGTTTTACTCTATTTGTATGGTCAGTAGTTGTTGATTATTTTGATGGTATTGTGATAGTCGTTTTCTTGGTTACGTTATTATGTGATGCAGTATTGTATATTTCCAGTGTTTCTTCTATTTACCGGACATAATCGGTCTGTTTTGATCATTTCCGACCTGATGAAGATCCTAAAACTTCACAGGAGGTCTGTGTTTTAACCAATAGGCCTGAAATAAGCTTATAATATAAGTCTTCTCCTTGCTAGGTAAAAGGTGATGGCAGAATGTTTTCTTTTATGCAAAAACTAAAGAAAGGAAAGACAAAAAGTGACAACAAAAGAAACTAAGCTTTCAATTTCTATGAAGAATTATGGAAAACATCCACAGCTATGCACAGACAGATAAGCAGCTGATGCACCAGTAATTACCCCAAAACACAAGAGTTCACTGCAGAATGAGCAACAATGTAGCGATAGATGACCTCTTATCAGGCTGCTTCATGATAAAAATGCACCGCACGACCATAAGCAGCCCACCAAGAGCTGACATTCAACCAACCCACACACTTTGAGAGAGTTCTTCACTGATGAACTGTCGTACAGTCCAAACGTATGCTACTCTAATTGGGGTGGAGTCTATGGGGACTGGTTGGGGAACCGGTTGGGGAACCGCAGAGTCGCCGGTTCAAGTATGGTATGTGGACTGATCGCTGGAGAGGTGCCAGTTTGCCTCCCGGGCACTACCGAGGTGCCCTTGAGCGAGGAGCCAAGCTAGGTATAGGACGATGTGAACATTAGATTTATCTTATTTGTATTTGGCCGATTATCCTGGCCAAAATAATTGCGACTCCTTGAATATTATACAGATAATCATCAAAATATGCTTAAAATGGCACTAAACCATACAGAAATCCCTTTACCTAACAACTAGTTAAGAAAAAAATATTGTATTGCATTACAGACAGGACTCATATGTTTCTTTAGTGAATGGGTCTGTGTGTAATGTGTAAAAAGTAACAGAGTAAAGAAATTGTATTTCCCCCTCTGGATCAATAAATTATGTATTTTTCTTCTAATACTGGAGACTAACAATGTGTAAAACTTGTAAACTGTTCAAATAAATGTTTTAACCTCTTTACACTCGTGAAGTGCGGACATTCTGGACAAACGCATTTGAAACAAGATCAAAAAGGCCAAACATTTTCAGCTTCTCAGTTGTTAAGATTTACTGCTGTTCTCTGTCACCACTATAAATGTAATATATATTAGGATTTTCTACAGTCTGACACCGTTTTCAAATTTAAAAATGCATGCTACTGTAACTTTGTTCGTTACTGCTGGGTGGAGTGGACAAAGAATGAATGGGTTGGTTTCAGTGAACCAGTTCTTTTTTTTTCCCTCTCCTAGTTCACCAGTGACCCCAACAACATCAATAATACACAAGCTGTGACTCACAAATTGTGCCCCATAGCAATTAAAGTAAATTGACTGCCATGCTCAATTGATTCGTAATTAACACAGGCAGTGGTTAACATTATGGTTAACATTATGCAATAACTAGGGTTGCTATAGCAGCAGCTAGTGTGAAAGGCTGCCCTTCAAACAGATTGACTGACACACAATAGCAATTAAAGTAAATTGACTGCCATGCTCAATTGATTCGTAATTAACACAGGCAGTGGTTAACATTATGGTTAACATTATGCAATAACTAGGGTTGCTATAGCAGCAGCTAGTGTGAAAGGCTGCCCTTCAAACAGATTGACTGACACACACACACACACACACACACACACACACACACACACACACACACACACACACACACACACACACACACACACACACACACACACACACACACACAGTCTCTCTCAGGCATCACGCACACCTGACGGGATCGCCACCTGCCTTTGACAGCCGGCAAAGAATGACGTAGCCAATCAGAAAAAAAACCGTCAGACTGGTTTGAGGCATCAACACACACGCGCGCACACCGAGGCGCAAAAATGACCGGTAAAACAGTACTCAACCCTGTATGTTACTCCCGTTAGAGCTGGAGATGGGAAATTAAATAGAGTTTTCAAGCTGAGCTGCTTCTGCACACGTGTCCATGATAGCCTAGCAACTTATTTAAACACAGCGTTAACAACTAAGATCAACTTGCAGCTCCCAAATACTTTATCATGGGGGTCTAGCTTGTGTCTCGCACTCCGCGCTGTCTGCAAATAACTCAAGTGCAGCACCTGGACACTAAATTAAGCATGGCGGTTAGTCGGGGGTTCCCACCTGTTGTTCCGATTTCCATTCATGAGGTCTCTGTCCGGATGACCCGGCCCCCAGTGATTACTTCTCCGGTTAAAACGTGACTATAGATCCGCTCCCCGGCTACGCGGCCCCCCGGCTCCCCGGCTTCGGTCGCTGATGTGGAACCGGGCCGCTCGGGGGTCCCCTCGGCTGTAACGTTGAGTCTTCTCCCCCGACCTGCCTCACCACGGCTGACAGCTCAAAGTTGCACAAAATGTCCCCGCTTTCGTCCTTTGAAGTTCTTCCTGTTGTATCTGAAAGAAAAAACAACATTATGTTCAGTGTGGGATATGTTTGTGACAGTTTAGACACGGAGTTGGTTAAATTGAGCCGAGAGTCGTTAGCGGTGGGTAAGCTAACAGCGATAGTTAGCTTTAACGGTTAGCCGACGGCAAGTAGCAACTCACTAGCAACTCGACACACAAGATCGATAAGAGTATTTACCCGGTCGGTGGCACAATGCGTCGTCCCGGTTGGTTAAGGTGACAGTCCGGTGTTGTTCTTTATCAAAAAGATACGAGGGGTCTGGTTAGGTTCACTATCCCCCGGCGTTCTCCTCAGTCTCGGCGTAACCGGTCTAAAATCTCTTACACCGCCCTCACGCTCGCTAATGTTACCATCGCCGGAATATAAAATCAAGACTTCCGGAAAACTGTTTCAAAATAAAAGTATAAATAATGAACAACGTGAGAATTGTTGCAAACCAGATGTTTTAGCGTCTGTCTAATAGCTATTATTGTTCAATACAGACTAATAATCAGTGGTGGACAGAACATTTACTCAATAGCTGTACCTTTGAGTATTTTTTTTCCGCCACAAATGTTATTGTCATGCGCACAACGATTAACGTTACAGTGAAGCAGTCGTTGGCAATGAAAGGTCTCAGGCTCCCTCCTAAGAAACAATGTGGATTAAAAAATTTGTGAGTTGAACAAAACCTAATGAGAAGAACAAAGTCAGAGGAATATATATTTTTATTTTATTTGACATCTATAGTTACTGTCTGCTTTTCAGATTTTTCCTTCTTTTATGAATGTTTTTAAAGGCCATAATTAAAGCAAAAATATCAGACAAATAAACACAATTTTGTGCAGCAGAAATTTATATTTGTTTCAACTTTCCAATTCTGCATACTCTCGACCCCTCCGATTGGGAACCAGATCAAACTATCCATTGGTACACCAAACACACACTTAATACTGTTTACATTATAACCATAAAATTACATAACACACATATACAATTTTCTCAAAGAGCCATTCTACATTACTAGTACTGACTTTTGGTACTTTAAGAACATGTTTCTGATGATTGCCTGCTTCTAGCGGCCTTTTGAATATGAAAGCAGGAGTTTTTCTTGAAACGAAGTATTTTTACACATTAGTTTGTACTTTTACATTATCTAATGATTTGTATTGCTGCATTTACATGATTTCAATAATATCCCTCTCACTTTAAGAGGAACATCTGACAGGGACTATTGTGGGATTTTCGGTATTGCCCTTTTTAACGTCGTCTAACTTGACGTAGCTGTTGCTCCCTCCTCCTCCTCCTCCTCCTCCTCCTCCTCCTCCTCCACCTCCACCACCTCCACCTCCTCCTCCTTCTCCTCCACCGAGGGAAATCCGTCAAGAAATACCAACTGTAGAAAACAACGTCACTTCCGGGATTATTTTTTCTCTAAAGTACGCTATGCTCTGAAATAACAGCTTGTATTTCAGTTTTTTTTGGGTTTATATTCTGTCCTATTCATCCATGTACCATAAGATTTAATTTAAAAAAAATCTTTTTTACAAAATATAACACAGGGTAAACCTACTGTTTATTTCTGAACATACACACTCCATACTGTAGATGTCTCCATAATCCATATATATATATATTTTTTAAACGCTTTATAGAAAAACCATAGAAGAAAAATAACCAGGAAATGTTACACTTCATGAGGAATTACCACCGTTTTCCTGGGAGAAGTTGTTGGAGCTGCCAGCAGCAAACAGGTGTGACTTAACACTCTTATATTTACCCCTTGATGCAGGAGCATACACTGCAGTCCCAGCAGCTGTGAATCAGTCCTCTGACTTGTGTTGAATTAGAATGGAAAAGGTGATCAGCTGTTTCAAGAAGAGCCCAGATGCTGTGGCCAGGCTGATATGCTTCCCCTGGGCAGGTGGAGGCTCGATACACTATGCGCGCTGGGGGAACGTCCTCAACAGCTCCATAGAAGGTAACACACCATGTTTAAGGGCTGCACTTTGCCCTGTTTAGCTATACTGTTTGGCTCTATGCTCTCAATTTGTCAGATGTTTGTAAAAAAAAAATACTAATGTATTCTAAAAAAATGTAAACACACAAAACAAACCTGTTACAATATGATTGTATTCCTATTTGAAATGTTATAACATCCTTTTGTTGTTGTCAGTGTTTGCTGTCAAACTTCCGGGCAGAGAGAGTCGAGCCAAAGAGCCCTTCTTTCAGGACATGCAGCAGATTGTGGACGAGGTTATTGGTGTGTTGTTACCGGTGCTCAAAGAGAAGCCGTTTGCTCTGTTTGGACACAGGTATGATAAGAAAAAGGGGCTTTATCAGTGACATCATATCTGTCATGACATCTGGCCCTGCCCACCACTCACTACTTCTGTTTCTCTTAATGTTTACTCTTCCCTGATCTGTTTCTAGTTTCGGGGCCTTCACCGGTTTTGCCGTGGCAGATGCTCTGAAGAGACTGCACAACCTGGAACCCGTTCACATCTTCCTGTCCGGTGCCTCTGCACCTTATGTGAGTGTATTTATTACATTTAACTGTATTGGGATTATCCACTCAAATCAATCAGTATATGTGTCCGAGGAGGCTTGGAGTCTCTGCAAAAAAGAAGAAGAAGGATAAACGAACACTAGTGTGCCAGATTTCTATTTATTCAGAAGGAATTGAATTAGATTTTTACTCGATGGAGGTCTACACACCAAAACATCTGGTTCCTTCTATAATTACACAACTGTACACACTCATAGTTTAGACACTTTAACTGAAGATGAGGGTTTGGTGTTGACGACTAACCACTAGCATGTTGCCTTTTGTCTTTCAGTCAGAGGCGCGCATCAAGACCCCAAAGAGAAGCGAGCTGTCCGATGACGATTTCCTCAAGTGGTTGATTTCGATCGGAGGAACTCCTCCCGAGCTGCTGGCGAACCCTGAAGTCCTGAAGCTCTTCCTTCCCGCCCTGAAGGCCGACCTGCACGTCGTGGAGAACTACAGGTAGTTACAGGCTCAAATTGAACCATTCGTTTTAAAATGATCTGTGATTCGGGACGAGTGCTTTGTAGTGAGTGGATCGCCTGACTTTGCTGCAGGTGCCAGAAGCCGGACAGCCCGCTCCTCTCCTGCTCCGTCACGTGTTTTGATGGAAAGGAGGACGTTCCTCACGACTTACAAGGTCTGTCCCCTCGTGTCCTGCAGCAATCACACACCTACTCTGACTTATTTAATACAGGGATTATTAAGGTTTCTGGATGCTCCATATCAGATATTATGGAACATTTGCAGTGTTTATTCATGCATGTGTGCACACTGCAAATATGGCTACTAATTTTAAATTATGATTATTATTCAGTGGGTTTTATTTTCCTTCTTATGTTGTGCATTCTATGTATTCTATTTTATCTAATATTGTATTTATGTGTACATTTTTTATTTAATTTATATGTAATATATGTGCTGCATTAATTGTGTGAAAGGTGCTATACAAATATTATTCTTTTTATTATGTTTGTACAGGGCTGTATGTGCCCTCTGTGTTTGCTGAAGACAGTGACTCAGTGTGAGTTGTCTCCCTGTTCATTTGTATTTTCCCAACAGCTTGGAAAAGCATCACATCTGGAGATTTCACCGTCAGGATGCTGGATGGAGCTCACTTTTACCTGAAGGAGTCTGAAAATGAAAAGACAATATTAGACTACATCACCAAGCAGGTGGAGACATCAGAAATGGACTATTTATGAATATTATATCGAATGACTTCAATGTAGTTGTTCTATTAATTCATTGTGATGGAAGCCAAATGTAGATACATTCCAGAAGTGTAACATTGTGAAACAAAGTTTGATATTAAAAAGTAATTCATTACAGCTTGATTGTTGATATATCAATATTATGGCTGCAACCAAGAATTATTATATAAATGATTGATCTGATGGTTGTTTTTAATCGATTTCATAGGTTAGTTTGTGAAACAGAAAAAATTAAAACAGGCCATCACATGTTCCTAATGACCTTACTTTAATGTGTTGGCTACACCTCACACATTACGTAACATCAGTTTGATGTAAGTGTGCCACATTCAGCCGAAAGACTCATTTTCATCTGCAGGAATAATGTATAATTAAAAAAAAGAAAAGCAGCCATGTTTGACACATTCATTCATAAATGATTAATAATTTATCAAAGTAGCTGTGGTTTATTTTTATTGCAATCTACTAATTAATGAAATGACTAACCATTTCACTCCACAAAGACTGTTTTTTTTCATTTTTTATTTCTAAATCCATATTTAAATGCACACAGTTTAAAAGCAGTCAGTGAAATGTTCTTTTTCAGAGGATCATAAAATATATACCCTCGTTAGAGATGGTGGACATGTCCACACGATACCAACCTTCATTTGTGAATAAATATAATATGTCTTTATTGTACATGTGACATTTTAATATTGAACCTTAAGTACTGCTGTACCAAATGAGAACACACACACAAACAATGTAACATTCAGAGTATACAGCTGGAATTATTTTCATGGCACTCTCGATTAAATCTATTATCTTTATGAACAACACAACTCATAAATATCTACATTCTTGAAAAAAGGTTTCTTCATCACATTCAGGGATGAGATACTCCACAGGGACGGACTTGCAATATTTGACCGGTTTACTGTGAACCCGAGGGGCAAATATAACAATGTTCAACGCGTGCTGGTAAATAACATGCCCAGCCTGCGCACAGGTTCTCTGGCTTTTACGAACAGCCTCCCTTTGCTCAGTGAAGGGTGAAGTTAGAGCAACAAAAGGAGCTGAGGAGAAGGGCACAAAGGTTGTGGGACTGTGAATGTTTGGTCTAGAGACTCGGGAGTCAGATTAAGCAACGCCACGGAAAAGAAAACATTCCCTAGTCAATATTTTGAGAGTAGACGCTGCAAAGTCTGAGGTCAGGTTCTGCACCTTAGTCGGCCGGGGTTAAAGGGAGACGGAGGAGGGGTGGGGGATGCTGCTACATGCGGCGATCGTCTGGGGGATAGGGTGGCGGTGGCGGTGAAGGCGGAGGCGGAGGCGGAGTCAGCGGCGGCCCATCGTCCATCTGCTGTGCGGCCTGCGCGAAGGAGTCGGTGGAGCGAGTGCTGATGCGAAGGGGGTCCAGGCGGTGCAGGTCACTGGCCGTCCATGGCAGCCTCAGCTGGGCCCGCTGCGAAGGGGCCACCGCCCCGCCGTCGAGCTCGGCCTCCGCCAGCCACGGGGGGATCTGCGCCGGTGCCATGGGGTCCAGGTCCGGCATGAAGGCCGGATTCTCAATGCCAGCTGGGCAAAGGAAAAGAAACGGAGTTAGTGCTGAGAGGGTTTGAGGGTTAGAGACATCGGTGGCAAATAATAAGGACATTTATTTAAGTTTTGCTCCTTTATACTTCTACTAATTCAGAGACAAATATTTTACACTCTAATCCACCACATTTCCCTGACCGCTTTCCGATTAAGTTTTGACATTAAATAGAATACATTTTAAATGTTTTAAGAGAAGAAAATAATGTTTTTTTAGTGAATACTATGCTACAGTGTGTAGCTGGGGCCCATTGGCACATTTCAGACGCCTTTGAGTTTTAGAAGCTCTACCAAAGAGTGATTTCCCCTCTAAACTTCTCAAATGGTTTTATTTAAATAACTTTTTTAGGCCCAGAGAGAGGCAAAAAAATTGTTTCACGATAACAGCAAAGCAGACCATGCCGAGGGGCCGGAGCCTAGGTTTGGAACCATGATACTAAAATACCTAACTGTGTAATAAAGTATTTAAATCTAGCTCCACCTTAAACAGTATACTTTTGTATCTTTATTTAAGTGGGATTTTGACTTTTACATATCACAGATTATTTCTAGAATGCTGTATTGTGACATTATATTAAATTAAGTATTAACCAGTGGTTGAAGATAAGTGGACAAGATGGTGGATTCATTTTACCTCCTGCTCTGTAGGTGACCCTCATGGGGAAGTGGTATGAACCGCCTGATGCCGCTAAGCCAGATGCGTTGTCTCCCTCTGAGAACTCAAAATCTAAAAAACAAAATAAGAGATAGTTTTAAAAAAAAAAAGCACTTGGAGAAATCAGGGCTAATGTATATATATTCAAACTGAAACAGAGGTACCAACCTTCATCGCCAGAATAGTAGCTTTTACTTTTGTCCGTTGATTTCCCATTTGGCACCTGCAGGTGGTAGAAGTTTATTTGTAGATTACATCGTTAACAAAGTTACAAAATGTGAAAAGCAAACATGTAAAACCCACGTTTAGACTGTTAGGGCTGGGTATCATCTGCAATTTTTGGTTGTAGTGCCGATTTTTGATACAATATCAGAGTTTGATAAATATATCTACTTATTTTTGATTTGACAAAAGAAATCAAAGATCGTCCAAGAATTGCCAGAATAAAGTACGATACGGTTGTGCAATTTAAATCGGGTACTATCTGATCTGAAAATATTATTCGATTATTATTACATCTGACCAAATATTTGGTGACAGCTTTCGTTGACAGATTTGATACTTCGTGTTATAAACACATTTTATTTGCTATCAAAAATCATTGAGGTTTAGTACCCAGCCTTTTTGACTACTAAAAAAAATTCCATGTATGTTGCACTGTAGACTGTCTCACAAAAATGACCTTTTGCTGCTGGTCTTTCTTTGTGTGCTTGGTAATCGTCTTTGGTGGAGCAACGCCCATCTTTGCAGACTTAAAGGACTCCAAACGAGTCCTCATGGTCCTCTGGAAGATCTCCTGCACCTCGTTTTCATCCTTGTTGACGTTGAAATGGCTCCGGCTGTATCTGTGCCGGTGCTGGATGCCAGAAAACAAGAAACAGAAATTAAAAGAGTCAGTATGACCCACGGGCTTGAATGAGGCCGGGTTTGAGCCAAGTTCCCGGTGTTTTTTTCCTTCTTGTTATACAATCTCTATTATGGCACTGGCATGACAGTGTCACAAATGTGTATATATATATATTTTATATATTTTAAAAGGGCTCAGGCCCAAAACTGCTGCCATGTTTCAGGCTCAGGCTTGGTTCATGTAGGGTCGGGTATGATTTTCTTTTGGTTGCGATCATAGCTTCTTCTGAAGTTAAAAAATAACACAACTAATGGGTTATTTCTCATTACAAACTGAGGGTGGATGGTTTGAATGAAGTGGGCAAGTATGAAGCAGGTGGCATCTAATGAAACTATTTTGTTGTATTATGGGAAATGTAGTATACGGCATTGAGACATAGTCAGGACTAAAAATCTCTAGCAATTGATCTCTGCTGCATTCATTTTGATCATTTCTTTATTACATTTTTTAATCTTTCTCTTAAAGTGCAAAGCAAAGCCATGAATACAGTGTGTATAGTGACGTGTTTGAAAATGATGACCTGTTTCCTGCCCTTGTACAGATGCTGCTGCAGCAGGTGGTGAGTGTTAATGTCCTCTGTTTCCCTCACACCCTTCATGGTCTGCTCGTGCATTTGCAGGCTCACTGATGGCACAGGGGCTCTGCTACTGCGGGGGGGAAAGCATGTCAGCTACTTTTGTGAGGGAAAAACATGAAGTGACTGCTTGTGGTCACCAGGGAGCAGTGTCTAAACAGATCTAATGTAAGTAGGTGTTCAATCAAAACAGTAGATCAACCCTTGTTTTCTTTTAAATAGTTCATTTTTTGATTTTCCTGCTCCGATGCTAGAGTCCTGGAACAGAGGATGTCGTCTGCTGTACAGATTGTAAAGCCCTCTGAGGCTATACAAATAATAATCTGAAATAAAAATAATGAAAGGAGTTGGGGAGTTTTTTGAGTTAATTGTTTGCTCTTGTATTGTCAAACTACCTTCTCCTGTGAATCAGGTAGAAATGTTTGCTCACCTCATCGAGGACATTGCACTGTGATCGTTCGACGTGTCGGCCGTGATGTCGGGCATGACCTCATAGATGTTGTAGTCAAACTTCTTCTTGAAGTCGACGAACGCGGTTTCATTGCGGACAAACTCCAGAGAACCTCTGCGTTCGCCCTGCAACATCGAGACCAGAGGACTTCCTTTACCGAGCCTCAGCTTCCCTCAACGTCCACTAGAACAAAACACACTCGTATGTACTTGAAGGGTACGCAGCACTCGGCCCTCACCTCAGCCACGTAGCTCATAGCATCCTTGATGTTCAGCTTATGGAAGACGTTGAAGACGTAGTCGCGGTTTCTCCTCGCCGACGGCCTCATCAGAATCCTCGACATCCACCTCCCCTCAAAGTGATTCCACCTTCACAGTGAGCGAAGAGACAATTGGAGCTTCATTCAAAACAGTTTAATCAGTATTAGTTAAACGGTTCTGAGACGTCTCTACATACTTGTCCCTCATGTAGTTATGTCCTATTTGTCCCGATATATCTTCTATGGCAACAAGCATGTGATCAAACACCTAAACAACAAGAATAGAGCATCTGTAATAGTTGCCTGGTAAAGGTTCTTGCTGTTGTGTTTGTAAAAAAAATGATTATTTCAAGCTTTACTTTGTTCTGCAATTTTTCTACGAGTGTGACCTCCGTCACTGCAGCTTTTTTGACTTTAAGCCAGTTGACCAGAGGTTTCATCGTTATTCCCTGCGGCAGAAAGAGATTCACAATAAAAGCTAATATGTGTTTTGTGTAAGAAAGCTACAAAAACAAAATGTACCAATATATTGTTTTAGCTCAGGAACAGGACAGAAATGTGGCTACCTGAAGAATGACGGTGAAGTACACTACGATGAGAGTAGTGCAGATCATCAGATTCTTCTCCTTTATCTTGCTCTCATCCAGCATCGCAGCCAGGCCATACGCGACAGCCCCTCGCAGGCCACCGTAGCTCATAATCACCTGATCTATAAACTCCACGGGGACCAGCCTGAACTTGTTCAAGATCCAGGTGAGGAAAAAGACACCTGCAGTACACAAACAAAGCTTGTTTCGTGACCCCCTGACATCAGACTGTGTACCGTTCGCACTCAAAAACTGACAGCGAAAGACGGGAAACTCACCGATAATTCTGTACACAAAGATGAATAAGAGCGTGAGGAGGATGAAGCCCGTGTTCCACACCCAGATCTCCTTATCAATAGCCGAGATCCCGAGGAACACGAAGATGATGGTTTCTGATCCGTTGGCGAGAACCTTCATGACATATCTGACTGTGGCGACGGAATTCTCGTCCATGTTTGCGTTGATGTACTTCTGGCAGCACATGCCACAGAACACGATCCTACAGAACAAAAGCCACAGAAGTAAATCATATCCCCCGGAACATGTTTATGGCTTTTAATTCTTCTTCTAGAAAATGTATAAAACGCTCAAACAGATGAGATGTTTTTCATGGATTACTCACGATAGGATGGCAGATAGGGAGAGCATCTCAGCAGTCAGGTAGGCGAGGTATCCCAAGACGAAGACGAACGCTGGCTCAATGATCTGGATGTTTTTAGTGCACCTGGTCAGGAGAGAGATCAGCAGGCCGAACACAAAGCCCACGAGGGAACCACCAAACGCCACCACAAAGAAGGAAACTGGAGAAAGATAGAGGATACGTGTGTAACAAAGTTGTTTTCATGTTATCCAGCATATCCAACACTTTCATTCAACATAGCCCTCTGTAAACATGTCCATGTGTAGAGTCTAGTTAGCCAGGCAGGACTCCCTGCACCACAAGCACATGTTACATTCCTCACTGGTAACAATAATGAATGTCTCTCCTTACTGATTCCTTTAATGATCTCCACAGCATCAATTCCAGATCCTCCCAGTGACACAAACGCATCAAATACATTGAAGAGCACCTAAGAGAAGAAGAAGAAAATGTCTTTTGGAGGTAGAATAAGGTAGGCTAATCAAATGCTTTCTTCCAGAGGTGTGGACATAAGTTACATGACTTGGCGAATTTGATGACTTACTCGACAAAATCAAAAAAGACTTGGGACTTAAGTGCAAAGACTTGAAACTTACTTGTGACTTGCAAAACAAAGACTTGGTCCCACCTCTGCTTTCGTCTTATTTTTGTAATTATTCCTTATCTGCAGCTTCTATAATGATTTACAATATATGCATTGCTACATAAAGGTTTGTTTACATCTATACACGAGGAAGAAAGGACATTAGGGGTTAAAACATTGTCATGTCCTTGTAGAATGAAACAGGAACTGGGAACAAAGCAGTGTGCAGGAATTTTCCCGTATTTTGGTGCAGATTATTGACACCCAGCACCTGCAACTAAAGTGTGGATGTGTGTGCAACTTTTGATGATTACCACATTAAAATCCCCAAAATTCGAGCAGCAAAGTTTTGACAGTACAATGCTTTTTTTCAATAAGCTTCAGAGATTTCAGAGTCTGTCATTAGAAAGATGCGGAAAGTTGAAAGTAACTAATTTCCCCCCCTTTCAATCCTCACTGTAGCTTCAGTAATGAATAGAGTGGAATTTCATGATTCATAACACATACAAGCAATGTTTCTTATATGATTAACCTCTTCAAAGAGCTGTTTTTTATTAACCAGTGAGGAATAAAGTTCAGGCAAGGTGACAAGCCGTCAGTCAGGGTAAAGGCTCTTATATTGAAGTGCACAATGTTTGCATTCTTTATACTTTGTGTCTTGAAAGTGTACTTTCCAATGATGGATGTCTCAGAACAAACTGTTCTGCTTCTCAGGTAACATGAAACAACAAAACTAAGAAACTCTGTAGCGTACGAACCACTGTCACGCCGTCGTTGAGCAGCGACTCTCCAAACACCATGATGAAGAGGACCTCGTTGACGTGGACTTGCTCGAACACGGCGATGACGGCCACAGGGTCCACAGCAGCAATCAGACTGCCGAAGAGAAGATACTGCAGCAGGCCGATGTCCAGGTCACCTGCAGCACCGCACACAGGGCACGAGATTACACACTACATTTGGATTGTATTTAAAGAGTAACTAATCCCCCATATATACACATATTGTGTTATAAATATGCGTAGAGACTGCCCTCGGCTGGTTGAAACCGGGCTATTGTAAGTGAATTTTGCTATTGGCTGATCCGAAACCAGGTGACGTATATGGAGCCAGCTTTGGCCACCAAATATTATATTCTATTTCTGTCAATAAATCCCCCGAAATGCTACAGACTGTTCCTTTAGGGAAACTTAGAAACGTGACAATTCTCTGGCGAGCTCCTTTTTTTCTATTCTTTCTACGCAGAATTATGGACGAATATTTGCGATGAACATTGGAGATAATAATATCCCCTTCTACCCAGAAAGTGTTAATCACACTGAATATAAAATATGTGTACCGTGACTGTGTGTTCAGAGAAGGAGTGCGATTTTTAACACAAATTGCAGGCCAAATCAGAGGCCAAAGTACAATACCTAACTTCCTGTTGTAGTTGACAGTTCTTTCCTTTTTGTTTTATATCGTCTCTCTGACTCACCCCTTCCTATCTTACACCCTTTATAGAAATAAACTACAGAAACAAATACTAAATTTCTCTCAAAATGCCAGTGGAACTTAAAGCTTTTGAGGTCCTTTAATCTGAACATCCCAGAATGATCCTGACTGATTTCACTGTAAGTAGCGGGCAGCCTGCTGAAGTGAAAGTCTCTTACCCATGGCTCCCCCCTTGTGACACCCCCACAGCGACAGCCCCAAGCTGGCGGCGTTCCAGCAGGTCCCGATGACGGCGTAGACCAAGATGGCGCCCATGTTGCTGAAGAAGAGCTTGTTTGGCATGGAGTAGCCCGCATCCAGGATGATTTGAGGCAACAGGTAGAAGAAGAACAAAGTTGGGGTCAGCTTGAAGGTCTGCACCTGGTCTGCACCCCAAATCATCCCCCCCAGAATGAAGCCGAAGCAGATGAGCAAGGCGCTCTCTGGGATCACACTGGTCACATGGTGGTTGGCCTCGATGACTGAGAATAGAAGAGAAGAGAGAAGTTTTTTTTTTTTTCAATTGACCAAAAACAAATACAATTTATTGTGAGGCTTTCTCTAGTGGGTTCCCACATAAGAACCAACAAGAGTAGATTCATAATAACCAATAATAATTTTGGGTCTCGGGGGTGACAAAGTTTAAAACTCATTGCATCATAAACAAACCATAAAACTAAAACTTTGGGAAGTTGCAATATTTGCAAATGATCAACTGTTGCGCTCAACTGAGAAAGTGTTCTGGGCGTATGATTAACCAGCATGGTGACGGTTTATTAATCTCTCTGCGTAACTAAAGACAGACTTTTGCTTAAGGTTACTTGACTTAATGGCCTGACAAAGTGTTGCTTAAGTTGATTTAATAATCAAACCTGCTGAACCGTATAGACCCATTTCAGAATGTTGATTTCTCCTTGCAGCCCACGGGCCTCAACTGTTGCTGTGCCGATATGTTCTATTCAAAGGAGGTTGAAGATTAAATTCAGAAAACTTGTGGGTCTGTTACGTTTCAATGCTGTTTGTATTTGTGCATGCAAAGTGGAAAGAAGCTAAGAAAGCAAGCAGAAGATCAGTGTAGCGAGTAAATGTGATGCATCGTTTTTCATCTCTTTTAGCACACAAGTGTTGTGGTATTCAATAGGATCAAATATTAAACAATGAACTGATTATAAAAGGTCAGAAACGCTTGAAGAAACTCTTCTGTTCATCGGTCTGTGTTGACAACACACACTGCACACTGCTGCAGGATGTGACACTGTTTGTTACAATATCAGTCGCATATCGCGTTGCAATTTGAAAAATTCTCGCTATGCAAAAACATAGCTTCTCACCTTTGACAGCCGTTATGTTACCGGCACTATCAGTCAACTTTGATCAAAGCACGCACAGCTGAACCAGATCAGCTGAGATTTTGAGTGTTAGAATTTAAATAAAATGAATGTGCTGTTTTTCCATTCTTAAAGTTTAAGCCATGCATATTTGATCAATGTCATACAGAAACAATTTTTGTTTATTAATTTAAGAAAATACTATGTTTTCATACGAGATAATAGGAATAATTTCTGCATATGCAAACACATGTGGAGGATCAGAGTCAGTCAGTGCTTATGGCAAGGGATTACTTTGTAACCATATGACATTGTGGATTAAATATAGCTCCACATTATTTTGTTTGACAGTGGAATCTGTCGGACTGAAAAATCCAAACTATGTGTGACATAACTCTGACTCATGACTGGCTGACGCTTTGCTGTTTCTTCTCTCATCTCATGAGATCAAACGTCATATGAGATGAGAAGCTAACGGTACCCGGTGACTGGTAGTCTACATTATAAATAAATAAAACATTATAAATAAATAAAACACCTTTCTAGCACATTCTATTTCCTAAACTGTTTGTTACATACCCAATTTAGCCAAACCAGCCACCAATATCCATAATACAACTAGATAAGGAGCCTCCACATGGTGCCACTTAAAGGTCACGACGGGTATTCCTGTGATGACGCTGGAGCCATGGCCGTGTTCCGTCTGACTCGAGTTGGATTTGGACTCAGATGGCGGCTCCAGGTGGGAGCCTTGATGCGTCGGCGCCGCGTCCCCGTTCACGGCCGTGATCCCTGAGGCGAGGCGGAACAGTAACACCAACCCCAGCAGCCAAAGGTGTACATATCCGCAGCGTTGCATTTGATGAAAGTAATGCACAAAATAGAGTGAGACAAAAAAAGAAAATGTCTCTCAGATGTCGAGGAGGTGAACTGTCTGCACCAAGGCCGGGCTGAAGCGCCGGACAGTGTGTCACACCTCTTATCCCTCCTTGTTTTTGTGGCTTTTGGCTTCCTCTGGCTTACTCTCTGTAGTTTACTATCACTTAACTAGTCTTTCCTTCTAGTGCTGCATCTTTCTATCTCAGTCTGCGACTCTGTATCATTCCACGGTCAGCAGCGATGCAGTGAATTCAGAAGTGTGCAGAACCTCGAACTCAGCCTTTTATATGTACAATATCTCCTCTATGGCCAAGGTTTTGTGTGTGTGTGTGTGTGTGTGTGTGTGTTAGGAGTAACGGATATCCAAGAAAGGTCTCCGGTTATTCAGTGACGTTTGAAACGTTCACCAGTCATTACTCTGTGCTTTCCGGCCTCTGAACGCATCAACTCAAGTTTGTCATGTGTGTGTGTGGGAGTGTGTGTGTGTGTGTGTGTGTGTGTGTGTGTGTGTGTGTGTGTGTGTGTGTGTGTGTCTGGGGGGGGGGGGGGTGAGAGTGATGGAGCAGAGGTCATTTGATGTTGAACGGCTACCTGAGCGTGGGTGCAGTAACACCTCCGCTGGCTTTGTCTCACTGCGTTGTGCTGAGTAATGATTGACGGTGACGTTACTCAATCCTGGTTAAAGACTCCCAGCCCCTTAACGTGAGAGAGAGATGAGAAAGCTGTCCTCTAGCAGTCCCGAAATAAACTCCTAGTACAATATAAAGGGGAAGTAAGTCCCTTAATAGGATCATTTCTTTGTGTTGTCTGGAACGTTTTGACTTGAAATGTATGATACACATTTGTAAAGGATAAGTCCAAGTCCAAAAACTGTCAAAAACACATCAGTGAGCCTTGTGATGCACATGGACACTGACGTTGATTTTGACTCAACCCTGCATGTGTTGTCCCGGTGCACTAAATACTCACTGAAGCACCAGATGTGTATTACTCCGCAGCTGAAAATAGTTCCCAAAGTATGTGCTTTTTACTCTACTGTTTGAGTAACTTTGGCTCAAAGCACCAGTGCCCAGCTGTTTAAAAGTACGAATGGTAATCTTCTTCAAAAGACATTTTGAAAGACGCGCTATCATTGTTGCCGACTTGGTGACTTTCTTGATAGATTTTGCAATTTTTGGAACTAGCAACTTTCTTTGGAAAATAGTTTGAGCTACGTTTTTAGGTTGGATCATTTTTTTAAATCAGATTTTTAGAGACCTACTCTTGCTAGTCTCTCAAGAGTACCAACCCCTTAGCTTTAAGTTAATTACCGAGCTTTTAAAAAAATGTAAACTGTGTATTTGTGATCCATTATTACAGATTCATGTTGTCAGTAGAAACCAATGGTCTTGGCGTTTAGGGCCACACACAGGGTGGGTAAGTATTAGGAGACGGACTGACACGTTGTTGGTTTTGGTCTTTTCATGAGATTTATTGACTGTATGAAGAATATAGAATAACGGCAGCCTTGTCCTTTACATGACCACTACGGTTACATCACTCAGAAGTGAAGGTAGATCAGTCTACTTATGCTAACAATTAGGCTACATACTGTGCTTATTCCCATAAGAGCTGATTCGTCATGATGGGTTTTTTTCGTCCAGGTGTCCCATCCTGTGTGAGCATGACAAGAGACAATAGCCTCGGTGTTAAGACCGGTTTAGTGATTTGATACGTAAGCTCTCGTACAGTCACAGGTGTGAACCAGTACTACTCTACGAAAAAAGGACAGAGATATCAGAGGTTGCTCATGCGGAAATATATTGTATTATTTGAGTTGGTAACTCAGCATAATTACTAATTACATAATGTGACGACCACTACAGTACTTAGTTTCGTCTATTAAATAGGTAAAGCAGCTTCTTATGTGATAAACATCTTCTTGGTTTCTGACAGTGGTGGAAGAAGTATTCAGTTCCCAGACTGAATAAAAAGTATTACTACCTCACTGTGAAAATACTAAAAGTAAAAGTTCTGCATTAAGTATTATCTGCTAAACTACCTTAAAGTATGAAAAGGGAAAGTGCTCATTGTGCATTAAAGATGTTCCCTGTCAGTGTTTTACTATTATATTGATGTTTCTGGATTAACATAATTGCTACATTAAAGGGAGACACTACAGGCAAAAACATTGTTGAGATACATTGTCTATTTTGGTTCCATAACATCTTTCAGACTAGTGGAACGAAAACATCCAAAATACACATTTGTATTTTACTACTTTGTCTGTTTGCGTTTGTAGATTTCTCCAAAATTCACCAACAGTTAGGATTGGATAATGCCTCATTTGCATATTTTATAAAACTTGTAATACAAAAAAATATTGTTTTTTTATCCTATTCATCTGTCGAGCTCAGAACATCTGCCGTTTTAAGTTTCGTGACGATGCATTTTTTTTTAGCTGATCCAACAGGCTTTGAATTTAGCTTTTAATAAGTAGGAGAATTTTCTCAAACCATAAAGTAACACTTCATCCTTCAGTTTATCAGAAAAATTAAGATAAAAAATCAACAAATTTGGAGATAAATGGTTTTCACTGGACAGTGAGGGTATGAAAAATTGTAATATGAAAAGTAACTACAGCTTTCAAATAAAAGTAGTGGAGTAAAACTTTCCATTAAATGGAATCATTAAAGTAAAGTCCCTTGAATTTGTACGTATGTACAGTACTTGAGTAAACGTACTTCACTCCACCATTGGTTTCTGATGTGCTGATAATCCTCTTTATAAGAACATCTAGCTGCTCAGTCAAGTATGATCGGCCCCGTTCGGCCTTATTAACTAATGACCTCATATGTCTTGCTGAACAGTAGCTGCCCTTTAACTTAAACCCTTTAATCATTCTAAAGTGGCCACAGCTCTGTGCACACTTCCAGCAGCCACAAAGACAGGTCAACGGACTTCATGGCGAAAAGAAAAGATCACGTAGAGGTTGTTTTCAGACCGGGAGTTACAGCAGCTACGGTTAAGGTTTGTTATAGGACTCATTGTTTGCCAGGCTCCTGTTAAAAAACACATTTTTGCTCAATGAAGCGTGTCATTTGTGACCCAGCAGACGCTAGAAACAATAGAAAGCACCTAAATTACAACGTCACCAACCTCATAAGGGGGCGGCCTGTTGGGAGTGAAAAGGTCAGAGACACTGACAGTGATTGTAAATGTGAAAAATTTATTTTGAAGAAAAAAAACCTTCTGAAATGTGGAATAATTCCATTTTGATTAAACGAAAATATATAATGTATAAAAAAGGGAGCTTTCCAGCCCGTGACAGATACATAAACCTGTATTTATTGTCCTTCAATTAGCACATAGCAGAGTGACTCGACTGCAGTGAGAACGAAAGAAAGCAAGCATTGTAAATCTGTGAAGAGGAAATAAGATCTGAAGAAAATTGGTGCCATTGTCTGAGCTACGATGAGTACGTATAAAGTCAACATTCGAATTGCGCCCGTATTGTTTGAGTTCATGCAACTTTACTCTTTAAAGATACGTTTGTCAAACCAACCACAACACGAGTTCTTCTTGGAATGAGTGCATGTCAAGTTTCTCAACATATTTAAAGTTAAGGGTAGGCTAATGGTGCAGAGCAGTCAAACATTTCTGAGTCCTTTTATCTCTGTATCCATAAAGGTTTAATCCCGGTATGAAATAGTGGATTTAGTGGGAACATTTCGGAGATGTCCTCTAATCCTCGAGTCAATGTTTGCCTTCTACGTGGCCTTTGCTCTCTCTAACGTTTTCTATTTAGACAATTTCAAGTGTGGGCTCAAATTTTTTCTCAAGGAGCTGTGGGGATAAATGTTAAAATTAAATAAACATTGGAAATTGTTATAAACCCATGCTTGCAAATCAGATTTTAGATTTCAACAAATGTAAACTATGCTGAGTGAAATTGAACTCATGCAACCTCTCAAACTTGTTGATTTTGGAAGCATTACTTTTCACAAAAACTCAAAAGACAAATGTCAGTAGCTGCAGAAACAGCTGCTAAAATCACACAAAACTATATTTCTTTGTTATCACTAATAATCTCCTGTGCAAGTTAGTGTCGGTGCAAACACGGCTGTAACATTTCCAGCTAAAGGCAGCACAGATAACCACCGAAGCTGTCAAGGCGTCTGACTTAATTGTTTGGTTACCAACATCTGCCATTTCCTGGATCCTATACAGACAACCACAGTCCCGTATTTATGCCAGTGGAGGTGTACACAAACACATGCACGCAGACACACACACACACACACACACACAAATGCATGCTCATTCATTTACATTGTCCACAGTGCCGCAACCCATTTGTGTCTGTTGTGTATACATGACATGCTAATGACCGTCCTAGGACAAGACATGCTTCGTCTGGCGAAGGTCAATCTCTCTTAAAGGCCCCAATTATGTACAATTCATTATTTCAGAAGTGTCCAATCAAAGCGTTCACATTAGATTCACAGACATCTTAGAAAAACGTGAAACGTGACAGTTTTTATTCCACGTATAAATATTTTACAAACCCAGTTGCATGCAAACCCTAAACTTTGGAACGAGGTTGGGGCGATATGACGACTTAATTCAATACCCATAATCACATACTGGCATGTATTAGTAAGCGTAAGAGATTTACGGCATGCATGTTCTCCATAAACTCCTTCAGCTACGACTCTAACGGGCCCTCTGGCAGGGACCAGTCCAACGCGGACAGACCCAGATCTGGCTTCACAGCCCCCAATAAGAAGGAGGAGAGGTCAGCGCTCAGCAGCGGCGGCTCCCTCCCCCCTGGGGGGCAACACCGACACCACGCTGATGGAGGCCCAGGCTGAACCGCTGGACTCGCTGGAGGGAAGGGAGGCCCCGCTGAACCAGAACCAGGACTATGGGGGGCAGACTGTCAGACCCTGCTACTGTAAAAAGTTAAGACTTTTTCTGCTGCTTGGAGACGCCAAGATCAACACAAAATGAATGTTCCTCGTAGCAACTTTAAGTGTTTCCACTTTATATTATGTCATACTTCTACTCCACATTTCATTGAAATAAGTGGGATGGACAAAATATTAGAAAAGCCTCTGTCTGAATATAATGCGAAACAATTCAACAACATCACAAACTCCAGCTTCCGGAATGACCATCAAGTTCATTCAACACCTCAAAAAGTGACCATTATAACCGTCATGTAGGCAGGGTTTATTGCAGGACCGTTGTGTTAGACTGTACTAGTTTTAGCTACAATAACTGTGCCTAATAAACTGGCTGCTGAGTGAATGATCAGCTTGTAAAATTTGATACATTTTAAAGCTTAAACTACCCAAAAGAAATTCAAATTAGCGGTACCTCATTCAGTTACAACATTAAAATGCTCATACATCAGTTATAACCATAGACTTATAAGAAGTGGACGTAGCCAACGTGACGTCATCCTGTGGTTTGTGAACTGCCGCTCTGAAGCCTAGAGTTTGGCATTTTGGCTGTCGCTTTCATGGTTTTTGGATGTTGCAAGTGACTCAAAGTGGACTCTTAGTATCCCCGAAGGCTGAATGAGACATTTTTAGGCAACCAATTAATTTTCACCAACTGAAAACAAATTGTGCAAGGGTTAAAGTTCTAAGACAAAAACACAGACAACTCCCAGCCTTGGTAGTGACCTGTCAATCACAAGGTAGCCCCGCTCTAAAGCATACTCTGCTTTATGGTCTATTTGACTCTAAATGGACCATAATGTACTAAATTGAAGAAGACTTGAAACTAGAGATTGAGACCATAAACTCACGTTTACAACGTTTACTGAGAGAATAAATCAAGTCATTCTCTCATAGACCTCTATACAACCGGAGGAGTCGTTATTAGATGGTTATTAGAGAGAATGCAAGTTTAAGGCACTTCAGTGTTGGTTTGACTTTTCATACCCGGGGAGGGTGCAGCCAATAATATAATATAATGTAATATAATACAATATAATCTGAAAGGAGTTTTACTTTTAAAAGTATAAATGCAGAACTTTTACTGTATAAAGGCAGGACTTTTACTGTATAAATACAGGACTTTTACTGTATAAAGGCAGGACTTTTACTGTCTATATGCAGGACTTTTACTGTATAAATACAGGACTTTTACTGTATAAAGGCAGGACTTTTACTGTATATATGCAGGACTTTTACTGTATAAAGGCAGGACTTTTACTGTCTATATGCAGGACTTTTACTGTATAAATACAGGACTTTTACTGTATAAAGGCAGAACTTTTACTGTATATAGGGAGGACTTTTACTGTATAAATGCAGGAATTTTACTTGCTATACACTGTGTCATTTACTAAACTAGAGGATCTAAGTACTTCTTCCAAAGCTGCTATCAACCATCTTTACCTTGGAAGTGTGAATTCTGCACTCTACTCACTGACTAATGACTATCTAATGTTACCTCTAATTAAGTCACCGCAACAAGTTTATATAAAAATATGCTAACCTAAATCATATTTACTGATAAAATAACCCTTTGGGGTGTACTCCAGATAAGCCCTGCATAGACAAGACTTTTTAAGACTCACTGAGCTTGCAGAGCCAGCTGACCAGGATCCAAAGGGCCACCAGGTAGGGGGTGGTGACATGGTGCCACTTCCAGCTCACAATAGGCAAAGTGGTTATGGGCCCCTCTCCATGACCACCGTCTCCGGCAGCACTTTCATGATCACCACCGTCAGTGCTGGAGTTTGTGGCGGTCCCTTGATTGTCATGTCCTGTGTCCTCAGAGACAGGGTCAGTGACGTGTCCTGTCTCCTCATTGGCCAGGCTGGGGCCTCTGGACACCATCAGCAACATGCAGAGAAAAAGAACAAGTCGCCTTGTAGCTGCCATGTTTGGGGAGAGTCACGACACAAACTCTTGATGCAAAAAGTTATTTAGACTGTTGACTCAAGTGCTCAGGTCCACCTCGGATAATGAGTCTTTCATTCCTCTCCTGCGTCCCCTCCTTCTCTGTCAGGTCACTTTGTTCTTACTGAGGTCCACATCTTCACCTGGCCCGAGCATTGTGGCCCCGGTCTCTCCTCTCTGCTAAGGACACAGCTATTTACAGCAGGTGAAGCTCAGCCCATTCTGATGCTTGTCTGTCTCCTCCCACTCTGCATCCTGACCAGCTAGTTTGGCTACTTTGCTCAATGGAAGATTTGATGCTCTCATCCTTACTTGGCTATTATTATATTTGGGTGTTAAAGCTTCATAAGCAAATTTTCACTGATGTTAAACTTCCACATTTATTGCAAGGTATCCTAATTTTAGAAGCTATTTCTTGTTTGAACACATTTTAAGTCCTTAAACAAACAAACGACTTAATAAGAGCTTGGATAAAGTGGGTGGGTATTTTCTTAGTCATAGCCATGATTTCTATTTCTATTTACCAGATTAAAGGGGCACCCCACCAATTTTACATATCAAGCTCAGTTTACTAGTCATGAGGAGTACTACTCAGTATTAACAAATACTTGATTGGTCGATCGACAAAATATAGCAACTATTTTTGATAAACTTCTCAGTTTCTCAGTTCTGAAGATTTGATGCTTTTTCTTCTGTTGGGATTTTAAATTTATTCTAAAAAACGGCCATTTCAAGACCACCTTGGGCTTTAATAATTTGGAATTGAGAATTTTTCTGTATTTTCTGTCATTTTATAACCCAAACAATTATTCAGTTAATGGAGAAACTACTTGGCGGGTTAATCAATAACGTTGTTGCAGCCTACGTGTCTGAAAACATAAACCTACCATACCAGTGAGATAGTGACCCACCAAGTGATGCTATTGGTTGCATGATGGGAAAAGTAGGAACCGGCATTTTTGGATCTTACCCAATATTAGGTCATAAAAGTCAGGATATCTCAGCCTTTTGCTGTATTGATTTTGAACATTCAGTGAGAGATGTGGGTGTATGACCAGACTGCTTCACACATCTTTGTAATGGAGTCCAATGGGGTCAGCAGCACAAACAAGTTTACCCATATTATCTAAACCAGCAGGCCATGGCATCAAATGTTGGTGACAACAAAATGATAAAATGGAAAAAAATTGAATTAAATACACAAAATAATGCTTTTTTTTTGTGACTTTGTCCAAATATTTCCCTTTTTTCTTTTTGGGATACCGACTAGTTTTGCCTCTTCATTGACTGACATTCAAAATGAAACAATTTGTGAAGTTACAGGGAGATGTGGCTTTATTTTAAGGGGTCAAAAGCCCAAAACAGCTAAAACACTTCCTTGGAAGGAGAAAAAAAAGGTAAATATCCAAACTATTTGGGTCACTTCCTGGTTCAACTCTGACCCTTCACGTAGTTGCGTGTAAAGGTGGTTTTGCAGAGCAAATAAAGAAATATAACACACATCTCAAGTAAATTCACCTTCATATTTCACTTTCACTAGCAATATAACCACAGGAATGACACTTGTGAAATCTTGTCAGTCTAAACTACAACAATAAGTTCCAAGTTGTAAGATGAAACATGTATTCTATGTGGGCTCCTGAAGCAAATTTTACGTGGAAATGATTGTTATCATATCAACCAGGATTTTGTGAAAGATGAAATATCATACTGTGTCTCATTGGCACCTTGCTGGCTAAATAAAGAATAGAAAAATTAAGACAAACTGGCACCGCCTACAGACCTTTCTATCCCTCGCTGTATCTTTGCCTGCTTGTGACTATCGCTGTGCGTATGTTCCTCAGAGTTTGACATAAATGTGTATTCAGTAAGAATCAAATGATATGAGGACAGGAAGGCAGTGTGACTCGTTTGTCTCCCTTATTGGAAAGGAACACCTGCACCCCCAACATCCCCTCCTCTTGGCCACGCTGCATAACACTGACTGTGTTGAGCCTTCATTGCCACTATACATGTGTGTTTAGGTGACACAGACTTGTAAATGAACCTTAGTTTGAACATGCCGTTTCTTTTCTCATGAGTCGTTAATCAAGGTTTTCCTCCATGCTGGGCACAATCCCTTTAGTTAAAATTTAAAAAGCCACATCGGCTCCTAATCTCCTCGGAGGGATTCAGGGTTAGTCAGAGCAGAGATTTGGGAAGCTTGACAAATGTTCAATCAGGGCATTACCAGAAATCAAGTTCCCAAAAAACAAATATAGATAAAAGAGAGTGTTTAAATAAATCCTGTTTCCTGTTACTTGTATCATTGACAAAGAGAGCTAGGGATGTTTAATGAGGAAATTGGACTTTTTATGTATTAGCCTTTCGTGGATAAGACTGAAACTGAATTCAATTTTTTGACTCTCTTCAGTTTGACATACTTCCTGGATTGATAAGACATGTCAAACTTATATATCTGGGTCTCGAGTGCTGTCGATAACAAGAAAATAGCAAAACTGCTCAAAGTTGTACTGGATTGCATTGATAAGAAATTCTTAAAAACAAGAAGCAAATAATCAGGAAAACTTAAAGTATGTTTTTTATGGATTTGCACCAACATCTTCCTCCTAATCCTGTGACCTAACTTTTCATTACATTTCCTCAAAATCTGTAAACAAGTGTTTGAAAAATATTAATGACAAGAGAACACAAAGCAGAACTAACAAATAAATATGAATCGTCTCTCTCCCACCCTGATACGATTAGCTGCCTAAAGGAGACATCTCTTCTTCACACATCAAACCACAATGAATCAAACCTCAAAGAAAGCTGCACCTCCCCTTTCCGTGTCCCGGAGGAGAACACCAGCATGGACTTCAGGGGAGCTGTTTGCACGGCAGCTCTGTTGACAGTTTATGAGTAAACTGGCTACATTGATTGCTAGCCTGGCTAAGCAAAGATCTGACACCTGTGTCTAAGGTCAGTGGTAATCAGAGGTCACTGTAGGAGCAGCGCTCAACAAAGAAGTGGTTGTGACTTGACCTTTGTCAACGGGAAACTGGTTGGAATCACAATTTCATCTTCTTCCCAAATGCAATAAATCAGCATTGATTTGTTTAAGTGTAGTACAATTATTAGTAGCCAACGATTCCATTATAAAAATTATAGATTCATCTTATAATTGATTAAATCAAATATCAAGATTAAGACTCTACTGCCAAGTCGTAGTGCGTTGAGCTAAAGGCTAACATCAGCATACTAACATGCGCTCAATGACAACACTAGCATGCTTATGTTTAGCAGGTCTAACGCTGACAATGTCTTAGTTTAGCATGTTAACATGCTAACATTAGCTAATTAACACTCAGTATTTGGTCATGAACCAAAGTATTGGACAAATGTACATTTTTACCTGATGATGGTGCTGGATGAAAAGTCAGGGCATCATCAAAGTGATTACAAATCATCCAGCGGGTCATGAAGGTCTGCCCCAAATTTCACGGCAATCTATCCAAAATGTATACGGAGTTATAACAGTTATAACATAAATATATAGTCGAGTTTTAATAATAGAGTTGAAGGGTCACAACTAGGGCTGGATATCATTTAAAAATGAAAATACCAGTGGCCTTAAAGTTCTACCGATACCAATAGAGTGCTGCAGGAGTGAGTCCTAAAACCCGGAAATGAGTCAGCATTTTTGCACTTCCTGTTCCCTCGTCTCAAAGTGGTTTTCTGAATGGGTTTTTGGTTAGATGCCTTCAATAAGTTGTGTGGTTAACACAAGCTTAAGATATTTAAACATTTGTTCTATAATATTAAATACGGCAGTAAATACCCCTCTAGTGAATTTTGAAGCATTGATGTTTTTAAAAAACGTCGGTGTGCTAACAAATGGCTAAATGAGACTACAAAACGTCATCACACCGAGCACTAGTCTGCCTTTACAGCCTTGTTGTTTACACTTACTTAGACTGTGGTGTTTGTTTACAGACTAATGTTAGCTTTTTACTTCTTTTAGATGCAAGTATCATAAGCTTGTGTTGGCCACAGAGCTTCAGCACTTCATTTGAAACTTTTTTTTTCTACATCATGAGTAAAATGCTACCACCATCACATTCATTTTTACCAGACGCCACAGGCATGTGTAGCCATACTTTCCAATGCTTTGGTGATAATTATGAGAAAACATTAACTGGCCACTCAAAATACTGAAATGGTCGACTTCGCGGAACCACAGACTGCATGGGTTGTAGCTGCATCACATCACGTGTCGCATTGAATCGAAGAAAACTTGAGGTGACTCGCTCCGAGCGAAACCACACAAATAATAATTTTTCTAGATCTGGGCACAAAAACGATCAAACGCAGTTATTTGATTGGAGAAGCAGCTCAGTGATTGTGTACACATGGACATCTGCGCACACAGTAGAGACACAGTGCCACATGAAGCGTGGACACCAGGGTTGGGGTTAGTATGTCACTCTCTCATCATCTTGAGCACTGACTTGCATTTTATGTGACGGGAAATTTACAGAAGAGAATGCTGAGTCACAGAGAGGAAGAATCATTAGCGCGTCACAAAGAAAACTAAATATCCTCATTCTTGAGATCGTGACCATTTACAAGATTTCAGTGTAATTATTTGGATAGGTTCTGGTCCCAGAAAATCCCTTATTGAGTGATCTGACTCGTGTCTGTCAATGAATGCCCAGTGGGAGTCTGCTTTTAAATCTTTTGTCACACAAAATCATCCTCACAAACACTACACATAAGATTTGTATTCTCTTTAGTTTCTGTCTTGACAAAGTCAAACCAGATGAGGACAAATGTGGATCTATCTACAACAAATCAAACTGACAGGGATTATTCCTATCTGACCGATTTTTCTTCATGGTTTCCACATAGATGACCCAATTGCCTGAAACTCGGCTGAACAAACACAACTGTATTTTTCCCACTACTGAATGTAGCTGTTAAAGTAAAGTCGCTGCATGTCCATCTGCCTCCCAGTCTGTTTATGGTGTCAAATTGCAGAGGAGAGGATGTTAAATAGGAGCAGTGAAACCTGCATGGACATCAGTGGAATGAGGGACGCGTCTAAGTTTACGGTACAAGTGAGTGACAGAAATGTTGAACCAACAGAAGATCACTGAGGTGACCTTCTATCTGTGCACTATTACTGAATATACTGTAAGTTTATTATAACTGAAGAACAGGTGCTACAATTTAACGTCAACAAAACTAGTGTACTTTCCACACAGCGTCATATCAACACCTGAATGCTGCGTCACACAATATAAACGACCAGAAAAAGACCACACCCCATTAATTATTCAACTTATTGACTCTGCAGAAAACATGAGTCACCTCCAACTGGGTGTTTCAGAGAGACGTTTTAAATTTCATAAGATTATTCACTCACCTCGGGAATTTCAACTGAGCGTCAGTTCATTCATGACGTCGTCTGCCATCTTAATATGGTCGATGGTCCCGAGGAAAACCTCGGCCTGACACTGTTCAATGAGATAAGGAAGCAAATAGAGGAGATTATACAAAATCAATTCCCTCACATTAGCCTGCAGAATGAAACACCTGAGTTCACCCTTTGAATTATATTTTACAAACTTTACGTGGTGAGTATATCATCAACATATTTTCACTTGCATGTATTTCTTTGTTTTAGAAATGTGGTTCAGAGGACATTGTGCAAATTCATTCAATTTATTATATTATAATTCAAAATTTTAGGGAAGCAATTCATTATTTTACTAATGAAAAAAGGATTGCATTAATGAGAACTATAGAAATATTAAAATATTTCTATTAAACATTTAATATATTTCAGAAAGTTACAATTACAATTACAACAGAGCCTGACTTGAAGATATCTACATACTTTTTTAGGCTTTTTGCCAAATTCAGCTCTTGTGAGTCTTTGTGGTTGTAAGAGCATTACAGAGACAGTTCTTCCCAAAATCAAAAAACACTGAATTGCCGTAGAGATGTCTTCCATCTCTCAAATATAACGGGGCATTGTGTCACTCAGCGTGTGGTGTTCAAAGCGCCAAAAGAAATTCAACAGCAATGTATCTTTCCATAATTCATGACCCGGTTACTCAAGATAATCCACAGAACTTGTTGTGAGCAGTTAAAAGAAAATAGTTCCTACATAAAACTGCACACAAGGTTTAAAAAAATTGTTTTAAAGTACAAAGTATAAAAATATTTTTTTTTATTTTGGGGAGAACTGTCCCTTTAAGTCCAAGTCCAGGCACTCTGTAGAGCAAAACTTGGCCCATGCCCAGCGTGTTGCAGATAATCTGACGGCCACTAGAGACTCCCATAACCACATCACATACTGCAGGATACTGTTCTTGCACAACATCTCTTCTACTCATTACTGTTTGTTGCATTCTGTGTTTGTACAACTGTGAGGAGGAGCTAGTGTACCACAACAGTACACAGAACACCACGCCTCATGGCAGAGTTTCTACAGAAGGTGATAGGACATGAGTATGAAGGCCTTTTTCCACGGAACGCATTACTTGTAAAACCTACATTTGACGTCACAGTAGGAAAAGCACAGCTGTAAATAAATGTATGATGGCTGGATTCCAATTAGCTGCTACAGTTTCAGGGTCCTGGTATTGTGTTGTGCTGTTATCCGTTGTTACACTGTTGAATAGATCAGAGTCGCAGTGCTTTGTCTGTAGAAGGCTTTATTTTAAAGGACTCTTCATGTCAAGCCAATAGCTTGACATGACAGTAAAATGACAAACTGTGAAAACATTTTGACAAGTTTAAATTTTACCAATTACATCATAACATTGACTTGGTGTCATACTTTTGACATAGAAAATAAAAAAATGACATACTATTTCATAACATCAGTATTTTTTCTATCGTTACAAATGTTTTCATTTTTGGATTTGGGCTTTCATGTGTTTGATTTACAGCCTTTATAATATTGTAAATATAGTAAAGTAAATGCTACATTAAATACTTAATCACTCTTTACTCAAACTCATGCAGGGAATAAGATGTATGTGATATGGTCCCAAACTGCCATAAGTCAGGCCTCTTTTCCAATATTTTCATAATTAAAACACTACTCTTTACAGTGGTGGAAGAAGCACTCATATATTTTATTTAAGTAAAAAATGACAATACAGTGTACACAGTGTAGATATACTATGTTACAAGTAAAAGCCCTACAAGCAAAAATGTACACGAGTGATGTACAAAAGTATTTGTATCAAAATATATGTAAGTACAAAAAGTAAAAGTACTCACGCATAATGACCCATTTCAGAATCATGTAGCCTATAATATATATTACTGAATTATAATTATTGATGCATTAATGTGCACATCATTTCAATGTTGAACCTGGTAAAGGTGGCGCTTATTTTTGACTGCCTGATAGCTGGTGAATTTCACTTAGGGATCTTTATCTATAATATATACTTGTACTTGAGTAAATGTACAAAGTTACTACTCTTTGCAGTGGGAAAGTACCTCAAATCTGTACTCAAGTAGCGTTACAGTAACGTACTTGAGTACTTGTGATTAGTTGTTTCCACCACTGACTTTGTGAACGTGCTAGCTTAGCTTACCTGTTGACCCCTTCATTACGCTAACAGCCTGCTCACCGGGGCACGCGCGTCGTGGGTGGCTCGCGCGCTGCTCACATGACGTTTCCCAGCATTCTGCGGGCGCCCTCACAGAAACATCAAGGAAGAGGATGCGGGTCGAGTAACTCTATGGTTGGTAAGAGAACTCTTTTTAACTCAAACGTGTCACATATGTAGCTACACATCCGTCGTGTTTCGCCCATTTAAAGCGTGTTATCGTGACGGCGGATGTCAGAGACGAATGTGAAACAATGTCGCTGTATTTTAACGTTTTTACACGCATGTAAGAAACAGTCAGCAACAGGGTGACCGACAGTTTGAAGTCCTCCAACTTGGGGTGGTGGGTAAAGTTGTCACCGCCCGTTGTCCGGTAACCACAACACTAAGAGCGATTACGTGAGTGACGATTGCGTGGAAGAATGGAGACATGTTGAAAACGTATCAAACCTACGAAGATGCGTTTTTAACATTATGGGAAGCTGATCTGTGCTGGAAAGTGATATCAGTGTTGGTGACAGAGGCGAGCCTGTTGACTGGTTTACGTCAGTATCAGCTGTTTTTGGTTTATAGAGACTACTGGAGGACAACCGGGGCTTTTCATTTATCGTTAGATTCAGCAGGATTCAAGGACTGAGTTCTGCTAAACAGAAACTGAAAACTCATAAACTGACTAAGTAAAAGTGAAACTTGGCTTTTCTAAATCCTTCATTATTATTTTTTTGCATTATTATTTTTAATTTCATGCTTTCGACCATTAGGTTTGGCTTATAATCTAATTCCAATACCTTAATGTATGAGATAATATACAGTATGCTGTCCTAGAACGGTGTCAGTCTAACATCAGACATGATTGCATTCGTATACACAATACATACTACACATGTACATTCATATCTCATTCATTCACCTGACACAGTTCTTGATTCAATGTAATGTTAGAAGCCTGATTTTGGTATTCTTAAAAGCCAGTATCTGGAGTGTGGTTGAGTGAAAATGTAATGGATGGATCTAGTATTTCACCAACAGAAATATACTTCTGGCGGTGTAGAAAACTCTTTGAAAGTACATTTAGACCATCATATGGTGAGATTAAAAGGTCAGCTGAAGAGACATACACATTTAAAGATATCAATATTAAAGATATCAAAGTGTTTTTTTTTTGTTGCTGTTGAGTGTTTTACAGCCTAGCCTGTGCTCAAATGCAGATCACACTGGGGCCTTGTGGCGTTAAATGTCTTGGTACCCTACGTCTCATGCAGGTTGGTCAAAGAGCATAGGACCAGCATCATAAACCTAAACCTCTGCCCATTAAGACACTAGCTGCTGGACAGAAACAGACAAACCCGATCAAGCATGTGTCAGAAGTGTGATAACTCCCACAGTGTTCATGAACAGCGTCCTGATTTCAGTTTTTGGCTCGAGGCTGTTTGTGCTGACATGCTGCTGTTGACACTCAAGAGTATCCATCCTTTTAAGAGTCTTTAAAGCTGCGAAGCACAAAGGTTCTGCTGATGGCTTTAATGTAGCTTGGGATTATCTATGGGTAATGTCATCCGAAGCATGTAGTCCATGAAACACAAGTCAAATTCAATATATACCTCCTCCAATGCTTTAAAAACAAAAAGAAAACATTATAAAATATGTCAAAGCCATTATTAATGATCCCATCGTGTCGTAAAAAGTGCAAATGATGTGTTCAATTATCTGACAACAGATAAGCACGTTTGAGGAAGACGTCTGCTCGTCGCATCTTGTGTCCGTGTCTTTGTGTTATTATTAAAATAAAGACGGCTAGAGGCGATGCTCCATCTGGACTTTTGTTGTGCTTAAAATCATCTCCAGTGCTTGATGCCGTCACCGCCAGCTGGCCTTGACTGGCTTAGTTTGAAAGAACCGTCCTCAGGCTGTAGTGGAACTTCAACCCCTGACCAAGCAGATAACGAGACTATAATCACTGTGAGCAAGAAGAGTTGCTGCATGAGATGAGGTCATTGATATTTGATGTGATGGTCTCTTCTCTTCCAGACATGCTTCATATGTCCGCTGAGTCGAGAGCTGCAGACGCTGATATGAAGGAGGTTAAATAAGGACTGTCTTGTCTCTCTTCTCCCCCCCCCCCCAGTCTCAGATATGGATTACAAGGTTGTGTTCGCAGCCTTGGAGACAGTATGTGAAGACAACATTTCCATTTTGTGCGGGCCCTCCGATTTGCCGTATGGCGCCGTTGCCAGGCGCCTTGTCACGTGCATGAGAGAGATTCAGGAGCACGGCCGATCCCTGGAGCCTGTGATCGCCAGCTTCACCGCCGTCTTCCACCACTATGACTTCGATGCTCAAACGCCCGGGAACGGCTACCGCACCCTGGCCAAGGTACGACTGAACCCGATGACTGGATGCGTTTCTCACTGCTGGTTTGTTGACAGCGGTGTGTTTTTGAAGGTGTCAATGTGTTAGCTGGTCTCGCAGTACTCCCCTCCTCTTTGTGTGGCTCTTTGTGTGGCTCTTTGTGTGGTTCTTTGTGTGGTTCTTTGTTTTTTTTGGACAGTTTTGGACAACAATGGAGCTCTATGACACAAAGAAAGCTACATAAAGCTTTGACTACACATGTTTATGGTCTTTTTATGGTATTTGTTCATAGTACTAAAAAAATGGAAAACACAAAAAAAACATTTCTCTCTGTTTTTCAGGTCTTGCTGTCTTGCCTTATGCACATCATCCACAAGGGGCGTTACATCGCTTCCAATTACAACAGTGCCTTCTTCAGGGCAGACCACAACGCGTCGGAGATGGAGGCGTACTGCAGCGCTCTGTGCCAGCTGCGGGCGCTGCTGCACCTTGCCGAGCAGCTGATGAACGACAACGGCTACGGCCAGCTGTACGCCATGCAGGACGGGGACCTGAGCCGCCGGTTCGTGCGGGAGTACAGCTCCATGCACAAGGCCTGCTTCTACGGCCGCTGTCTGGGCTTCCAGGTCAGCCGGTTTTTGTCCAATTCTTAGCATGCTAAAGTTGGTTTTCCCGGCAAAATATTATTCAAAATTCGATTGCTCTGACCCATCACTGAGCATCTCTCGTCATGTCAAATTATGTAGCCAAACAAATCAGATCCCAAATAGCCAGTTTATGTTATCTAAAGTATTTTTAAGAATGAAAAAGCATGTGTCACTTGTTTAAATTTTCCTATTAATTTTAATGATCTTATTATTATCTGTCTATCGTTTCTTATCGCAGTTCTCGCCAAGTCTACGCCCATTCCTCCAGACCGTTGTCATAAGCATGGTCACGTATGGAGAGACGTACAGTAAACAGCAGTCGGGTTTGGGTAAGTCTTGGTTTTGTCCATGATGTCATGGCATTGATGGATCTTTTTCAGAAGGGTTTCCCGCTCAAAATCGTCCCCTCCTCTTCCAGGTCTGGCGGCCCTTTCCCTCCTCACATCGGGGAAGTACGTCATCGATCCGGAGCTGCGGGGCGCCGAGTTTGAGCGCATTACCCAGAACCTGGACATGCAGTTCTGGAAGTCCTTCTGGAACCTCACGGAGTCCGGCCTTTTAGCAGTAGGCAGGGTCAATTATCCTTCTACCGACTCTCGACTCCGCTGGAGTCCCCTTTAGTGTTTTAACCGCTCAATCCGCTGGATGTCTTTCTCCCTCCAGGGCTTCAGCAGGATAGCCTCTTACCCAGTGCAGGTGAACTTCACCCTGACCGTGCCCCCTGTCACTCTGCACCTCCCGCTGGCCTCGGACCCCACCCTAAAGGCCACCGTGTCGCCTCCGATAGCCCACTGGGGCCCCGGACCAGTCCTCATGCGTCTGATCTCCTGTGAGCTGCGAGAAGGACAGGTGAGGCTCCACATGTGGTAGAAAAATGTATTTGTGTAAAATCAATCAGGGGAAGAACGGGAGCCGGTCGCTGTGATGGGCGGCCAGAGGCAGAATCAGGAGAAGACGAGTGAGGAAGGAGACTGTGGTTAATCACAAAAACCTCTGTTATGACTTGTCCGAGGTGCACAGTGTAACTTTTCTATCGCCAAAGGGAGGGAGGGGGGGGACTTAGGGTAGAATGGAGGGACTTAGGGTAGAATGGAGGTATAAAATAATGTACTATGCTATTGTGAAGTCGGTTTACTTGTACACTTTGTGGTGCAAATAAATCTGCGTGAACTGAAGAAAATCCAATCTTAAGACATTTGATCCTTGAGTTCCACATGAATTTTCTGTCTCTTTTTGTCCGTCATGTGACCTGATGTTGACAAAGGGATTTTCCTTTAAAAGTTGTTTTCGAAAACTCTCAAGAACTCGATAGATTAGAGACCCGATCAATCGTCTGCATGAGAGATAAAACACAGACCTGTACAAACAAATGTACAAGCCGACCCAAATCGATATATTACCAATAAGAACTATATTGTTACTATTTTGGGTGGGGGGGGGATTTCATATAAAGTGGTTGTATATTATGACGTAGAAAATGTGTAAATCTGGTTTGGAAAAGGTCATATCTGTGTCGTTCTCCTACTTTTGAAAGAGAATTGCATGTTTTGCTGCTTTGTGTCCTTTATTTGTTTATTACCTTGTGACTTGTCCTCTCACTTTTTAGGAGAGCGAAGAGTTGCTCGCTTATTCTCGAAGCGACCCCCCCCCCATCACCGCGTCCCATCTCCCCTGGGTACAGAAGCAGCCTCGCTCCCCCTGGCTGCTCATCCACTTCCACGGAGGCGGCTTCGTGGCCCAGACCTCCAGGTCCCACGAGGTTCGGCACACGACGCTGGCATTAACTGTATCACAGGGTTAATACTACGACCATCCGTACTCTTAATCCTCTTGTAATAGCAGTTATATTTAGCGCCAAACCTTTCAATCCGACTTAGTGTTTCACAAATTTGCAATGAAACTAAGCAGGTTTTCCATTCATCACATGAATTGTTCATTTGTTCTGCTCTCTATCCCCCCCGCCCCACGAATCAGAATTACCTGCGGAGTTGGTCCAAGGACCTGAGCGTGCCCATCCTCTCCGTGGACTACTCGCTGTCACCCGAAGCGCCATTTCCCAGAGCTCTGGAGGAATGCTTCTACGCCTACTGCTGGGCTCTGAACAACTGTCATCTGCTGGGTGTGTGTGTGCACAGCGTCACACTGCAGACAACACAGGGCTGTAGTGAACCAACAGGGAGAATTCATGTCTTTTATTTTAACTGATTATTACGCCAGTTTTTTGGGGGGATTAATTGCATATTTATTTATATGGGAATCGGGATTTTTTGGAAGAACATACAGTATTTATTGTTAAAATCACTTGTAAGTATGAACAGTTACTTACACTTCTATACGTATACAAATGCCCCGATACGAGAAAAATCGGACTTAAAAATATATGCAAATGAGTATTTATTGATTTAACAGAATGTGTGGATTCCAAATGCAACTGTGTGGGCCAATGCATTCACACCTGCAGCTCTACAGACGGCTGCATTTCTACACAAAGCAAAAGAGTCTGTGCATCTTCACACATTTACATAACACTATTACAGTGTACCCATTTCACATGTGGTGTTACCGTTTGTCCCCCAGTAGGAGGGACACCTTATGTCCTCAATACGGCATGTGATTTGTTATCTGTACATTATCCGAACGTGGAAAGTGTCATATGTGCCCACTCGCATGCGAAAATGGTGGATAAAAGTAAAGACATGTGGGACAGTATAGAAGTGATTATGATAGGATTAAAGGTTTAATGGTATTAGAGCTGCAACTAATGATTATTTGTATTATATATGTATCTATTGATTGCTTTAAGTTATTGTTTTGTCTATAAGATGCCCAAAGTGACATCTTCACGTTTTTGGTGTTGTCCAGCCAGCTGTCCTACATTCAAACGCATTCAGTTTACACTGATAAAAGCATGTAATGGTGGTGTAAAGTGATTGGTCACATCTTCCCAAACAGCCTGTTAAATGATCCCTGTTCTGTTATTGGTGAAAGTTCTCCCCGTTGTTCACGCACTAACGGCTCCGTCCGTGTGTCTCAGGCTCCACGGCGGAGCGCGTTTGCCTGGCGGGCGACAGCGCCGGAGGAAACCTCTGCATCACCGTGTCCATGAAGGCCATATCCAGCGGCATCCGGGTCCCCGACGGCATCATGGCCGCCTACCCCGCCACCTTGCTCACCACTGACGCCTCGCCATCCCGCTTGCTCACGCTCATCGACCCGCTGCTGCCTCTCGGTGTCCTCACGAAGTGCATCAATGCCTACGCAGGTGTGTGTGTGTGTGTGTGTGTGTGTGTGTGTGTGTGTGTGTGTGTGTGTGTGTGTGTGTGTGTGTGTGTGTGTGTGTGTGTGTGTGTGTGCGTGCGTGCGCAGCATTGTTTGCCACCTCATTTAACACGAGAACTTTCCGGCGCCACCGGAACAGAAAACAGAATCTGTGAGGGATTAATGTAGAAACCGGATAACGTGAGAGGAAAAGGAAAGGTGAGAATAATTAACCTGCTGTTATGTGTGTGTTCTGCACTTAATATACAGTGTGTGGCTCCACCTAGTTGGATGTTATTCATTGCCACAAGCCTTTGATTTACCACTGAGCTCTCTGAATCCTCCCACAATATTCATGTAACACTGAATCCATAAACAGTTCATCTTTCTGGAACAGAGAGACTCTAGTAAGCTCCTAGTAGCGTAACATTGTAGCAGATTCTATCATATCGCCTTGATATCTTTGTAAACTTTTGCTTTTCTGCACTCGTATCTCAGGTGTTGGAGAGCGTCTCTCTGTGTGCTTGTTGTCACTGAGTATCATAGAGAGAATGCTTTGTTCCCCATTGTAGATGAACAGAATTATGGTTTTACATCTGGATGGACTGATGCCTGTATTTGGTTTACAAATGTCACTGGAAGTTCTATAATATGTGAGGTCAAAACCGAAGATCCTCAGGGTGAAAAAACCAGCCTCAGTAAAAATCGCAAGAATCAGGATGTGTTGCCTAGCTCCCTGAAAGGACACTGTTTTCAGCTTCTCGTGCTTTTCAGTTTTATTTAGTTTTATTATTCTCCACCCTTTAAAGAAGGAACAACAAACAGTTACAGAACATCTAAAACTATCTGTGTTTCCACAGTAAGAAAACAGAAAAACGTTAAGAGCCACACTTCTTTCTCTCGGGTGTGTTTTTGTCCGTCTGTCCGACACATTCGCTTACGTCACATAACCTCCCTCCCAGGTGCAGACTCCCAGACGGTGCAGACCGCGGCGGGCAGCGGCAGCCTGAGCGCTCTGGGCAGAGACACCGCCGCGCTGCTCAGCGATCTCACCCAGGGAGCCTCCAACTGGATCCAGTCCTATCTGGACCCCATGCGGACTACAGGGGGAGTGCGCTCGCTGTCGTCGGCGCCGCGGGAGTCCGCAGGCGGCGCGACTCGCGGGACGCCCGCTTGTGCCGGCGCGACACACTGCGGGGGTCAGGTGGATTACCCAGAGGGCTTTGAGCCCCTGCGCTCCGAGTGCCTGGCCTTTGTTCGCCTGACGTCCTGCCCCGTCATCAGGAACCCGTTTGTGTCGCCCCTGCTGGCTCCTGCCAGCCTGCTGAGAGGCCTGCCGCCTGTACACATAGTGGTAAGAGTTTATATCTCCGAGAGGAACCTCATGTTCACCCCGAGGACAATTTAAAGTCTTAAACTAACTTCAGCAAAGGCGCAGACACAAGATGAGTCATAGTCACAGACTGATCGACGTAATCAATAATGATGACATGATTTTTGCTTGCTGCTGGTATTCTTCCACTTTAACATTCCTTTCTGGACTGCATGCAGGTTTGGCACAGATTTTCTCCAGCTATTTCAAAACAGCAAAGATTTATCTTGTTGCATTTGTGTCTGAAGACAAGACAGCTGAATGTTAACTTCATTGGATTATGTGGAATGTGTTTTCAAGTTGATTTTTCCCTTAATTGGGGGCTAAAAGCATGCAAGAGAAACCGTGAAGTAGCTCGGTGTGGTCCAGTTTCATGCACACACACCGCGTCATTTTCATGCGTGTTGGATCTATGATGAAGCTGAACAGATAAATCTGACCGGCCGATCGTAGCTTATTGCAGATATTTCAGCATAAATTGCAATACAGAACTAGGTTTGAGTTGTTTCCTGACTCCTCCCTGTGTCCCCCTCCTCAGGCCTCGGCTCTGGACGCCCTGCTGGACGACTCTGTGATGTTTGCCAAGAAGCTGCGTGACATGGGCCAGCCCGTGAGCCTGACGGTGGTGGAGGACCTGCCGCACGGCTTCCTCAGCCTGTATCAGCTCGCCAAGGAGACGGAGGTCGCCGCGGATATCTGTGTGGAGCAAATGAGGGCGATTTTTCAGCGAGGAAACCTTCGCAAGCGGCCAAAGCCGGGAGAGACGTCTCCGAGCGGCAGTCAGTCGGGCTGATTTTACCTGTCGGGACTTTGTTGTTTCTGGGGCGAAAAAAAGAGATCTGACAGAATGAGGGAGGGATGCAGTCGATTTGAGAAAAGGGGAAACAAGTTGGGCAGAATTATGAGGGCTGCAACGAAACCTTTAAAAATAGAGGAAGCTTAGGGATGCTGCTAATGAAACCTCCACTCCGCAACATACTTTCTGTCACCAGCTATAATCGAGAGAGACGCTTAAAACCTTCTTTACCAGCTCTGTGATCTGAAATGATGACAAAGGGAGGCAATGATGATCTTGTCTGTCCCACATGTTCAAGATCCAGATCCAAACGCACATTGAGACTATTACAGGCTGTCATGAAGTTCGCCGTAACCAGCCCCTGTAGTCGTTTCTTAACTGGTTTACTGTACGTCAGGAAGGGGAGCTGCTGTGCCTTGAATTTAAAGTGCTGCTAAAGTGTGTGAAGAGAAGCTTTGCCTACATTACTGCACAAACTGACAAGGTTTACTTGCACAGAAAAACACACTTCAAACACACTCTGATTATTATTTTTATTATATTGTTTTGTTTACCAGCGGTATGAGGACGTGGGTTACGAAAGTTACTTGCTGTACTGTAAATTAATTCTTAACATTTGTCAAATATTTAACACTTTTGTTGTTTATATTTAAAGTCTGAATTAAAATAGAAACTTCCAAGGACTGCTGGTGTTTCTTTCAAGGAGCGTGGACCCCCCCCCAGCCTGACATTTCCCATCCTACACAGTAAGTAAGGGACGGGTGGAGACCTACGACACAGACGGGTGACCGTTCTAACCATCTGCATGAGCTGATCCTGCCCATTTCGTCCCACTGTGGCCTCTCGGGGGCGAGGACATCGAGCTACGTCAACAATGAAGTCATGCTGATTAAACTCTGTGTCTGTCTGTCTGTCTGTCTGGGAGCTTTAGTCTCTTTATATCTATGTATTTATTTGTCACATTTTGTTTTACAGAGTTAAGAAAAGCAATGTTTGATTCAAGCTTGATGGGTTTTTTTTTAAAGTTCTATTCATTTTATTCTCTGCAGGTCTGCCAGTTTACTGACTGGATCTGCTCCACTATGGCCGCTCACTGAAGAGGAAATTATATGAGGACCAAACAGCTTTCCTAACCAGTTCATGACTTCTCTGACTGTTTGCAGATCATGATTTAACAGTGACAGTAAAATAGCATTGCGAGTAACAAGCTGACCACGTTGTCTGGAACCATTTCATCAGTCCTTTACCATAATAGACCTGTTGAGTTTTGTAAATGAATAGCTTAAAATGTTCTTTAACCTGAGTTAGTATTAGTCAGTATTCTTTGTCATGCCACTGACTTTGAGGTAGACTGGTTCCACCACTCACAAGCAGAAGAGATCTGTGCGGGAAAAGTGAAAAAGCAGCGTTTGATCACAGAACCGGCCGTCACATCAGACTGGGGTTGGACTGGTCGAATGGGGTGTGAGGGTGGGTGGAGCAGGAGGTTCCTGAAGGTGAACGCATTGCACTACCCTGGTTTAAGTTTTGGAAAGTCATCATGAAAAAAAATAATGCATTTTACTTTGAGGTCACATAAATCCACAACACAACCCACATTGAGCCCCTTTTTGTTGCCTTTAAAAACAGCCACACCAGGGGTTTTGCACTTTTAGTCAATTTACAAAAACAAACCACATCTACTTTACACCACTGCTCACCATTTTCCATACCATGTTATTGTATTTTAGAGATTAAAAAAATGTCTTTCTGCGTTTACAGACAACTATTGATATGAAAATCAAAAAGAATCCCCAAAAATATTTTCTCACATCATGAAAAGCATGTTTCAAGAGACGTGTCATTTTTGTGATGGACAAAAATGAATGATGCAATTTCTTGGAATGATCCAAAAAAGCTGCATAGTGTGAATTTGACAACCGTCAACCTCTGGTTATTAAGATCTAAACTTTCACTTGAATGCTCCTTTTTTAAATCACATAGGGTTCATGACAAAACTGATTTTTTACACTTATTTGAAAACAAATTATTATTATTATTTCCCCTGTGTACTGTTTTTTCCAGCATTAGCCTACTTTTACTGACATAACAGTTAACTATCACTGCAGTTTACTTGAGTAGCGTATTATGGCAACCACGATGTGACACTCAGGAAATTGCAGAGTTTGACCGTAGACTATAAGACGCAGATGGATTGATGAGGAGGCAGCAGGGAAGATTAAAAAAAACAAAACATTAATGAATTACCTGAAACACAACAAACAGAAGACCCAAAACCCAGAACACGAAATCCTCAACTGATCTTCTAAAAAAGCAACACTGTCCAGTCTTAAGAGAAAGTTAACATATTCACCCCAAAGTCAAAATGAAATCTTCAAAAGCTACACATAGTGGCTTAATGGCTTAATTAAAACAAGTTTGCCTTCAAACAGGGTGTAAATGCGCACTGTGTGAACAAGTTGTTGTGATTAGTGCCCAAATAACAAAATATTATGTTATCATTATAATTATTTTAGCATCTTTGAAATTATTGTAATGGCATACATTTTTGTTTGCAGGAAAATTAAACAAACGCAGTGCAGTCTGAGTTGATTTCAGCATAACAAAAGTCAAAAAGTCAGACCATTTCATATATTCTCCACCTGTTTTTTTGTAATGATAGAATATGTGTAAACAATGGAGGCAAGTGTGTAACTGGTATCATTATTGATGACAACTGATTTTCTGCACGCATTGTTTATTGAAGGGCCTTCAGTGACACTGAGACATACAGACTGTGGTGACATTTGTGATAAAATAAAGAGTATCTTTAATCATGAAACAGTTTCCGCAGGTGGTTTTGATGCAGAAAGTGACGGATAAACAGACTGATTACAGGTGTTGCTGTTTCACTCGCTGAACATGGAGACTAAAGGCTGAAACCATCTCTTCAGGGTGGATAGCAGGTCTTCGGCGGTCTTATCAAAGTGCTCCTTGATGTCCTCGGCCGTGGTCTGAATCTTGTCCTTCATGTTCTCCCCCTGCGACTCCAGCAGATCGTTCACGGTGGAGATCTTGGCCTGGGCGTTGTCACGCACCTGAGCAAAGTAAGGGTCCAAACTCGCCCTCACGTCCTCCATTTTGGTCGAGATGCTGGATTGGCGCTCGTCAAAGAAGTCAGCAAAGCGTCTGGGACGAAGAGCGAAGAGAAAGATTCAAACACACTAAGATTTATCACAAAAGACAATCGAAACGTGACTTAGTATGAAAACGTAGATTAGGACAAAGTATTTGAGGAAGCATCTACGAAATGAAAAGATTTAAAGTTTGACTGGTCAAGGTTAGAGTTCCCCATCGGCCTCCAGCGAACGCCTCCCTGCTCCAGTGGGTCTCGCTCACCTCTTGATGTCTTCCGTGTCCTTGTGGAGGCGCTTCTTCATCTTGCGGGTGTAGGCCGAGATCCTGACCATGACGTCGTCGGCGTTCTGCTCCATCACGGTCTGCAGCTCCTCGCCGTACTTCTCCATCTGCCCCCAGCCCCCCTTTATCTGCTCACCCAGTTCGTGGGTCATTCTCTGCAGGTCTCTGTCCAGGTTCTCTGCAGCGTCCTGGGCGGAGGGCACCAGCTTGGTCTGCAGGTCCTCCTTGTACGTGGCCAGCTCGGACAAGCTGTCCTTGAACAGGGTGCTGCGGGGGCGAGACGGATGAGGTTCAGAATTATTTGTTGGTGGTGTTTGTGAAATATTTTAGAACCAAAGGGGGTCAAGAGCAAGCAAAGGCCTTTATTAAAGATAAGAAAGGAGCTCTGTTTGTACTAAGCCAACTCATGTCCAATAAATCAATGCAAAACTCTCAGGATTTTAACTGAAGAGTTGAGAGAAGATTCAATAGTGACCGGGACTAAACCAATAAAAGTACACATGAGAAGTCAGAGACGTGGACTTGAGACCAGGGTGCACCATACATGTGTCACCACACTGACACGCTGATTATTAACCTCCTTGCACTCAGCTAAGGACACAATGTGTGTTGTGTAACCAAGCAGAGGTCTAAAAACAACATTGAGCTGATCCTTTCCAACTCACTAGGTCAGACAAGGAGGCAAAAAGTCAGATAAATAATGATCAGATAAATAATGGTTGGTCCTAGTCACAGTGTTTAGAGAGATTTTAGATCAAAATACCAGGATCTAAAAAATACTCCAAGAGAAAAGGTCCTAGTTTACCTCTAGTTGTGGAGTGTGGTATTTGTACTATCCTGGAATAGATTTGAAATGTTTCCTTGAGAAAGTGGTGCAGATTAACATAACATGACAAATACGGCCTGTAGCAGTCCGTCAGAGCAGGTATGGGTATTTATCGCACACAGGATAAAATATTCACACAAAGGTCAAAGGTGCAAATAAACCGATCTATCACTCTGATAGCTTTCCATCACTGGTGAAATGAACTCACTCCAGTTCTTGGCTGATCTGCGAGCTCTTGATGTCCTTCACCACTTCGTCAACCTTCGAGTTCAGGTCCGTGAAGTAATTGTTGATCTTGTCGACCGCTTCCTCCCAGGGTTTCTTCCACTCGTCCTGAGGCACGCTTCTGGCATGGCAGCCTGTACGTTTTGGACGGAGACGAACAAACTCAGATATTCACTTCAGACAAATCGTTGAAGTGGGAAAACAAAACAAGATGGTCGACCCTACGGATGAAACACTTTCTTTGAATAAATACCAATAAGTGTCATTTAATTTAAGGATTTCTCTTCACCTCTGAAGGACAAACCACTTTATAAAATCTGGGACCCATATTTGGACTACATGGACACTGAGGAGTCCAAAGACAGATTTTAGATATTTAGACTGGATGACCTGCATATGGCCCACTGCTCACATGTTCACACTGTCATTCACTTTAATAGCTTCTTTTGCTTCCTTTGTAATATTATGATATACTTTCTATTATTAGTAGTAGTAGCAGAAGTAGTGGTAGTAGTACAAATAGTCTGAAATCTTTCAAACTCTCACACTAAATGAAGCCTGTCGACTGATTTCAAAATAAAAAGTGTCACTAAGAAGACATTTTGGACTCACCTGATAGGACAGCCAGCACAAGGATTACAGCAAAGACCTTCATGATGACAACTGGAATATCATATAATAAATAGGTTAAAATAAAACTCAGGTTTTTGGGAAATTCAGTAGTTTTCTTAGAGAAAACATGTTCAACCTTTGAACAGTAATTTCAAGACTTAAAAAAAACAAACGAATGCAATGAATCATCATGACTTTTTCTTTAATCAAAGTCTTTACACATTTAGTAAAAACTACAAGACAAACCATCTGTTGAAGAGAAGCTGTGAGACTTACCTCAGTGATCCAGATCTGTGACGACTGTGAAACTGACTGAGCTTGTCACTCAGTATTTATACAGTTCAGGTGGCTTTAATGCGATCCAATATATATCAGACGGATCGATGACTTGCGTCCGAAGTTCCCAGCATGAACTGCGTTGTGCGTTGTTGTCATCTTTTATTACTGTGTGTGTGTGTGTGTGTGTGTGTGTGTGTGTGTGTGTGTGTGTATATGTGTGTGTGTGTGTGTGTGTGTGTGTGTGTGTGTGTGTGTGTGTGTGTGTGTGTGTGTGTGTGTGTGTGTGTTTGTTTAGGCTCCACGTCGCACACTGAAAGTACACATGCAAGCTCAGGTCAAAAATTAGGAACACCCAAAATGTCTGATCAGAGTTTGCATGGGGTCAAGGCGTCTGGATCCCCAGTGGGACAGTTTGCTTGGCTTCCCTGAAATGTAGCGCAGTTTATTTGCAAATGGTCCATAGTCTGCTTTAACAACCACTGCCAGCATTTATACAACTTTCATAATCTTCCACACAGATTGGGGTAATCAATGAAATACTTTATTGTCTGTAAGTGTGGAAATGTACTTTTAGCCTAAACAGACATGACACTGACAACCATCAGAAGATGCGTTGGCACTGTATGAGTGCTTTTAATATGTATAAGTTGTTGTTTTTGTGTTGTTGTCTCAGGCAGCGGATCCTAACCTGGAGGGTTATGAGATGATATACAGGACATAAAAGAAGAAGAAAGAAATGTCCTCACACAAAATCCTGTTTTCAGACTTTCCTCAAATCTTCTACTGGATAATGATTTGAATAAAAGTAGAACATCAAACCAGTGACGAGGAATCACAAGTAGTTTATTTTGGAGGGTCACAAGCCAAAAAGGTTGTATTAAGGAAACAAGCTTGTGTTGTAGTAGTTTTTTTTATATCAGCTTGACCCTTTGAAAGGAGGTGAGGACATGAACCTCTGTTCACATCAGTGGAGCTGAGGTGAAGCAAGTGAACAGTTTTAAGTTCCTGGGAATCGGCATCACAAACCACCTGACATGGTCATCACACATCTCCATCCTGGTACAATTTCTTAAGGAAAATGAAGACGGGAAAATTCCTGTGCCAAGTTCTTGTTAACTCTTACAGTAGAGAGCATCCTGACTGGAAACATTACAAACTGCGACGGGATGCGCACGGCACAGGACAGGACATTGGTACCATACGGAGCATCAACGATATTGGTGACAAGAGGTGCCTGCAAAGAGCCCAGAGGATATTAAAAGACAACACCCAACCACAGCCACGGCCTGTTCACTCTGCTGACATCTGGCCAGAGATAGTGAACAGCTGCCGCACCACCAGACTTCAGAGAAGCTTCTGAAACTCCTAAATTCCTCCCCCCACCCTTCACATCTAATATTTTTTTGTTTTGTTTTTTGTGTTTGTCTGATGCCTCAAATTGGGGCGTTTTGGTGCACAACCCTGTTGTGGTATGACAATAAATAACCTTGTAACCTTTGTAATTTGAAAAGGCTTTTATTTGCTTAAAAATAAAGACTTTATATTTTTTGCAACACTGGTTATAAATAGTAATATATATATGTATATATATATATACGTACACATATATATATACATATATATGTATATATACATATATATACACGTATATATAAATATATATATATATATATACATATGTGTATATATATATATATATATATATATACACGTATATATAAATATATATATATATATACATATGTGTATATATATATATATACGTATACGTATATACGTATATATATATATATATATATATATATTATTTATTTATTTATCCAGGTGTTTTTCGACTTATTTTTGGTGATTTGGGTTTTTCCCCTCGGCTGTAACAATTTTGGCAAATGCTATTCATTGCTTGATGCACTTTTCATTTAGCACGTTCTCTGTCCGTGTTGCTGCTCTGCCTTTCTGTGATTGATGATTTGCTGAACAGCAGCCACTGCAGCCAAAAAGGCTGCAATGAGACAGCAGGAAAACACTGAGAAGCAGCTTAACAATTGCACAAGTAGAGCAGAGTTGTTAAGTCAACAATCTGACTCATTGATGTTACAGTTCACAGCAACATCTATTTAAAGTTTGCAAACCCCTAAGAGTATTGATTTGAGCAAGTGTGTGTTTCCCTGCTTATGAATTCAACTTTTCATTCAAAAAGTTACATAAACTTGCTTTAATATATGTAAGATTGTCTTTGTTGAAAAAAATGTGGACAGACATAGTTGCATTCCTGGATTTATAGCTCTTTTTCAAACTGATGAATGCAAAGAAAATTAAAACACAAAATACATTTAACCTATTTATTGTTGTTTTACAGATGAAAACTTACAGTGAACAGTAACACAATAGAGGAAATATTGACATCAATCCTTTCTGAGTATCTTTCATCCACATAAAAACATAGAAAACGAGGTATTGCACTTTTGTATTTGTCCCATAAACTCAGTAGAGATATTAGTCCGTTTACTGGGTCATCTTAGTGAAAGACTCCCACAGAGCAGTCAGCTGCCTCTTCATGTTCTGGCTGTCGGCGTCCAGCTTGGCCCTCAGCTCCTCTCCTCTTTTAGAAAGGTTCTGCTGGATCTCCTGGGTTTTCTGGTTCAGCTGGGTCTCGAAGCTCTGGGTCAGGGGGACCATGCTTCTCTGGAACTCCTCCAGGCTCTGCTCCATCTTCTCCTTGATCTCCTCGGTGTAGGGGACCATCTGGGCCTGCAGCTGATTCACGCTCTTATCCAGCTGCCCCTTCAGCTCCTGGCTCTTCTGCAGCAGGACAGTCTTCAGGGACTCTGGGTCCATGGTCTCGGCGTAGGGGGCCGCGTCCCTCTTCAGCACCTCTACCTGCTTCTGGAGGTCAGCCACCAGCTCCTCGGCGTAGGGCTGCAGGCTGGTTCGAACGGTGGTCAGGTCCTTCTCGAGACGGGTCTTCAGCTGCTCGGCCTCCTGGGTAAACTTAGACATGAGGTCCTGTGTCAGGGGAGCCACTTGAGTCCGGAGAGCGTCGGTGAGCTTGTTGACGGCGTCTGTGCTCTCGGAGATGAGGGTGCTGCAGAGACACAAAGAGAAACCAGTCACGGAAAACTCTTTTTGCTTCTTTATGGATTCATCACCCTCTCCAAGCTGATGATCAATAACTTATTGATTGTTGTTGTTTTGGTCATGAAGATCTAATGTTATGTTGAAATAATTTTGTAAAAGTGTCTTTATCACTTTGAGACTCTTACTTCACTTCCTGTCCCAGCTCAGACTGCCTGATCTGCTTCAGGGAGTCCTCGGCGGTCGTGGTTGCCTTGGCGACGTAGTCCCAAAAAGCATCTTTCACCATGTCGACCTGTTTCTCGGGCTGGCTTTGCCACACGATGTTGGCATTGCAACCTGCTGACAGAAGAAAGTCAAATGCATTCATTGCCACAATGAAAACCTTCTTGCTCCACCTTGAAGATGTTGATTTTCACATAAATTACAAAACTTTCTCACCAGTGAAAACAGCGAGGGCGAGCACCACGAGGACCTTCATGACTGCAGCTGAGAAGAAACACACAACAATTAGCTCTTTGTGGTTATTTTTGATACGACAACCTGAAAAAGTGACATCGGCCTTCCAATGTCTCACCTGTGTGGATGCTTACTGTTCAGTCAGTGAGCTGTTGAATACAGTGTGTGTGTGTGTTGTGTACAGCTCATGGCGGAGTATATATAGGCAGCCGAGTCCTATAGAGGAAACGCAGGAGCAAAGTTCACCGCTGAGTGCCGTGCTGTCACTGCTGCTGTCACTGCTGCTTCCACATCACAGTGACAGTGGTAACAGTGGACTACGATGTCACCACTCTGATGAAACCTCATGTAGCGTCTCTCAGAAAGATTTCAGAGCAAGAAATATATTTCTTAGATAGAGAGAGAGAGAGAGAGAGAGAGAGAGAGAGAGAGAGACTATAGCAAATCATATTCACAATATAATACCCTAATCATCATGTTACATCATATTTTGTTGTAACCAGTGGACACTCAGGAGGCCTGAATTAGGGTCACTCATTATGTAACATCTCAGTGACACTGAGGAGTAAGAAATAGATTAGATAATGAGGCTATTTCTGTTTTTACTCTGTTGCAGTGTGAATACTGCATTGTTTTTTGTTGATTACTCCATTATAGAGTACACATACATATTAACCACATGAATGCTCTCAGCTTAGATAGAAAGGCTGTTGTTGTCAAAGGTTTTATAGGTCAGTGAATTGGGAACAGGACTTTGATCCAGTCGTGTAATCAGAACTGTGGATAATCTTAACTGAAGAATGTTAAGTCTCCTTTTATTCCCTCCTGACAAACTGATAACACAGAGGAGCTAAAGTCTTTCTCCAGGTGAAATCACTGATAAACATCAAACTGTTTTCATGTGACGCACAAAGTAACCGTGAAGCCGATGATAAGGTGAGGTGGATGTAGCTGAAGATGTCCCAATCAATACTGTTGAGGGAATACATTAAATACCAAAAGTACATCACAGAAAAATGATTTAGACAAATTAATGTAATTTTTTTTTACTCAGGTCCCTCGGAATGTCTTAGCAAACCACGGTTAACAACTCCCCAAATACATTATTATCTGTTGTTTTGATTTTACAGCCCTCAACTTTACTTTATGGTTTTGGTTCAGTAAAGTCAGTGCTGTCATCAACATTCATTTAAGCTCTAAAAGCCCACTGAACAACACCTGCTCCGCCTCTAACAGCAGACAGACAGTTAGCGACTAGCTAGTGAACAAAGTGGAGCATTTAGCAGCAAAAGAGACAGATATATCCCACAGGAGTTGGTGGAGACCAAAAACAGAGCTAAAAGAAGGTGAACAGTGGACTCAAACTCATCAAGTTGACTCAAACGTGACTCTAGTGGGATGCTAACGCTGCTCTGTATCTGCTGGGTGTTTAAAAACGCGACAACATGTTCCTCATACCAACTTTATAGAGCTTTGCAGGGATGACTTTTGACTTCACTACTAAGCTAAAGGCGGCCTAGTGTTCGTCGAGGTCACGTCTTGTAGTCTATTTAGCCACTTGTTAGCAACATGTCACGTAAAGATTCACAGGAGGGGTATCTACCGATGTATTTTAAATCGTAGAAAAAAACATTTAAATATCTTTACCTTGTTTTAAATAACTAAATACCCATTTATACAACATATTGACTTTGAGACGAGGGAACCAGAAATGCTAAAAGCTAACTCATCTCCGGGTTCTAGGACACATTCCTTTAGCACTCTATGGCCAAATCCCAATGTCCTCCCTAAACCCTAAGCCCTGAACCCTCAAGGACTTACTGACGTCACCTGGTAAGTGGTTGAGTGTGAGAGGCTGTGAGGGCTCGAAATGGTGTAAATATGAATGGGACAGCACTTTGCTGCAACATATCACGTTACCATGAAAACAACAAAAAATAAGATGTATAATGGTGTGTATTTATTTTATACTTTGTACTCCCTGATTTGAACGTCTTCAGGCTCTTTCCTCACAAGATGAGGTCATTTCATATAATCTATGTACTTGTTTCTGTCAAAACATCTTCGATGACAAAATCAAATATTTGATGGATGAATAAATAAATATCCTCTGATTTCAAGTTTATTTTGTGTTCCATCTTTAACCCTTAATGTTTCTGAGTAAATATAATAAGACAGGCTGAACACACGTTTTTAATGTCTCCATGCGTTCACTGGTTACCCCGTGTGTAACGTCATGTTGCTATGACTTGTGGGTAATTCCATTAGGCTAAGTAAGTCAGCATACCATGCTGACTCACGGAAAGGGTTCATAAAGGGCTCAAAATGTCTGCCAGAGAGCCCTCAAACACTTGAGGATTTGACAGTGGGACATCCCTAAACCCTCACGGACTTCGCGGGAGCGCGCCTCAAAGTCCGTGAGTCCGTAAGGGGGGACGTTGGGATTTGGCCTTTAAGGTGATTAGGAGCCATTACATCAGCTCCTTGCCCTACCTCCAACATGCCAAAATCAATTAATGCAGCTGTAAGGGACATTTTTGTCACATTAATTTTGCCATATTCAAATAAAATGTATTTGAATATCCATTACTTAAGATGCCAGAGATTATTTATCATAGAACAAATAAGGCGGTGACACATATTATGACGTGGAGTGACCAGTGACAATAATCTGTCCAGCGTGGCAAATAAAGGAGGACTTTACCCTTCAGTATGGCTATAAAAGGTCCTGACGGACGTCTGCACAGCACAGGTCATCGGACTCAGATTGAAGAAGAGACAAGCTGCCTCTCTGTAAGGTAACATATTTCAGCATCATTAAAACACTTCATAGCTAAATTAAGTGTCAAAGTATAACTTTCAAACTATTTTTTAACTGTGCATTCATTTTCTCTATCCAACAGAGTCAAATTCAATCATGAAGGTACTTGTGGTTCTCGCACTTTTCTCTGGTGAGTGAATTTCTTTCTATGAAATAAAGGTGAACCACATCTGATCTGGGTTTCTACTAAAGCTGCTTTTTATCCACAGTCTGCAATGCCAACATCCTGTGGCAGGAGCCGCCCAAGAGCAGTCTGGAGTTGGTGAAAGATGCTTTCTGGGACTACGTTGCTAAAGCGACACTCACCGCCGAGGACTCCCTGTCGCAGATCAGACAGTCTGAGCTGGGCCAGGAAGTGAAGTAAGAGCGATAAAGAAGCTTAATGACGTTAGAAATATACGTGTTCAATTTTAATAACCTTTCTTCTCTGTGTCCATCAGTACCATCATCTCTCAGAGCGCTGACACTGTCAATCAGTACACGGTCGCTCTGCGGGCTCAGGTGGCTCCTCTGACCCAGGACTACATGACCCAGTTTTCCCAGGAGGCCGAGCAGTTGAAGGCTCGCCTGGAGAAGGATCTGACCGCCGTGAGCACCAACCTGAGGCCCTACGCCGAGAGGCTGGTGGCTGACCTCCAGAGGCAGGTGGAGGAGCTGAAGAAGGATGCTGCTCCCTACGTCGAGGCCATGGACCCAGAGTCCCTGAAGGTCCTCCTGCTGCAGAAGAGCGAGGAGCTGAAGGGGCAGCTGGATAAGAGCGTGAACCAGCTGCAGACCCAGATGGTCCCCTACACCGAGGAGATCAAGCAGAAGATGGAGCAGAGCCTGGAGGAGTTTCAGAAGAGCATGGTTCCCCTGACCCAGAGCTTCGAGACCCAGCTGAACCAGAAAACCCAGGAGATCCAGCAAAACCTGGCTCAAAGAGGAGAAGAGCTGAAGTCCAAGCTGGACGCCAGCGCTCAGGACCTGCAGGCTCAGCTGGCTGCTCTGTGGGAGTCTTTCAAGACCACCCAGTAAACGGATGCCTCCACCAGCCTCAAGGCCTCCACACACCAAATATTTATTTCAACTTGACCCAATGTATATTTTACTAAATAAAAATAATCGGACGAAACAAGTTCAGTCTTTTGGTGTCTTAATTAGCATGCAACACTAATTATTTCACAGAAGAATGATTCATACAGAGAACATGTTTATATTAGGACTAAAGCTGCACTAAAATACACAAGACAATTTCATGTCTGTTCATGAAACGCTTTGTGCTAAAGTGATGGAAAGAAGGAAATACGTTTGTTTGTTTTTTCAAACATGAATCTTGTTCTTACCAGGTTCAATAATGCATTTCACTCAAATTAAATCACAGCCGAGGACAAATCATCTCTCAACCAATTCTTGATTTCTTTACTCTATTAAAATGCATACTGGGAGCAACATTTTTTTTATTTTGTTCACTCAGTTTTAGTTTAACACTTTTCTCCTCTTTTTGTGTGTGTGTGTGTGTGTGTGTGTGTGTATGTATGTATATATATATATATATATATATATATACACACAAATAAATAGCACTGATAAACTGGTTTTCGTGCCAACATCTAAAAGAACTCATAAAAACAAATTACACGTAAATGATGAATGGATTTATGACCACTGACTAAACGGCACCTGTATCTCAGCTCCCTGGTTCAGTTACCTGAATCTCTTTTATTATAGCCGACAGCGGTCACACAGACTTTATAGTCGGACACAGTTTTGGAGTGTTTAATCAAATGATTGCTAAATCTAAACCAACTCTCAGTCCTCACATGAACTCACACTCCAGAGACTGAAGGAAACGACCAAAGACGTGCAGCTTTGTTTTTTGTAAGAAATGGCATTTATCAGTTTCCAAGAGGTATATACAGGTCATATATATACTGATCCATATGTATGTAACATAAAAAAGGCAACAAAACAAGTGATGTTTGTGTGACATGCAGTGTTGGCTGGTAAACTGGTCTGTAACCAATAAATCCCCTTTAAACAAAATAATGACAACGATTTCATTCACCGCACGCCAAGACAGGATTTACAGTAAAAAAAACAAAAAAACAAAACGAGAATAAAACTCAAGACTGGAGCGACAGGCACTGAACTCAGTGAGGAAAACAAAGTTCTGTAATGTCTCTTTATGTGTTTCTACTGCCTACTGGTAGTCCGCAGGCAACCAATTCCCAACCAATCACATTGTTTGTTTCGCTTCTGATCATTCAGGCGACGATTCTTACAGGATTAAACGCATTAGATCTTTATATACCTCTAACTTTATTACCTTCTGAAACCAGTAACGCGATGATGGCCGAACGGAGCGACAGATTGAAGAAGTGATGGGACGGACACACACACACACACGCACACGCACACGCACACAGACACACACAGCGTTGGACATGTCGTAGTCTGCTCGTCCATGGGGAGTCTGTCCGTTCTGAGGTCAGTCTGCAGGCCGGCGACCCGCCGCTCGGTCGCTCTAACCGATGGTGACGCCAAAGCCGCACTGGAACTTGTTCTTTTGGTGGTTGAGGAAGGTGCAGAGGACCAGAGAGAGCGGCAGCGGGAGCAGCTTCTTTTCTAACGTGGCACCGACTACCCAGTTACTGTCTACTGAACCTGGAGGGGGAGACGGAATAGTAGGTTTCATTAAAAAAAAGCTAGTTTATACTTCTACTCCGAGGTAAAGACTGTGCTTTTTACTACATAATATTCATTTGATAGCTTTAGTTACTTTGCAGATTTAGAATTAAAAAATAAAAAAAAAATCTACTAATAAATGATGATATATTATTATTAAATTCATTATAAGCCCCACCTTTACCCGCTGCAACATTTAGGTGATGAACACATTAAGTCAGTGGTTCTCAAACTTTTTCTGTCACGCCCCACTTTGGAGGAAGAAAAATGTTCATGCCCCACCGCCCCAACAAAATTGTAACAAAATGGTCCATGTTGAATTTGTATTGAAATAACATTTTGTGACTCCTCCATCTGTGCTTTTTCAAATAATAGAATAAAGAAAATCACGTTCAAGTGAACCAGATTGCGCCATCAGACAAAAACAAATAAAATCACTTTGTTAGGACAATGCAAATAAAGTTCTATCTGTGCAAAAAATAACTAATATTTAGAGTTTTACACTGCATATCTTTTCAAAACAACAATAACGTGCAACCTGTGCAAAACAAAACAAAAGTAGTGCAGATATGTGTGAGCCATCAAGTTGTATCAGTATTAGTGGCTGCAGTGAGCCTGCTTTACACTACAAATCTTTTTAAAACGGGGTTGCAGACTTGATTCGGTCACTCTCCATTCATGCTCAATGTTGACTTAGATCTGTGTTTGGTTTTGAGAGAGGCAGAAAAGCCGATCTCACGGAGGTAGGATGTGGCGAAGGGAAGCAGAATGCCCACAGCCCTCTGTTCGATGAGCGGAGCTCACATGTGAGTCGCCAAGGAGCTTGGCTGTCGCGCAAGCGTAACCTGTTAACGGCGTAACGTAAACATTTACACGAAAGTACAGGCATTTCGCCATGTATTTATTAATGACTTAGTTTTATGTCTGTGTACTTTGTACTTTTGTAACGTGAAGTTCTCAATAAAGTTCTTGAAATCAAAAAATCAAAATCAAAAAAATTAAAAAAAAAAATTCTGCATTTCCCTCTGCACCCCACCTGTAATACCACTGCGCCCCACTAGAGGGGCGCGCCCCACAGTTTGAGAAATACTGCATTAATGCATCAATAATCCTAATCCAGTAATATAATACTGAATACCTTTCTGAATTGGAAGGGGGGGGACATTCTGCATGATGGATATTTTTTACTTTTGGTACTTTTAAGTATATTCTGATGCTAATTATACTTGTGAATTTTGACTTGTACTTAAATGACATGTACTTGTCATACAGTATTTATTCTAGAATAGAGTATTTCTAAACTGTGGTATTAGTGCTTTTATTAAAGTAAAGTATGAGAGTATTTCTTCCATCACTGGTTTTCTGCATTAATATGACAATTTCTCACTCTCAGAATTTTCGCCTCTTTGAAAACTGTCAGCTTAAAATCAATTTGAATACATTTTGTTAGCATGACATTTCACGGCTTAATGCCAAAACACTAATGGCTCTCGAAGGAATAGTTCAATATTTTGGGAACGTTGCTTATTGACATTTCAGCTGCTGTGTCAAAACATCCATTAACGCTACATTTTAACAGAGTTAAACCTTTTGGATTGTCCTCTGTCATTTATGACAAACAATGGCTGCTAAAATACAAATAAATGTGACGCTCCCTGTGCAGGATGATCGTATTTGTGTTTCAGAGAGCACACCGTACCTTTAAACAGCAAATTAGCTTTAGGCACATCTAGCTGGTAGCCGAAGGACACGCTGGTGTCCTGCATGCGGGTGCTCGCCTCGTACTCCACGCCGAGCTGCAGCTGTTGAAGAGCAGCGGGCGGTTAGATCCTGAGGGAGGCAGCTTCGTGAAAAACGTCTTCAGCGCAGCAGAAACAGCAGCATTCAATCTCGTGCTGCGTTTAGTTCTGAAAGGACGACTCGCTTCCTAACGTTCAGGGAACTATCAATCAACCTAACCTGCTCTTACAATCAAAAAGCTGCAAACTGTCTGCATTGTGCGTGGACGGAGACGGAGTTACCTGCTCGTTGGCTTTGTGATAGTATGAAGCATGAGCTCCTGCCGAGCCGAGCGTCAACGTGGCGATGTAGTTGCTTCCTGCACAGAGGGAAGAGGCCAAGTCAATACCGGTTGAAGCCAACGACACCAAACACAAAAGCGACACAGACTGGACCTGCGTCTCACCCGTGTATCTGCCGACTAGAGACATCACGGTGCCCTCCTCTCCCGGCCTGCGGTGGTAAACCAGCTCCCCTCCCAGAGCCAGAGCCGGCGTTATGGACTGGAGGTAGTGTGTTACGACGATACCTGACAGGGGGGACGACAGCAGTGAGCATGAGGTGCCCGGGTTCACAACAAGTCTGTCATTTGGTTGAATTAGAAACATTGAGTGAGTTTAGTGTTTGGAGGACAGGATGATGAGCGGAGACCCACCGGAGCCGACGAGGACGTCGGGGTTTCCAAGAGTAACGGTCGCAGTAAAATCTTCTCCCTTGATCTCAGCGTCGCCTTGCCAGTTCACAAACTTGTTTTGTTGCGTCTGAGGAGGTGACAGAGCGTGACAAAGTTAACAGCAACAAAGACATTTTTGGTTCAGGGAGAGTCAGGTAAAACATTCTGTTTAATAGAAACGTCCCCACTTGATTACTTACATTAAGACAATTACTTTTTTGAAACAAGAGTCGAGTATTCTGCCACAACCTCACCTACTTCTGAAGTGCATGTTGTGTTGTTTGGGCATGTGGCCTTCATCGGGGTCACCCAAGGATGATGATGATGACCCCGATGAAGGCCACACGTTGCAACGCTAAGGTCAAAACAATGGAGATGTTGTATATACTGTCGATGGAGTTTTGACCTCTTGACCTCTTTTACTTTTCGTATTTCAGGTTTTTTTACATTTTATTTTTAAATATGTGCTAATTGTCGTAAATTTCCAGAACAGAACTCTGAATGTTGGATAAAGCCAGGTTCAACACTCTCGTTTCATTTTGTTGACATATTAGAGTCAAAGGTTTTTTGGATATCTCTTGATATCACTGCACAAATGAGTAACACTGTCGACTGTCATAAATAAACCTTGAGAATATAGGTAGGAATGAAATTGGTTAAGTTGTCAAAGTAGAAACAGATTATGGCACTAAGAGCAACGAGTCACATAAAAAGGTTCTCAATGGGGAAGCTTTACCTGGAAGGCTAGTTTGGATCGTACTCTGCTGGCGACCTGGTGGATGATCTGGGCGTTGAGGCTGCCACTGTTGTCCATGTCTCCAACCATGACAGGAAAAAACTGAACCAAAACCAGCATTTGTTTTACGGGTCATGAATAAAGAATATATATATAAAAACACCTTTCAGAGGAGAGTCACTGCAGCGTACCTCTGCCGGACCCATCTGCTTTGTTCCGACGTATGTGGCGCCGAATCTGTAGGTGGAGTCTCCCGTGGTGCTCAGCAGCACAGTGTGATTCACCTGAAAGGGAGTTTACAACAGCAACGCAACTCAGGAAATGTGCCCTTTAACCATTTGCAGTTCATTTCTTTTGGTCTGCTCTAAAGTGGAATTTGCTAAAAATGTCCATTTGATTCATGTTGTAAAATCTTCAAGGAAAACTTGAGCTTCTGAGATGTAGGCTGCATTTTGTTTAGCAGTTAGTGAGAAACTGTTCCAGTTTGAGAGGGTGAAAAAAAAGGTGTGTAAAAAGAAAGTTAGCTGACCTGGAAGTGGTTGCTAAGGCCCTTGTTGACGAATAGCCTGACGCCCTCCATCTGCATCGGGAAAACCTCTGACGAGAAAAGAAAATGCAGAATAGACGCATAATAAAGAGAAGACCAGGTTGTAAATCATTTAGTGGATTTTTATTTGAGTCGAGGCTTAAGAGGTCACAACACGCTTCTCATGGCTGTCTTAAATTATCACCATTCACCTTTGCACTTGCGATGGCACTCATCAAATGCACCAGGGTTAGGTAAGGGGGAGTCCGCCTCCTGCTCCTGTCCCGAGGCTGCCCCACTGGAGGGTAGAACTGGAGAGACTGGGGGCATCCCGAAGCCTGGCGGTACCGTCAACCCGGGGGAGGGGGCGGCGGCACCGCCGGAGGAAGGGGGAGGGGGGTTGGGGGAGCTGGCAGCCAGAACACTGCCCATTCTGGCAGAGAGAAGTTAGGGGATAGAGCATGAGAGATGGTGCGAGACTGGATAAGTATTTGGCTGTTAGTACCATTGAGTCTGAGCAGGTGCATCAACACAGGAGATGAGTAACATAAGATCAGCTAACATAGTAAGAGCTGTTAAGATGTAGGTTACTGCCACACTATACCTAATCAATAACAGTTTTATTGATGCAGGCAGGCCAGATAATACAAAAACGTAGAGCAACATGTAAAGTTGTGAAGATGGGGACTCCCAAAAGACAGGTTTTAAAGAAAGAAATCTGAGAAGCAGAGGCAGAGACATCCTCTCAAAATACATAAAACAACCAAATAGTGTCTTTCATTAAGCTTTCCATGCTCCGGTAACAGACGTCTTTCAAACTCCACTTGTGCAATTTGTAATGGAAAACATTTTAATCACCCATGCAGTGTTGACGCCCTGATCCCTGATAAGATAAGATTGCTGTGCAGCAGTTGCAGTACAAATAATCAATAAGATGCAATGTTTACATTTGGATTTTGTATGATGAAGAAAATCAGTTGCTCATTTCTCAAGTTGCTTCATGGTGGGTTGCATAGGTTCCCTGACATCTCACGTTAATTGCGTTAAAAACAGTGCACTGACAATAAAGCATCATCATCCATTAGTTGTTGGTTTAATTACCTTAAACGACTGATTAAAGGGGACAGTACCTGCGTTTTTGGGCAGCTTTAACATTATTTAATCACCAAGTCGGTTACATACGAGCTTTCAGAGACACCTAGTGTTTTTGTGAACGCTATTTTCAAGTCAGAAACTGGTAAATTCCCTAACTCATATAACGAGAACACAACACACCCTGATGACATCAATGGGGGTTATTTTCTCAGAAGTTTGAGAGCTTCCCTCAGTGTTAAAGAAGGCATGTGTCACAGGCCTCAGGCGGAAGAATAAGGTGTAAACTAATCTTCACGTGCACCGTTACAATAGGTGGAGTGCCCCTTTAACCTTTCGCACAGATCATGTTCATTCATATGAAGTTAGAGCAGCAGCAGGTGAGAAAGACCGGCTAATGATAATAAACCATAACGTCGTTTGACGGAACTGGGTTTCTGGTTCCTGCTAGGCACTGCTTTCTTTACAAGATGTCGCTAATGTTTTGAATGAAACCTGTCCCACCTACAAGCCTGCATGAAAAAGTTAGCTAAGCTAGCTAGCTTCCAACCAGCAACTGGCAGGCTTAAAACAAACGGTTGCTCCCGGTATAGGGAAACAAAGATCACTTTATGAGATTTCAACTGCTATACAACAGATAATATGTTCATATATTTCCTGCTAATCCTCTTATTACGTAAAACACAGAGCTAACGGTAGCGACTCACGTTGTGATTTCCAGAGGACGATGCAGGCGGAAGTTAAATACGGTAGCACCAAAGAAGAAGAAGTGAGCGACACTAGGGTTCCGCCTATTTTCTTAAGACGCGTTATGATTGGATGACACACCATGACCCAGAGAAATGATTGGCTGAAAGACGTGTCGGTCAATTCGTGTGTCAGAGGAAACGAGGGCGTGTTTTGTGGCAGTGATGTCACGCTCTTACTCAAAGGCTATTGGCTAACGGGAGTGCAGTGCGTTGTAGAGGGGCGGGACGCTTAATTCTGTGGTTACGATTGGTGGAGAGCTGCAGACGGAAGAGCGGGTGAAGTAAAACGTTATGAAGGAATACCTTCAAGGTCAAATGGCAGCCTGAGGGTTTGGATGTTGCAACGTTCCCAAAAAACAGTTTGTTTATTTTTGAGTTGAGTAAACAGAGCCTCTCTCTTTAGATAGCCACACTATACACAGCAGCAGCTTTCAGGGGCCACAGAGCCCCGCTGTTCTTACTGTATGGGGAGTAGTGTGCACACCCGTGTCCCAGAAATGTTTAATTTTTGTCATTGTTCCATAGGAGTATTGTAAATCAATCAATTTGTTGCCCACTAATTACCAGAAATCGCAGTTCTGTCTCTGTTTTACCGATTTCTATGCTTTCAAATTGTCCAGCAAGTACTTCCTGGAACTGAGTCACGTGACGATCAAGCATTTAGAACTTCTGACGTGACTCTCTTTATACAGCTCTGGGAAGGTATTATGAGTGGAACGCTGCCAATTATTTATATTGTGTATATATGATACAGTCGTAAATGTTATTTATTCAACATAAAATATGAATAGAAGTATTTTCAGATTAGATTTTGACACAGGGTCCCTTTTAAACAAAAGGCCACAAGATTACATAATTACGCAGGACCAACTTGATATTGTCCTTAACATTACAACCATTTGGCAGATTTTTTCCTCCAAAGTGACTTACATTGATGTATTAATTCTCCATAGAAGAAAAGCAAGATATCATCAAAAAGGATATCCCTTCCATGCACAGAAAGAGTGAGTTCAGTGCTAACGTAGACGTATGGTAGAGGTTAAGGCTAAGAGACCACATTATGTATTAAGAGTCAACAATAAAATAAAATACAGAACACCAGGCTGCGTAAATTCCAAATCAATTTATTGAATTTTATAACCCCTGCATGAGTTTCCAAGTTACAACAGTCGAGGACAGAGTGATCAACACAAGTCGATGAAATACCTTGTGCCTCTCTTATGCATTTTGTAAGGAAAGAAAACAATGCAAGAATTACTTTTTTTTTTTCTTCTGGTACCATCTGATAGTGAACTGAGTTTTATTCTAATGGTATGAAAAGGAAATCACGGGACAGTGAAGGAGGGAAATTAATAGACATCCAAAACATGGAGTCTGGTTTTAGGTCATTACAATTGAAGTCCAAAAATGATGCAACTCACTTGAACATTGGGCTGAAAATTGTTTTAGGAGCAGCAGGGGCACCAAGGTACCAATAAGTACAGAGGAGACTGAGGAGCTCAAATAAAAAAAAAGAAAAAAAAAAGGAGTTTTTGTTGTTTTTTTTAAAGAAAAATGCTTGCGAGCCAAATTAGAATCATACCATTACCACTCCTTCATATCCACGTTGTAGACAAAATGCTACAATTGCAACTTTATCCTCAGCTACATTAAAACCAAAAATTAAGCGCCAATTTACCGCCTCTTTTCTGTCCACGTTGCAGGGGAAATACAACGGTTCTTAAACCCTCAGCTTACTACAGCAGTTCTGCCGAATTCTTGGTTAAGTTTGGCTGAATTAGCCTGAAGTGCGGGTGAGTCTTCATTAGTGCAGCAAATCAAGAGATCCAATTCAATTTAGCTGTGCACAGCAGAAATTAGTGGCAGTTCAGCCGTTAATACCGTTTTTAAAAAGGCCAAGAAGCTCCCACCAATTTAGAATTTGGAGAATCCCAGAACTGCCATTTTGTATCCAAAACCTCACCCTTTTATTTTAAGTTACCCTTTTCAAACAAGTTTGACCCATCCCCCCCCACCCCCACCCCCCTTAAGCACTCCGGACTCTGGACTCTAAAGGCCAGAGAGTGCGCGCGCACACACACACACACACACACACACACACACACACACACACACACACACACACACACACACACACACACACACACACACACACACACACACACACACACACACACAAAAACATTCATCATGAGCTCCTTTGTGATGCACAATTTTTCCCTCGAGATGTTTAGTTTCATAGCTCCAGTCATCAGTTGTACTGTGTTTGATAAAACTCATAACAGGTCCAACACATGGCCGGAGCTACAAACACTTGAGTAGTTTTTCTTGAAGGGGTTGAGGATTTTGAGAGCCAATTCCTGGGATGAAGTCTAATATTTAGTTTGTGATGTAGCCATAACTACACTACGTTCAAAACTCTGCCCCTTTAAAGAAAAGGTCTCGACAGGTTCAGCTGTAGATCTGTGTGTGATCTTTGCTGTTATTTGGGTCACAAAGGAGACGATGGAATGACTGTCAGGGACGTGATCGGGGACACAAAACAGAAGAACAGAAAAGTGTGATTAGAAATGAGGTTTTAGTCCACAAACTGAAGCTCCTGGAGGAAGAGGGTGATGGAAAAGAACAAACAAAATCACATCCCTGACTGTAAACATCCTCCACACTGATATTTAAGACGTCGTACACCGCCGACAAAAACACAAGTCGAGTCTGTGCATGGAAACACAGACAAACAAAAAGACATCAAATAATTATGTTTACACGCAGCGTCAAACGGTTAAACGGACAGATCCGTTCCTATTCCAAATTACCGGTCATTCTCAGGAGTAACCAAGTTGTCTGACTTTCTGGTTCAGTTGAAGCTGCATGTAAACGTAATGATTCTTAACTAAACTCAGCCTGTTGCTGCTTCAAACGTACATCTCATGACACACACACACACACACACACACACACACACACACTTTTTTGGTTTTGCTTCAATGAAAATCTATTTCAAGGAAAAATAAAAGGGAATTAAAAAAAAAAAAAAAATCAAAAAAAATCAACCTCCTCCTCCGCTCATGAAGCAAAGTATTTTCTTTTTTTGTATAATTGTAAACGACTAGTGTAAACAATGAATCATTTACAAAAAAAAAAAAATCCTCAAAATGATTCAGAACACCTCGTATAAAGATTGCCCTAGTGGAAAATGGATCGAGTTGCTGAAGAAAAGAAAATAGAAGCACTTTGATCATCCGTCACACAAACATGGAACATGTTCAAGAAGATCAGTGCTTCACTGCGTTCCAGAAGCTCTCTCCAGTATAACTTAACACTCTCTCTGGCACTTACAACACAAACAAAACAAGGTGTTTTATGTACTTTTGAGGAAAAAAACCCAAAAAACAAAGCTTTTATATTTGCTTTAAGTGCCAGAGAGACGCAAAGAATCAAGACGCCCAGAAAGCATCTGATAAAACACTTGGCTCCAGCAAACAACCCCCCCCCCAAAAATTCAAAAAAATAAAATAAAAATCCACAAATGACCCAGTACTAAAGCCCCCCCCCCCCTCTCCAAACTGCTTTAAGCAACATCAAAAATAAATCTTAAAAAGCAAAAATACTCTTTTCAACATTAGTGACGCTCTGTAAAGGGGAGGACAAAAACAAAGAAGTCACAGCTGCCTGTTCAGAGATGCTACAAATTTTGCTTTCAAAAGCACAGAGCCCGCCCCTCACACACTCAATCATAAAACATAGCTGTGCTGGGGAAACAAAAATAAAAGATATCGCTGCTGCTGCAGAAAGAAAACAGACTTTTCTAGTTTTAGTACAAGTTAAATTAAAAAGGTCAATGTAGTCCTTTATATGCTGAGCAGATTCCACCACTCCCATGAAACCATTTCATATCCAGTAGAAGGTTTCAGAAAGGCAAAGCCTGAAGAGCAGTTTCTAGTGCGACAGCAGCGATACAACTCAAGAGCTTGGCATCCAACCTCTGGGCCGAGAGTATTCACATTGGCAACCAATACATTCACCAACTTGGATTTTGTCACGATGGGGCCTAAAAAGAAAGTTTTATCTCAGTATTTGGAGAAAGAAATAATGCTGCAGTAAATAACTGTATTTCCACACAATAGAACTGACTCTGAAGCAGTCGGCAAAAATAGAAAAAGAAAATTCTAACTATTGTTTTGCACCAACTTTCACAAAAACTATTTATTCCTTGGACCTGTCAATCTGTGTCTGAGCTTAGTGATGGCCAACGTTAGGGTCAAAGCTGTTCTGAAACAGCCTCCGATGCATTAGTCCTGCGCTGCAGCAGCACGCAGGAGAAGAAACCAGTTTCACAGCTACAGTGGCCCCACAGGTTTACAGCACTCACCGACCCAACGGGATTTTCTTTACGTTAAAGAACCTCCAGACAGAAGCCGTCTGCAGGCCGACTCACCAGCAACAGCCAACTCAACGCCATGGATCAGTAATGGGGGCTTGTGTGTCAAGCAGTGTTCTCGTATTAACTCTGCTCATGTATTATTCACGGTGAAAGAGGGAAAACAGTCACGCAGTATTTAAATAAAGCTGCCCTTTTTTTTTTCTTTATTGCAACGTTCACATTAAAAATAAACGTTCACATTCAGGATGTTTTTTTTTTTTTTGAGCTGTGTTACTACACACCTCTCAGCAGCAGAGAGAGAGCGTGTGTGTGTGTTGTCTTTTTCCCTTGCATAATGGATGTTTAAATAAACTTGGGTTACTATTAAATTCATATTTGTGCTCGTACTCTGCTGCATGACAGAAGACAGCAGGCTATGAAAGGATGAGTGCGCATGGGAGTAAGTAAGGCACTTGAGTGACGACAACAGTGTTAAGTGGACAGACCGGTGGCTGGTGTGAGTGCACCGTGGTAAGGTGACAAAGAGGCCGACCTCGCCGTCTCTGAGAAGACGGCTTCAGAACAGCTCCGATACTCCGTCAGGACAGCCGAGTGTCGTCTAACCGAGATCACTCAGAGGACAGAAACACTAAGCTCATACGCAGGATGCACGGTCCATTCTGAGTTTGGTGCAAAACAATATGGTTTCTCAATTAATTATGGGAAAAAAATAAAAAGAATGAGGCAGCGCTTTTTGAGGAAAAGATAAGGAAATGTTTAAAAAAACAACAAAAAAAACAGCCTTTACGTCCACTCGACAGGCTCTGGGAGAAATTTGGAACTGAAGAGTTGCCTGTGTGCAAGCGATGATGTCTGTGCAAAAGCCCGTAGCGTCCTGGAGGGGGACATAAAAACTCTGGTTAGGAAGAAGAGTCATGTTTTAAAGCAGTAAACGTCGACTTATCATCTCAAAGCATCTCGCCTGTTTTAGGTGCCGTCCTGCTGGCGTCCTGGTTTCTCCTCGATCTCCTCCACGTCGCAGTCGCCGCCGGACGTGTGGAACTCGGCCACGTAGAGGCTCTTGTCGATGCTGCTGGGGATGGGCTTGATGTCGGTTACCAGCTGGTCCTCGATGGCCTTCAGGTTGAAGCGGTCCTCTGACGTGATCAGGTTGATGGCCAAGCCCAGGTGACCAAACCTCCCTGAGAGAGAAATAGAGTCAGAAATCACCGTCTTCTAGCCAGCTTACGCATTTCATCTACTCCTAACCGAGACAAGTGGAATGAAAACCAATTCACATCCTGTCAAGTGTCCAAAGAAGAGGCGAACTGGGCAGATGGGAGCTGTACTTCTGTCATCCCACAGGAAGAACTAGTACACTAGTTCAACACATTGCATCAAGCTTTCATTAAAACAAGCTACTGATTCTTTGTGCCTTTGTATTTTTATTTATTTTTTTAAATCATAATTTCGCTTTGCGTTCTTCTTCTAAAGCCCGTTTTCAAACCACTTTCCACAAAAGAGACGGAGAGGCCTTCAGATAATGAAGCAGTGCAAACAACATACCTGATCTTCCAATGCGATGGAGGTAAGTCTCAGCATTCTTGGGGAAGTCAAAGTTGATGACTACATTGACAGCCTGGATGTCAATACCCCTGGTGAACAGATCTATTGGAAGAAATTACATATCAATCTCTGAAGACCTCCGTGGCTTTCTGGCTTAAAAAAACCAAACAATATAAAGAATTGTTTACAGCAGAAACTCACCAGTGCAGACCAGGTTTCTGCACAGTCCATTTCTGAAGTCGTGAAACACGCGGTTTCTGTATTCCTGAAAACAAACAGACGAAAAAATGCTAAAAAAAAGAGGCCATCATGCAGCACAACAGTGGTCATCTGAAAAAAAAAAAAAAAAAGACAACAAAAGGCATAAAGGCAACATTTCTTGTCCTCACCTGCATCATCTTGGCGTGGATGTAGAAGCAGGAGTAGCCCAGCTGAGTGATCTTCTTGGCCAACAGCTCCACCCTCTGAGTGGAGTTACAGAAGATAATCGACTGGTTGATCTGAAGCTGTGATGAGAGAGAAAGAGAGAGAAGAATATCTTATGGATCAATACATAGACCACGTGTCTTGTGGTTCTGATCAAATTGCTAAATTGACCAATTTACTGTTGAAAGAGGAACTGGAGCAGGTTGTTAGAGGCAACCCTAAAAAAGTAAAGTAGATTGTTCAGCGACTAAAGATGCACTGCTGTACTCCGTTGCCATTCGTGATTGTGATAAAGTACGACACACAGAGGTTTGATTTGCTTGAAGAAGTGCCGTTGGCTGGCAGTTTAAAATGCATGGATGGTGAATATCTTATTAGCCAGTTACCCTGGAGAACAGTGTGTTGAGGCAGTGGACTTTCTGCCTTTCCGTGACGTAGGCGTAGTATTGAGTAATGCCCTTCAGAGTCAGCTCCTCCATCAGGTTGATCTCGTAGGGTTTCTGAAGATGCTTGGCCTGCAGCAAGGAGACGCGCAGAATACAATAGTTTAGAGTGTGCATTCAAAAAACGAATGTACAATCATGAAGGACTTCATCTGATCAGTTTGTTTTGTTTAATTTCAATATAGCTTTACTTAACTGATATCTGAAAAATGTACACGCATAGTTTTCTTAGAAAATGTCAGTATTCCAAAAGACATAGTAAAGAGACTTTTACAGAATCTAAACTATTAAATCCTGCGACTGTTGGCCGAGTTGCTTTCGCCGAAGACGGCCCTTAAAAAGTATACCAGAGACGAGCGCAAACACAGATCTGGACACCGTGTGAGAACAGCTTGGTCTGCAGTGTGAGCCAAGCGGTGCCAAGTGGCCCCGAGCCATCGGGCTGGCCGAGTGGTGCAGCAATCAGCCGACTACCCACCATGAACTTCTGCACGCTGATGGGGAAGGTGGCAGAGTAGAGCAGGATCTGCCTGCCCTTGGCCAGGAAGCTGATGATATCCTCGATGAGCACCACAAAATCCTGAGACAGCAGCTTGTCGGCCTGAGTGGAAACGGAGACAATTTAACAGGAAGCAGGCAAAAACTAACTGATTTTGATGAGCATGGAATGACAGAATTGAGATGAATTAGACTATAATACACTACTGATTATGAGCAGATGTCTTAATATATATATTTTTATATTTACCTCATCCATCACCATCATCTGGACTCTATCCACCTTTGCCACTCCCTTCTTTATCAAGTCCAGAATCCTACCAGGCGTGGCGATGACAACATGCACTGATGTGGAAAAGGTGACAACATTGAAATATGTTTATCTTATATTTGTTGGAAACAAAAACAGGCGGGTATTTTCTAAACACTAGAACTCCATAAGCCAACATACAGAGCTGATTTATTCATTTCTGTCGGTCAGTGAGACACACTGCAGCTTCTTACCGGTCTCATCCAGACGCATGATGTCATCTCGCAGGTTGGTGCCCCCGGTGGTGGCCATGACTTTGACCCCCCCCAAGTGTTTGCTGATCTGGATGGAGATCTGGCTCACCTGCAGAGCCAGCTCACGGGTGGGCACCATGACAAGTGCTAGGGCATAAAAAGTACTGGTTACAAATATGGTTGGTGGTAAAAAGATTTACAAAAGAAACAGCTTACAGACAAGAGATGACAATAGGAGGGACACTGAGGGTACAGATAACGCAGTGAGGGGCAAGGAAGATAGTGACGTAGATGGTTGAGAGACTGTAAAACTCCATGCAGCGTCTCACCCTGTATGTGGTCTTTTTTCAGGTCTATTCTCTCCAGCAGTGGGATGAGATAGGCTCCACTTTTCCCTGTTCCGTTCTTAGCCCGAGCCAGAATGTCCCGTCCAGACAGGGCGATGGGAATGCTCTCCTCCTGCAAGGAAAAAAATAAATACATTATCTTTAGTCTCCTTCTGTGACTCTTATAGTGTCATAATGCTGCAACATAGAAATCATCTACACGATTTATGCACATTGGATTTTATAAATCAGACCTTTTCATTTAAAAAAAAAAAAAAAAAAAAAAAAAAAAAAAGGCACGAGGATTACATTCGGTTCATCTGGTAAGCAAATCAAATTTGACCAAAAGAAGAAGCCATACCTGGATAGGGGAAGGTTTCTCCCAACCCATCTCAAAGATGCCCATCAGGAGTTCTCTTTTGAGACAGTAATCTTCAAATTCATTCCCCTTCGTGGACGTCACATCCTACAGTACACACAGGACGGTTAGGATGACAGCAGAACACCAGCTTTCAGATTCAGTAAGATTAGACAAACCGTTGTCTGGCGGGACTCACTGAAGTTTTGACCCTGTTGTCTTTGGGTGGGAGCTTTAGGCTCTTTTTCCAGTCATCTCCAAACTTGATGCCTCCTCCGTCCTGAGCAGCACCGCCTGCTATCTGGGCTGCACCCAAAGCCTTTCCTTGAGTTGTGGGTGCTGGCTGGACTGAAGCTGGTTTGGTCTGTCCTCTGAGCTGCCCGTTCTGCTTGTTCAGTCCCATGACGACCGGGCCAATGTTTTCTGTTCTGGCGGTGGCCATTTTGTCCCGTTTTCCTTGCTTTTGTTTTTTTCTTCTTCAAAAGTATTAGATTTTTGCCTCTTAGGTTTTTCTTTTTAAAAATTCTCTTCAAAAGTAAAAAAGTTTAATAAAGCATTAACAAACGATATTCTCTATTCTTTTTAAGTCCAAAGCTTTCACAACTGAAGTCAATTGGTAGTATTTACATATACACATGTACGTGCAGTTCGGTCCCCTTCAACAACAGAGTGACTGACGTACAGGAACAACAAAAAAACAACAAAAAGAAACACGTTTTTACACAAGAGCTCTTCAAAATGAAGAGAAATTTGCATTCATATGCATGTATATACTTGCCCACAATATAGAAAAATTATATGTGAACAAGTATCAAAGCGGTTCAAGTCCTGAAATAGAACAACTAAGGCAATCTGAACTTGGGGAACAGCCTCTTCAATATAATCTTAGTTCAATGCTTAAACTTGTGTTTCTAAATTGAACAACATTTCCTCTTTCCACTTTGAGTCCATAGAGTTGCTCAATATCCCTGTTCTTGCAAAAAAGGATGTCCAACTTTGTACACGTTTTTCCCCAATATCATATAGTCTGTAATGCTCTCCGTTTGTTTCCACTGTGTGTGGATATGTCGCTCCACTGTGTGAAAAAAAACCTGGATCCTGAATTCACAAAAACAAAAGGGGGTTTCTAGTCCAAAGCCAAAAAGCTTTCCACCCCTTTTGAGTCCTCAGTGTGCGTTTCCTTTCTCCTCCAGGTGTTCGACTCCTCTCTCCACAGACACCACAGGTCTTCAGGTCGGTGTGTGAAGTGTGCGAGTGCGGCTGTGATCAACCCACTACCTCCTCAAAGTCAGCCAACAACTCAACTTGTAACCTAAAAAAAAAGAAATTACAAATCAAATCCACCCAAAAGGGTAAAAAAACTAAAACAGGCAATTAATTAATCACTCAAGCAATTGACAGGAAACTGCCTCTGGAACACCATTTAAGTAATCCATCAAATAAAAAGAACCAAAACTTTCCTGATTACATCTTCTTCAATGCAAAGATTTATATTATTTGCTCAAGAATCCAATACCAAGATCTTGCTGTAGTAGGGCTCCAACTAACTATTTCCATTATTAATTATTCTGCCGTTTCCTGCCTCTTATCTATTGGTCAATATACATGTCAGAAAATTGTGCAATTAATTTCTTAAAGCCCTGCCGAACAATCCACACCTAACTCTATGACATTTATGATTACAAAACAAAGAAGAACAGGGAATCCTTAAAACTGAGACGGTGGAGCTGGGAGATTTCCCCTTAAGTCAACTTGAGCGATTACTCCATTATGATAATATTTACTGACTGAGTTCCAATAGTGGCCGATGGCTGCGCAGCTCCCACCTGTCACACGGGGACATACAACACTGCTTTACACATATCTATCTATCTATCTTTTTTTTTAATATATATACAAGTTGTGAACCATTACACAAAAGAGAGATGTCCCTTTCAGATTCATGAATGATGTTGATTGCCAATTTCAATAATTTTACTTTTAAAAGTGCACAGATATTGCGATATCAAGCTAAACCTAAATGAATAGTCAGGTTTGATGTCCACTACTTCGCCAGACCTCTGTGAAAGGCTTTAACAGCTAATTCGCTAATTGCACAGGTGAACTTGCCAGGTGTCAATCTTCTGAGGCCGATTAGCGAAGCCCAAACTGCCAGGATTTAAAATAAGACTGGCCTACAGTAAAGACTATACGTCTGACTGAGTTAAATCAAACATTTCCCTTATATATCATTAGCTAAAAACTGCAAGTCGGTCAAAATTCCTTTCCATTAATTTACTTTGGCTAGCTTGAAACTGTCGGCTCGTATCGCTCGGGTTTTCTTTTAGATGACCGTCAGGTTATTCTTGTTATTCATTATTTCTAAACCTTTTCAGCAATAAGGCTAACATTTACCGTTATTATTAACTTTTACATATTCCAACCATCTGTGTAGCTATGTTAGGTTTGACTAATTTTCCTTCATCAAATCAATAACATGACGTTACCTTAAAGCTGCGTCTCAGGTGAAACAACATTAGCATTGTTGGGCTAACGTTCCTAAAGCTAAGCCAGTGTTAGCTCTAAGCTAACAAACCACTAAGCTGTTTAACACTCGCATAGTTTTAATGAGCCTTTAATTACGAAATATGACAACATGTGTGTTAAGTACGGCGCATACAGCATTACATGTCGTTGACGTAACAGTCTTGTTCATTTAATTGTTGACGTTATATATGACAAAATTAGCAAGCTCGTTAGCCTCAGGGCTAATTTAGCTCAAATAACTCCACTTGCTAACGTTAGCTATGTGCTAGCCAGCTCTCAACAACTCGGGATGTTTTTAACGAAAACTGGACGGTTCCGTGTCACCGCAGACCTACCTTGGTTCCTCTGTTGTTTTTACAAGGTATATTCGGTGTGCGGTTGATCAACTACTTCCTTTACAATTCGCTTCATTAACTGATTTTTACTTCAAATAAATCTCCTCTATTGTGTTTCTTCTTCCTTTAAATCAACATGGTCGCCTTCTTCTTCGTCTTCTCTTCCTCGGTGCCTCTCTCCAGTTTATTACATGCGACACTCTACAAGCTACCACCACCTGCTGTCACACCTGGGTACTGCAAAGATTATTTGGTACTGTATTTTACATTTCAAAAGAAATGTGCGTTTTCATGGCAATATTCTCAATTCAATACCAGACTATTGAAAAAATGATTTACAGAGATATTACTAAATATTATGTTTTATTGTATTCATTGGTGTTGTGCTTTTCTGGTATTCTAAAACAATTTTCCAAACCGTTTTTATAATAGTATTCAACAATTTCTTTTTTGACAATACAACAAAATAATAATAATTACGTAATGCATTTGGGCATCCATGTATTATTTTAAAATGTACATATAACACGTCCTTCTCTATTTCAATTTTGCTAAAACTGAGAGGACTAGTTTGCAGTGACCGCACGTGCAGCTAAGGCACGGCGAAACCAGACTTTAATAAGTACGTCATTTATACATCCAATCACATTTCTTCATACGTTTCTCTGAGCCAATCACAGAAGCTCCTTCGTGTGAGGCACAACGTCGTGTTTGGTTGTTGCTGTTCGGTGTTGTCATTTCCAAACCATGTCCCAAACATGTCCATCATGTTCAAACTTGTAGACGATTTTACATGTTATCCTGATTGTTGATTTTCGTCACAATGAGTAACTTTTGTAAGGAAGTCATCACTCTCCAGTTGGGACATTATTCAAACTTTGTTGGGACTCACTGGTGGAATTTACAGGTAAGCGGCTAACGCTAAGCTAGCTAATGTTAGCGTCGCATGTGTAGTCAAACTTGAGGGAGTACTCGATCTCTCTTCCAAGCTGCAGAGAAAGCTACAATATTAACAGCAACGTGAATGTGCGCTGTGTGGTCCTTTGAACAGACCGAGCACACCCGACGGGATGGAGCTCATAAAGATAACGGTGGTCAGGCTTTATGATGCTAACGCTGCTAACTGTCAAGACTGAAGTCAGCAGTATATTTGTGATCAGCTTATCATAGTTTTTGACCGACATTGGTGTGATTCTCTGGTAGAAGATACAGATGCATCGCTTCACATGATACACAACGTGATATTAGACTCTGTCTGAATGACGGAGATGCTGAGTCACTTTGTCATTGTCATTAGTCATCTCTGAGCCCCCTGCATCCAGCTGAAAATGTCCTGTAGAGGATAGCTTCTCGTATATAGTCTATGGTAGATAGCTTCTTGTATACTGTCTATGATTGATAGCTTCTTGTATACAGTCTATGGTTGATAGCTTATTTTATACAGTCTATGGTAGATAGCATCTTGTATACTGTCTATGATTGATAGCTTCTTGTGTACAGTCTATGTTAGATAGCATCTTGTATACAGTCTATGGTAGATAACATATTGTATACAGTCTATAGTAGATAGCATCTTGTATACAGTCTATGATAGATAGCTTCTTGTATACAGTCTATGGTAGATAGCATCTTGTATACAGTCTATAGTAGATAGCATCTTGTATACAGTCTATGATAGATAGCTTCTTGTATACAGTCTATGGTAGATAGCATCTTGTATACAGTCTATGATTGATAGCATCTTGTATACAGTCTATGTTAGATAGCATATTGTATACAGTCTATGGTAGATAGCATCTTGTATACAGTCTATGATAGATAGCTTCTTGTATACAGTCTATGATAGATAGCTTCTTGTATACAGTCTATGATTGATAGCTTCTTGTATACAGTCTATGGTAGATAGCATCTTGTATACAGTCTATGATTGATAGCTTCTTGTATACAGTCTATGGTAGATAACATATTGTATACAGTCTATAGCAGACAGCATCTTGTATACAGTCTATGATAGATAGCTTCTTGTATACAGTCTATGGTAGATAGCATCTTGTATACAGTCTATGATTGATAGCTTCTTGTATACAGTCTATGTTAGATAGCATATTGTATACAGTCTATAGTAGATAGCATCTTGTATACAGTCTATGATAGATAGCTTCTTGTATACAGTCTATGGTAGATAGCATATTGTATACAGTCTATGGTAGATAGCATATTGTATACAGTCTATGGTAGATAGCATCTTGTATACAGTCTATGTTAGATAGCATCTTGTAAACAGTCTATGGTAGATAGCATCTTGTATACAGTCTATGGTAGATAGCATCTTGTATACAGTCTATGGTTGATAGCTTCTTGTATACAGTCTATGGTAGATAGCATCTTGTGTACAGTCTATGATAGATAGCATCTTGTATACAGTCTATGGTTGATAGCATCTTGTATACAGTCTATGGTTGATAGCATCTTGTATACAGTCTATGATAGATAGCTTCTTGTATACAGTCTATGGTTGATAGCATCTTGTATACAGTCTATGGTTGATAGCTTCTTGTATACAGGCTATGGTAGATAGATTCTTGTATACAGTCTATGATAGATAGCTTCTTGTATACAGTCTATGGTTGATAGCTTCTTGTATACAGTCTATGGTAGATGGCATCTTGTATACAGTCTATGATAGATAGCATCTTGTATACAGTCTATGGTTGATAGCTTCTTGTATACAGTCTATGGTAGATAGCATCTTGTGTACAGTCTATGGTTGATAGCATCTTGTATACAGTCTATGGTTGATAGCTTCTTGTATACAGTCTATGGTTGATAGCATCTTGTGTACAGTCTATGGTTGATAGCATCTTGTATACAGTCTATGGTTGATAGCTTCTTGTATACAGGCTATGGTAGATAGATTCTTGTATACAGTCTATGATAGATAGCTTCTTGTATACAGTCTATGGTTGATAGCTTCTTGTATACAGGCTATGGTAGATAGCTTCTTGTATACTGTCTATGATTGATAGCTTCTTGTATAGTTTCCTGTCCAGTGAAAACCATCTATATCCACATTTGTTGATTTTTTTTCCCAAAAAAATCCTCTTGGATCAAAAAGCTGCATCTTCACAAAGCTAAAAAAAAACACAACACAGTTTTTCTGAGCTCATGATAAAAAGAGACGCTATAACATATGATGATCTTATCATAAATCAAACTACCCAACTTTATATACAGGACTTCTACAACATCTACAGCAGTAAAATAGAACATACATAGGAACACAGCAGTGATATTAATACAGTGGCATCATATATAGTACAATACTGACAGGTAACAGTATTACTGCACAGTGAATACCTATACCTACATACTTTTACTTTAGTAAGTTTCTGAATCCAGGAATATTACTTCCATTGGAGTATTTTCACAGAGTGTTTATTCTCAAGTAAAGGATCTGAAAACTAAATCATTATAAATGCAATATACACAGCTCAGCCCACATGGACACATAAGACAACGCTGTACTATGTCAGTCATTCTGATGATTGATGATGGAGTTTTAAGTTATTACTGTACTCTGTTGGAAGTTTTTGAATGTCACACATTTTTTCTCAAAAACAGAAATGACTAATGTCATTTGTCGATCTATTTGTTTTTCTTTTTTCTTTTTCTTTTCACTGTTGAGAATACTTTACGATTTGATGTTTCGATGCTGATTCGATGAATGCGATGGAGCTATTGTGGTATTTAAAAAAATAATAATAATACCATCACAGTCTGTGACGGGTAAATGACGACGGGCTTGTGTTTGCATGCAGGATGCATCTTTATCGTACGATCCAGAGACGCCACCGAGTGAGATCCAGAGTGACATCCTGTTTCGTGAAGGACAGACTTCGGGCGGACATGTCACCCACACACCTCGCCTCATCGCCATGGATCTCAAAGGTAACGTCTTCCTATCACGCGCTTTTTAAAATGAATGCTGAAAACATCGTCTTTGCTGGGGCAGCTTTATATTTCTGTTCTGATTTAAATGTACGTTGTTTAGTTTAACTACATAATAAACGGTTTTGTTTCTTAGTTGGATACAGGTCCGTACAGTCACTAGTGATGTGTGTGATGCTCGCTCAGCTGAATCACCTCTCTCTCTCTCTCTCTCTCTCTCTCTCTCTCTCTCTCTCTCTCTCTCTCTCTCTCTCTCTCTCTCTCTCTCTCTCTCTCTCTGTCCGTAACAGGAAGTCTCCGGACTCTACGGCAGGAGGGAAGTCTGTATGACACCGGCAAAGACACCTCCGCTGCCACGTGGTAAATAAGTCTCTGCATGCACATGTGTTTACACATTTAAGGGCCCAACAGATTTCTGTTTGGACAATTCTTAGTCTTTTTTTGATGTTACAAAAATGCGCTCCTTCCTGCAGGGAGGGAAGCCTCATGGTGCACAAAGAAAGTCCAGCTAAGAAGAACTGCTTTCTCGAAGACCTGGACAAGCTGGATGTGAGTATCTGTGGTGGAAACGACACATACGATTTTCCTTCACAATATTGACATGACACAGTGATGCCAAGCCATTTATAATAATGGTGATCTATACATCTGAAGAAGTATCTTGATCTAGTGTGATTAGATCGTATGAGGCAGTCATGCATTGCTACTTTTGATGTTAGTATTGATTGTATATTTGTGTACAAAGGTGTCTGTCTATTTACCTTTTTACCAGCTTGATAGCATCCACACTGCTTCTAGAAATGCACAACATGTTTGCTTTTCTTTGTTCTTTTTTAAATCTACGGTAGAGGCGTAGTGTTGCAGCTTCATACAAATCGTTATCCTGACAGCTGTTTTTCTTTTCTTGTCTCCAGAGAGGGGAGATCCTTGCTGAAGATAGTTTTTACTCCAGTCCCGTGCTTCAGCGCTCAGGTGAGAAAACCCTTAAAGGAAACCTTCTTTAAATACTCTGCACGACATACTCGAAGATTTAGCGTCACGCTCGGCAGCGACCATTCTAGAAACTCCTCCCCTCCCGGCAGGTGCAGTGAGTGTGGACACCGTGAACAGCCAGCTGGCTCGGATCCAAAAGGGCTACTGCCTGGAGGGCAGCGTGAGGGTGTGGTCCGACTTCCTCAGGATCCACCTGCACCCTCGCACCGTCTCCGTCATCCACCAGTACAACCATGACGGGTAAGGTGCCACGTCGCACTTCCTGCACTGTGTTTCGCCAAAATGAGGTGAATTTAATTTCCCCCCCACATGGATAACAAAATGACATGGTGCCAAAGACCAGGAACTGCTTTTCTCCAGTAGATGTCAGGCTTTACACAGATTTGGGCTTTAATCACAGAGTGCTCTCTGTGGGCTCAATCTCACGGATTCAAAGATCATTTATTGTCATTATGCAACAGAGGGATGCACAACGAAACCGGGCATCAGACAGTCAGGAGCATGCTGGGTAGTGGAGTAGCCTCAGGTCCTAGCTGGGCTAGCTTAGCTTCCATCTGGGCTCTCCTCCCTGGTGGTGTTTGGTCCGGCTGGTTGGTCGGCCGTGATCGTCCCAAAGTCCGCTGCGGTTAATCCCCACGCTTCCTTTTCAGATGTCGATGAATGTATTCTGTCATATAGCATTAGTGACAAAAATGCCGCTGTTGCAGTGATGTCTCTTTTTTGTGTGCAGGGAGGCTCACCGTCTGGAGGCCTTTGGCCAGGGAGAGGCTCTCCTGCAGGGCTCGGTGCTCGAGCAGCTGGAGGACAAACTTCACTTCTTTGTAGAGGAGTGTGATTACCTTCAGGTAAGACTCTTTTTTTTATTTTACTGTACTGTATTATTTTACATAGATATTTCAGGTTAAACTTCCCAAACGCTCAATCTTAAGTTATTCCGGTGTGAAACGTTGCTGATGTATTTTGTGCTGTTTGTCATCTCAGGGTTTCCAGGTCTTCTGTGACCTGGCCGATGGCTTCGCCGGTCTGGGGTCGAAGGTCACGGAGATGCTGCAGGACTCTTACGGCGGAAGAGGCATCCTAACCTGGGGGATGGCGCCCGTCAGTCACCCCAATTCAGTGAGTCACGGAACTCCAGCCGGTTAAGAGGGGGTGTGACAGCAGATGTTTTGTGAATGGGCCTCTGTACTCACTGTGTTCTTCCTGTTTAACCAGACTCCGATGAAGGAGCTCTACCACGTGTTGAACTGCGCGCTGGGAACGGTCAACATGGCCACCCACAGCTCCTTCTTCTGCCCGCTGACCCTGCGTGGTGGACTGGGGAGACGGCCCTCAGCTCCCGTAGTGTTCCCCCACCTAAATTATGATGTGAGTTTTTTATTTTTAAAATCACTTATTTATTATTGTCAGACTTTTAAAGATATGTTTAATGGTAATTTAACTGGGTTGATATTTTTTAAGAGCTTTTCAATGATTTATTTTGACATATTTAATTGACTTTGTTTGAATTAAATTTGATTGAACACATAAATGAAAATGAGAGAAACATGGTGATGATGAATGGAAATAAAAATAAGCGTTTCTGAAGTAGCGCAACACCAAACCACACGATTCGTCTTTAAATAAAATGTCTTTTTAAGACTCAGAGTTTAGATGTGGTCATGTTAAGACTCTGATACACGCTTCCTGTATGTGCGTGTGTGCATGAGTATATATCTGATCTCGTCGGTGTCTAACGGTCCGTGTGTTTGTCTTTCCCGCCTCAGCCCTCTCTGTGGTACCACTCCAGCTCCGTGCTGGCTCTAGCCCTCGATGCCCTCACTTTGCCTTACAGGCTGAAGAACAACAGCGCCCCCATGTGGCAGGTGGCAGACTCGCTGGCCGTGTCTGGCAGAAAGGTGACGTACTGCTGCTGGAGTAGACCCTCGTTTGTTTTCAAGCCTCTGGGCTCACGGTGTGATTTGAAACCCTAGGTGGTGGCCGCTTATGGCGCCGTCCCCTTTCCCATGATGCACGGCGGCTCTCTCCCCGAAGCCCTGAGCGCCTGCGCGGATGCATTGCCCTGGAAATCGCTATCGGCTTGCCCTGAACCCGGCGACGGTCGTTGCTATGGCCAGTGGGCGACACTCAAAGGGTTCGAGGGCCAGAGACTCACAAGGTGAGACGTTTATGAACACATTAATAATGAACCACACTTTACAATCTGGCTTTTATTAATTCCACCTTTTTCTAAATATGTATTTCATTTTCATTTTGTTTTTATCGTTCTTATATCTTAATTTTTTTTTTTTTTTACCACTACCAAATTTATTACTAGTTTTATATTGTTTTGGATTTTTAGAATTTTATTGTTTTGTGTTCTTGTCGAGCACTTTAAGTGTCTTTTTATGTTATGAAGGGTGCTATGTAAATAAATCGTATTATTATTATATAACTTTATTTATATATCAAGTCAAGACAAGCTGGGTAGACCAGTTTAAGTGTCTCATTCATATCTGCACGCCATAACTTTCTACATCGACTTTCAATGAAAAAAAGCCCGAAATTAGTTGTGGAGGTTGTTTTTTTTTAGATGCTTGTAACTTTTCCTTTTAATGTTTTGGGTTCCTGGCAGCTTGATACTTAAATATTAAATTGATGAAAATGATGAGTCAGATTTATAGCCAAGTTTGTGCTAAAAAAAGATGAAAGATAAAAGCATGCGGGATAAGGATGGTTTGAAAAGTGCTTAACAACGCAGAGTTTACATGTGTAGAAAGCGTACAAAAATAAATGAATCAACCATAAAGTCAAGTAACAAAAATGCAAAAAAAACACATTGAGTCAACAGGCTTACAAATGAAGATAATCAGAGGAAAATGAGTTATAGAAAGATGCAGGCATCAAACCTGATATCACCTTTTACTGTGTCGCTGAACTCTTTTACATCCACCAGCTCTCTGCCTCCAGGGACTCAGCCAGCCACTCCTCTGCACGGCCTCCACAGCGGGGAGGACGTTCTGGAGTCCTACATCCAATCTTTCTATCCTACGTCTCCTCTGTGAGTCCCACCCCGTCACATGCTGCCAACCAACGAATCATTCTACTTGTTTATACAGTATATATGTATTTAAACCCAACTCCCTCTATCTCGTCTCTTCAGGGCTCTGCACTTGGTGTCTACACCCAGTGCGCTGACGCCACCTTTCCCTCAGATATTCAGTCACTCCCTCAACACTCAGGGCTTCCTGCAGAGCCAGTCTCCTTCGCCTGGCTGTGAGCGTATTTCTATTTCACTCTGTTTGTAGCTTAAAACAACGTTTCCCTCCAATGTTTTTTTTTTAATAAATGAATCCCATCTCTGCAGCTCGAGCCCCTCCGGTCTCCTCCGCGCCCGTCATGACGTCCCTCCAGTCGGGTCCCGCTCTCGGCTCGTGGCTGTCCGAGCTTCATCGCGGCGCCGTTGCCCTGGACATCTGCCGAGTGGCCCCCAGCTTCCTCTCCCAGGGGCCCGAAATGGCCGACTACAAGGAGGCCCTGGAGGAGCTGCGCCTGCTGGGCCGGTGTTACCGCGACGAGATGACGCACTCCTCCTCAGAAGAGGATGACGACTGACAGTCTTATGGGTCGATCTGGATAGACTGCCGACCTGTCTGGCATCAGCATGCATGCACTCAGACAGAGCGATGAAGAGGAGCTGTGCCCTCGCTTTGTGAAGGACCAGGACTGAATGACATGCAAACAGATGAGGATATATTAAGTTAGACCTCTACATGTGTTGAACCATGAGGGGATGTAGCATCATGTGACTGTATGGACTGTGGTTACATTTCCTCAGATGACTGTTTATCTGTAATTAACTGTTTTATACGAAGGATATGCTATAAAATGGCTGCATTTACATTAAGATGCTCGTCTCACCTTTGTTTTGGCCACTGGTTGCTCCGACCATGAATTCAAATAAGAGTTCATAGCACACATTTCGGGTTTGTAAAGCCACAGTTATCCTACCAAACAGACACATGGTAGATCCGTTTTTACTCTGGAGGACGCCAGCCAATCAGGCGCTCCGATGACAGTTTACATCATGCAGATCCAGAAAGTACAACTTTAACTTAAAGCTGCTCCAATTGATGTGCCAATATTCATTCTAGTTTGTTTGGTGAGCTATATAAAGGCTGATCAGACACATTTAAGAAAGTAAATGTTTTCAATACTTGTTTGCCTGCTTTACAATTTGCTTTTATTATAAATTGAAATGATCCAATTCTGATTAATGGAATTTTTTTCAGTCCTTGCCAACGCTTTTGATTGACCTTTTTATTGTTTCAATTCCATCGATTTCTACCCAACACAATTTTGAAGTCAGCCCATCAACTATATTAGAAATGGCTTAGTTTAACTGCCGTTTTTTATTACGGACTCACGCCATGTTAGGAGTGTGAAGGACACGTGATTAAATCAGCAGATACTAACTTTAGCAATCGGCCCCTAAAATCCCATCATTGAGGTCTCAGAGACCTCTTCTCTTAACCTCACTGCCAGAGCTGAAAGTGGCCAACAGCCAGAAAAGGCTAAATGCCAATTTCATATTAAACAAGTTTGACCCGGCCACCACAAATGCTTTGTAGTTCTAGACAGTTGCATAACTGGAACACATTTTAGGCAGAATGCTTGTTTTAGACATTCAAAGAGTTTTATTACTATCAACAAATCCCATGGAAGGATCAGAAACAATTGATTTTAGTTCCCTTTTCTAACTGAAGCCCATTCAGCTCTTACTGTAATAAAAAAATAGAAATTTGTCAAAAGATAATGAGCTGAAGTTCACAAATGGAGTCTTCTTTGGGACTCTTTCAGCCACGGATATCAGAAAACTGTGGAAATTAACATTTGTTCCAACTGACATTCGCTCACTGACCAATACAAAAACTCAAATCCAATGACAAATGTATAACAGGTGTTTCTTTAATCTGAAATAAAATGATACAAGGATTTCACAAAAAGATGAGATGGTGGAACTTCTTCCCACCAGGCTTTTTGACTAAACAGTATGCTTCTACATTGGATTAAAAAAGGCTAAGACACACACCATACCATCATTTAAACTTAGAAAACTGAGATTTGCACCCTGTTGTTTTACAAACACCCCCATACGAGATAGAGCTAATGAAAAATTACGCAGAGTAAAAGTCAAATGAAATGGAGTAGCGTGTGCATAAAAGACGTCGAGTGCCTGGTCATCTACAGCTAGTTATCAAAAAACGGGAGGCGGGGGGGTGGAGGGGTTTGGGGAATGTAAATGGCGGGCAGGGGGAGACACTGGGAATAGGGATCAAGACAAAACTGTTCAAAATCTGAACTACGAGCGGGAACGGGAGCGAGAACGAGACTGGGAGCGGGATTTGGAGCGGGACTTGGAGCGGGACTCGGAGCGGGAGGCGGATCGAGAGCGGGAGCGGACTTTGGCAGGGGAGGGGGAGCGGGATTTGGACTTGGATTTAGACCTGGCTCTGGTTTTGGATTCGGCAGGGGAGCGTGAACGAGAGCGGGAGCCACGTTCGGCCTCGCCTCCCTCGTCCTCGCTCTTAGGCTGCTCACGGCCCTTTGAGCCGGATTTCCTGGAGCGATCCTTAATCCCAGATCTTGAACGAGACCTGGAACGAGAGCGAGACCTGGACCTGGACTCATCCTTCTTGTTCTTCTTCCCGTCTTTCTTGCTCTTTTTACTCTTGGGGCTGCGGCTCTTGGAACTACGGCTCTTGGGGCTGCAGCTTTTGGGGCTGCGGCTCCTGCTGCGCTCCTTCTTCGGAGCGCCGTTGCTGCGCTCTTCCTCCTCCTTCTTGACCTTGATCTTGTTCTTCTTGCTGCGAGATCGGCTGCGGGAGTGGGACGCCGCTCTGTGGACAAAACCAGATGGAACTTAGTGTTTGATTCCTTGCTGTGGCCAACCTTCTTTCACTTTTAAAAAAACAAGACCCTCCACACAGGGCGTGGAGAGTATTTTTACTCTGCCACATTCAGCCCCGTCTTTATGGCAGACAGATGACCCATCAGTCGACAGCAGGAGCATGTGGCCTTGGCCTGCTTAGATTAAACAGCTGTAGATATCAGGCTTCTACTTGCTGTCAGCAGCTGTAGGCTACTTGCACACCAGCGCATGCACCTGTGCACTTTCATGAAAATCTATTCATAGAAACATGTGCTCTCATCTTACGTACTGGAGATCTCCCAATCAAAATCTTTTGATTGGGAGATCGAATGCAGTTTGGACACAGCAACTGAACTAGGACCAAGAACAAACTAATCTAAAAAGACGGCTTCCTCAAGTTAGTTTACTCTGTTTATTGACGGCTCTATTCCCTACAGAAACATCCCCTCCGATGGTTTGGATCTCTCACCTGGAGCGGGAGCGGCTGCGACTGCTGCTCTCACTGCGGCTGCGGCTCTTGCGAGACCTGCGGCTCCTGGAGCGGGACCTGAGAACACGGGTAGCAACAATTAGCAACAAGCAGAAGGGATCGTATGAGGCGGCATTTGTCGCTAGGCCAGTTTAAATCCTAGTGCATTGCAGTACAATTACTCACACTGCATTCAGAAACAACATACATCAGGAAGCCTTGTGGAATTACCTGGAATGGCTGCGGCTGCGAGAATAAGAGCGTTTGCGTCTGGCTCCGGGGCGGTCCTCGATCAGCCGGATCTTTCTGCCGTTCACTTCTGTGCCATCGAGCTTCTCCAGAGCCCTCTTCATGTCGGAGTAGAGCCTGAACTCGATCACCCCCTCATTCCTCCGGCCCTTGTGGGTGTCGGCGTAAGTCACCTCCCCGGCCTGCCTCATGTAGTCCTTTAGAGAAACGGAAACACAGTGATCAGGGAAACGGGGCGACTTTAATCGACATGCTCAGCTCAGGAGAGAAATGAACGACATGCTGACAAACTCAAAAGGGGGAAAATGCGTTAGCATGGCCATCTTAAAGTTTGTCTTTGTGTATTATTCTCTAAAGAGGTGGGACTGATGCCTCCATTTGTTTCATGTGTTTAAGTTAATCTCTAATAGCCTGGACAGCAATTATCCATTTCAATATTCCTTGTAACTGTTGAGGAAATGCATCATCAAGTAAAGCATTTCAGACAAACAGAGAACATCACGTTAAACTGGTTGACAGTTTGTGCATTTATATTTCTAAATATGGAGTTCTTAAGAACACTTCAGGTGCATTACTTATTGGCGTTTGGACAACACTTCCTTATCACAGAAGAAAAAAAGCTTCATACCTTCAAGTCCTGCCAGCTGCAGCGGCTGGAAAGATTCTCAACAATGAGCCGATAATCTGTCCTTATTGGTGGACCATATCTGTCTCTTCCCCAGCGGCCATATCCACCTTTTAAGGTAACAAGGAAAGGACAGAAAGAAAATGAGGACCAAAAAGAAACTATGGTAGTGCATTAATACTGAACTCCAAGCTACATACTACAAAATATATCAATATTCACTTGGGAAAAAAGGAAACAAAGAAGGGGAAAAGCAAAAAAGGTGAAAAGGAAAAAAAAAAAAAAAAAATTGGTTACATCCTACAAAAAGAAATAAAAATATTTCTACAAAATTTAAATGATTTCCAAAGCCTAAACCTAACATTTGTAGCTTATAAAATTTTGGTAAAAATAAAAAAAGTCAATATGCCTATTTTCTAAATAACAAAATCAAAAAAATAACTGATCAAAGAAGTACTTACGGTGAACTAAAGCAAGTTTCTAAGCTATCTTATCTAACAACATTTCACTGTTACAAAACATGTTCTTTTTTCAGGCACCTATAAGAGCTGAACCCACATCTGATCCTAACCCCATGGCATCCTCACCACCCGGCCTGGGCCTAATGGGAAAAGCGGTCTTCATTCACAATGGCTCCCTTTTTTGGTCTGCCCTGGGGCCCAGAATGGTCAAACCACACTCTTGGAAAGGGGGGACACCATGGCCAGCAATAGGGGCAGGCAGTCAGCAAAGGACTCTTTCAATTAAAACATTGAGGTTCTTTGTTAAATCTTTACCTTTAAATTGACAATCATTTTAAATAAAATAAAAAACGGAATAAGACATGAATAGATTACAGGATATTTAACAATCAAATAGTAAGTTTACAGTGTTCAAATTAAGACATTTATATCCTTTCCATCAGTAAGCCATTTCCCCATCACATGTACCTTCATTTTCAATCCATCAAATTAAAACCAAAAAGATCTTTCAAGTCATTGGTGGCTCTGGTGCACACAAATTTGATTGTGTCATGTACTGATGTGGAAATATCTTCCCACACCTACTGAACTAAAAAAAACAAAAAAAAACAAGACAAATTGCAGCTCTGGAGTGCCCTATCCAGAAACAGAGACATGCCTTTATGTTAAGCAGGCCATCGAAACCATGGAGGATTCACTGAGGCCACAACAACAGCAGATACTGGTGAAAGTAAGATGAGGGGGTGAGGGTTACATTTAAATCTGCACAAGTAGACTCTGTTCAGTCAATGAATGGAGATGAGGTATCAGTAGAGCTGTGCGACCTATTTGTTGCTGCATTAAAAAAAGGGTTAACACTTGAATTGTAATTCCTATTAAAACAATTTGTTTTTTTAACAATAATTAATCCAGTATATATATATATATATATATATATATATATATATATATATATATCTTCAAAATTAGGAAAGCAATGCTTCAGTCCAGCCTGATGAAAAAGAATGGTCACTTCCACACAGATGCATACAGCTTATGACTGGTATGGAATCGGTACTCGGCCGATACCCAGGTATTGAAAAAGCTGGAGTGCATCTGCACTCAATCCACCTTGATCAGAGTGTCAAACCTACAATTTCGATGACAAACACTAGGACATAAATTGAATGCACATCAGCCACCAAGGACTTAAATTTTTGGCCCTTTGAAATTTAGCTCAATGGTTCCCTGTAATGAATGAAATCCCTCATCAAATGACATTATCCTTGTGAAAGAAACACAATTCTCCATTGAACACTTACTTCTTCCACCACCACCGCCGCCTCCTCCCCCGCCTCCACCGCCGCCGCCACCGCCTCCTCTTTCGCCGCCGCCACCACCGCCGCCGCCGCCACTACCACCATAACCTCCATCCCGACGGGGTCCTTTGGTGTGCTCCACAATGACCCTCTCCCCACACAACTCCTTGCCGTTCAAGTCATACACAGCATCATCTGCATCACGTGGGTCATCAAATTCAACAAACCCATACCTTTATGAAAGAAGAGCACATGTTAAGACCTGGCGACAAATCATTTGGATGTTCATAATCGAAAACACAGTGGAGGATTGGCCAAAGACACCCCATACACACACCTCCACAAGTCACTTAATGCAATAGCAGAACAAAAATAAATAAATTACATTTTGGTCACATTTTCCTTTAAAAAAAAAAAGGTGTTCTTGAGCAGAGAAACCTGGTTACAGATCTCTTTCACAGGTGATTTTAGGAAAGACGATCACATCTTCCAAGCTGGTTAATTTGAAAGACAAATAAGTGCAAACTAAGACGATGTAACGCTCAACTGTCTTGTGGACGAGTGTATAATATTGCTAGTCTGATGTTGATGAGAGTGGAAATATGAAGTTGATTAATCAATTGGAAGGGCATCAGAAAACTAATCAGCATATTCTCAAAAAATAAATGCAATTATTTTTCTTCCATTGTAAACTTTATATTCTGGACTGGTGGACAGACAAAAACAAGCTGCACTAATGCATTTTACTCTCTTTGATGAGTGCTGAATGAAAAATAAATGATTCAGTAGATAGCCAATTGTTAAATGTACATCGATTAAAGGTCTTTCGGCTTTGTTGAGTGCTGAATAGTTAGTATGAATTGTTACATGACTTTTATAAAAACCTTAAATAAAACATAATTTACGTTTGTGAAGGCGAAATTTTGCTAAGAATATACTATTGATATAAAATAATACTTTTTTTGTTCTGAAATGCGGGGAAAAAAAACTAATATTTGTAGAGTTATGAAAAATGAACAGAAATGTTACAGCGATGGTACAAAGCGGGTGAACTCTGTTCAAATCCTAAAAATAACTGGTTGTTTCGACATTAACTGTGCACAGACAGAGCCAGCAGTATCAATGCCATCTCTTACTCACAGCTAATAATGCTCGGCTGAACAAAGAAGTTTGAACACGACATCTTGAGGCGTGATCGTGACCAAGTATCTCGGAGATTCCTACAAACCATTTGTCGCTGGACTGCAGTAGAAAGTAGAAAGCGGATCCAATCTATAGTTACACGCGATTGTGAAGAAACTCGCGCTCGTTTAGCTCGCGGTTTGCTTGCAATACACACGACGGCCTGTGACATTGCCACGTCTAACCTTAGCTAACGTTAGCTAGTTAGCCGTGGTCGCGAGAGCGCAATAGCTCACAAACCCAAACCTATACGTTGGTAGCGTATCAAGAAATACAAGCATTAAGCAAAGCTAAGACCTCGCCGTATACAACATTCTCGGCTGTATTGATTAGTAAAGATCAAACGCTACTAACTAGCTAGATAGCAGTAGCAGGCTGCAGCGAAAAAGAAGGCCCATGCTGCACGTTAACGTCACGGTGCGGCCTGTGCAGCTTCACCGACAATGGACATCGATATAGAGCCTCAACGTTACCCGTTTTTCAGGTCGACTTCGAGTATCTTCCCGTAGCCTTTGAAGAATCTCTCCACGTCCTTTTCTCGGGCCCTGTAGCTCAGTCTTCCGATGTACACCCTCGACATCGTGCTAGCTTGCGTGTGCTAACCTTGCGAAATATCGAATCCGGCTCAAACCGACCAAGCACAGAGATGAGGCGCGAGGCTGCAAAGACACACACACACGCGCTCCTTTGATACAATAGGTCGCGGCCAGAGGGGGCGTGTTTTTTCTGCATGGGTTTAATTGGCCTGAGTTCAGTCTCTCAGGTATTTACCAATCAGTACAAAGTAAAGCAGTTCGAAGTAGCCCCGCCTTACATATTAATGGATCGCTAATTATGATTAATTTATATCGGAATCTGAAATGGGCTATTCTGGATAAGGACTACTTTTACTTTTGATACTTATATATTTAGTTTCTATATTTAAATACACTTTGACTACATTACACATACATTACACTTTAAAATACTGTTATCTGTTTGTCTGTGCACTATATTTTATATTTTATTGTAAATGTTAATATGTTTCTATTTGTTTGCACTGTGTTGATTGGTTAATGTTATGCACTATCCACCATGTCAAATTCCTTGTATGTGCAACATACTCTGGCAAATAAACGGTTCTGATTCCGATTCTGATGTTGAAGCTGGTAAAAGTGGGACTCATTTTAACCAATTAATGTACTTTATGGGTAGCTTGTGAATTTCCCCAGAGAGATCAATATAGTTAAATCCTCATCTACAATATTGCATCATATTTAAATTAATGATTATAATTTGTTTTATTAATCTCAATCTGAAAGGTGAAGTAACTAAAGGTCAGATCTAATGGTTCTTCATTCATTAAAATTAATGTTGTGGAGTAGCAAGTGCAACATTGCATCTGAATTAGAGTAGAACTACGAGGTAGCAGTACCGGTACCTTAAATGTACTTGAGTACATTTACTTAGTAATTTCAGCATTCAGAATTTTTCACATTGAAAATACCGACGGACGACTCAAATGATCGACTAACCGTTTCAGGCTTACTGTCGAACACGCGCTGTGGTCTTTACAAGTTACAGAAACCTTTACATCCTGTCGCTACATGCACGAGCCGCGGTGGGCGGGGCTAACAACTACAAAGACACGGAGGGGGGTCATTACAAATACACCAGCTGCCCTCTTATGTGTCGGTCGTTTCACACACTTTTCTCCATGAAGCCATGCCTGCGACGTTGTTGTATCAGCTATTGGAGTGAGTTCAAACTGTAGCTCAAATACAAAAGTGTTGGTAACTTCTCTCTTCAATGGCGTGAAGAGAAGTCTCTGTGGGAGGTGAGATAACGGTACAGGACGCTAGCCTAATGTTAGCTAACCAGCAACAAGTCGTTTGGTTGGTCAACTAGCAAACAATACAAAAAAAAACTTGTCATGGAGCGCGCGACTTTTTCGAAATACTCCTGGATCGACTTCGCCTTCTCTGTGATCGGAGTGTGTACCTTCTTGGTGGACTGGGGCTCGGACGTGTGGGTGGCCACCGAGCTTTACTGCCGCGGGGACGTCGTCTGGTTCGGGGTGCTGGTCGGCCTCATGGTCCTGTCGTCGGTCGTGGTCCAGACGTTCAGCTGGTTCTGGTTCAAGTATGACCGAGAGCTGCCGGGGTTCCGCAACCACACCGTGGGAGCGTCCGTGTTCTTCAGGGACCGAGTGAAGCTCTCCTGCGTGTTGCATGTGCTGCAGCTGGGTTTCCTTTGCAGGTAGACCGACCACTGTGTGAAGCTTTAGTAAACCCGCTGTATCATCACAACGACGCAGCTGATCACCTGGTTGTTTGAGCTAAACCCTCAGTAACTATTGAAGTTCATATCTATCCACTGCTATTATTAGGGCTCGTCATTGTTCCATCATTATTCTGCTTACTACTCCCATGAATAAGTTCTGTCATGTGCATTTCATGTGTTGTAACTCTGTTATGATGTCCATCTGTACACATGACAGGTTTCTTCCTTTTCTTTCTCCCCGTTAAAGGGTTCTTCCTGTTCCGATGTGAGGGTCCCGGGACAGAGGATGTCACATGTGTACAGATTGTACAGGCAAATTTGTGATTTGGGGCTATACAAAATAAATTGTATTGAATGTACGGAATCAAACAGCCTAAAACGTTACACCTATTTAAATCAGACTGCAAATGCTTTTCTGTTTTTTTAAGATCATAATAAAACGTATTACATAAATTGATGCACTATGCAAACACATTTTCATCTTGCCAAAACTGAAATAATGCACCATTGGCTCAGCTGCAGGAGTGCTTCTCTCTGTACCTATTTTAAAAAAAAAAAGATATTCCCACAGATTAAGTAGCTAATAACATTTGACAGGTGCCGTCAATCGTGAGCACAAATGAACATGTCAGGTGTGTCAATACGTCAAACCAGTGTCTCGCACAAATAAATGCACAAATACTGAGTTAATGAGGTATGAGAAGCACAAGCGAGGCTAATGCATCATGCCAGGTTGCTTCTATTCACATACTCATAAGAGGACGTTTAGCTGCGTGGGGTTTGGTATGTGGTGGCAGTTTTCTCACAGTCTGTGTGTCACGCACGGTTAACGACCCTCTCTCCACGCAGGCACATCTCCGCCATACGACAGGGCTTCAGGGTTTGGTGGCGTAAAGAGGAAGGGTCGGAGTACGCCGTGTACCTGACGCACGACCTCAGCATGCTGCGGCTCATCGAGACGTTCTCCGAGAGCGCCCCCCAGCTCACCCTGATGATCTACGTCATGCTGCAGACGAACAAAGCCAGGACCTTTCAGTGTGAGTTTACTTCCACCCCACGAGAAAAGCAAACTTCCTCAGCCTGGGACGGTGTTTGTTATTAATGAATCAAAGATAGCAACCCACGTTTAGCTTTTATCTGTGTTGTGGCAAGTCGAGAAACAGCACGAACGTGTGTTCACTTCCTCTCGGGTTGCTACACTGATTGTATAACTTCTTCTTTTTTCTTTTTTTTTTGCAGTCGTGAGCATCGCTGCATCGACCACTTCCATAGCCTGGATGGTGGTGGATTACCACCGCTCGCTGCGCTCCTTCCTCCCAGACAAGGCCAAGCAGGGCTGGTGTTCCTCTTTAATCTACTTCCTGTGGAACCTGCTGCTGATCGCCCCGCGCGTGGCCGCCCTCGCCCTCTTTGCATCGGTCCTGTCCGGGTACATGGCTGCCCACTCCCTGATGCTGTGGTCCGTCTTCACGATGTGGGCCTGGTGGCAGGAGACCAACTTCATGGACAGCGTCGCCGGGGAGTGGCTCTACCGGGCCACCGTGGGGCTCATTTGGTACTTCAGCTGGTTCAACGTGGCCGAGGGTCAGACCCGAAGCAGGAGCGTCATCTACCATTCTTTCATCACCATCGACGGAATGATCCTGCTGACGACCTGGTGGTGCTACAGGGACCCCGTCCAGACCGAGTCGTACGCCCTCGCTCTGCTCATCGCTCTACCGCTCATCTACCTCCTGGGTCTGCTCTTCAAGGCCCTCTACTACTGCTGCTTCCACCCCAAGCTGTGGAGGCCGCCGGTGAGGGACCCAGGACTTCCCGTCGATCAGCCCGATGCAGAGGTGTCCTTCAGAGACGTTTCCATCCAGGACGGCGACCTGTCCTCCCAGCTCCTCAACAGACGGATGGCCGGCCACGCCGCTCGTTTTTACACAAAGAAAGGATTCGTTAGAAACTCTGACGGCACAAATGGAGCGGAGTCATCACGTCTGTGATGTCTGGCTTGTTGTGCGTCACGGCTAAAAGTTTACTTCCTGATAATGTTCGCCTTCTTCGTTTGTGATAGTCTGCAACCATCTCACTGGACGGTTTCCTATATGTGCTGAAATCTCACCAGTTGCTCAGTATCTCATGAACCAAATTACTGGCTCAAAAACAGCATTTTAACCAAAGAGTGGGCAATATGGATCAAATCAAGTTCATATCAGTACATACATCATACATCAGTACACATATTGCAATGTAGTGAATTCCTGGAAAAGAAACTTTGACTAAAATATTTGTACTAATCCACACACTTACAAATATTCCATAAACCTGCTTGTTGAATGATGCCACAATGTCCTAATACCATAGATATTAAAGAGGACAGCTGCCACGGTTTGAACTTTATACATAATTCTGACTGTTATGATCTCACTGTATGCATTGTCACATGTGTCGGCTCTACTTGAAACTGGGGGTAATTTGATAACTTGAAGGTGAATGTGAAAGCTATTTCATACATTTTCTACAAAGCAAATAGTATTTAGTTATCTTTACACATGAAGTAAAATTATACAAATCATTGGGATAACTTTTTCCATACATACCATATAGTTATATGGGTTTGTTGTTGCTGTTGTGTAAACACCTTGTATTTCCAAAACACAGACAAATAAATATAAAACAATACTATATTAAATACATGAATAAATAACACTTTATTTGTAATTATCTTAATTTATGTAGTTGATCTTTAAATTTGAATGACCAGGATTGGATTTCTGAGGTTTTTACATAACGAGGGGTCTCAAAACGTGTGTGTTGTGTTCTTTGTGTGTTTTGTTGTTACATCTGCTGCCACTGGAACCTATTTGAAGGACTTTGAATGTAGACTCGACCATAAGGTCTCCTTTTATAATTTCTATGTTCTGTTACTGTGTGAAACAGCTGTTTTACACCTCTGGACAGGTTTTTTTATCAAGATGGTGTGAACGAAGTTCAAGTCAAGTGTCAATTCTTTAAATGTCAACCAAGAATTGTGGGTACAATATTTAAAAAAAATGTCCCCTTGTGGGATTAATAAAGTATCTATCTACTCTATCTATCTACTGTATCTATCTACTCTATCTATCTACTGTATCTATCTTGACAACAGCAGACAGTCTGGCTTCAGGTACAGAACCACTAGTGTTACTGTTTGCTCATCCACAGTTTGTTTAGCTTGTTTAAATGTCTCGCGTCTCTGTTTACTTCAGTGTCTGTTTACAAACCGTGCGACACTCATTATTCTAGGCACTTTGTTTATCAGGTGTCCTAAAAGTGAATTTAAGATGTTTTTTGTTTGTTTTTTCCACCTCTGTCGGTTCATTCTTTGTTTCTGGTTTAAGGTTCAAAAAGTGTTGTGGATCCACTTCTTTGTCAACATACTGCTGAAACCAAAAGTCAAGGTCACTACTGGTTGTTAATATTTTACCTCATTTGCCATGTGCAATCATTAAAGTGGTACCAACGTTGTATTCTAATTATTTTTGTTGTTTGTTTGTTTTTTTACAGTAAAGTGGGAATAGGACAGAGCTTAGTTGTTACAGTGACAGCTCTCGGTGTGAGTTGTACATAAACTGGTTGTGATAATATTACTACAGTGTAATATTCAGGCTCTCATAATTATGACGTTTTATCTCATAATTGTGACTTTCTACCTCATAATTTCGACTCTATCTCATATTTATGACTTTTTATCTCATCATTATGACTTATTATCTCATCATTTTTTTTTTTGATGGCGGAAACGGGCTGCCATAGTTGCGTAACCCTGAAGGGGGAGTTGCACGGTATTTGAAGGATGGACCTTTGCTCACTTTCAGTTCTTCTCTAATGAGTAACGCGGTAACAGTTGTGTCCCAGAGAACGTAGCCACGCAGCCAGCAGGCAGGTAGTGTGAGAGACGGGGGGGGGGGTTTGTTAACTTTTGACAGGACACTATGGGTGTGTTCAAGTTCTCCCCCGGTGACTTCATCTTCATTTGTCTGGGCCTGGTGCTCCTGCTGCTGGACATAGTGCTGGACATAGTCGCCGTCGTGTCTTTCTACCAGGAAAAAGACTACGCGAGCCTCTGTATCCTGCTGCTGCTTCTCGTGGGCTCGTCCGTCCTCGTCCAGGTCTTCAGCTGGCTGTGGTACAGCTACGAGGACGAGAACGAGGACCAGAGGCAGACGAAGGTGGAGAAATGCCTGAGCCCGTGCATGCTCAAGCTCCTACACGTGCTGCAGCTGGGAATCTACTTCAGGTGCGTGAGGGAACGTGTGTCGTGGGAAGCTAGGTGTGATTACAGGAAACACGAGGTTGTTCGGGGATTATTTCTCTTTTAGTTGTCGTTCCTCATCGGAGGGCTTCACCCTCGCCTGTTCCTGAAAAACAGTTTCAGTTTCATTTTCTCTAAATGGGGTCTGTAGATTACTTTATGGGGCCACAGTGACTCAGCAATAGTAACACCAGTTATACCACAACTTCCTTGTTTACAGACGATCACATTTGATTGTTAAACAGTTTTATATGATAACTGTGTGTGTGTGTGTGTGTGTGTGTGTGTGTGTGTGTGTGTGTGTGTGTGTGTGTGTGTGTGTTCTCGACCCCCACCACCTTTTGCCTCCCCAGGCACGCGGGTGTGGTGGAGCTCTCCTTGTGCAGCTCCTACTCAGACATCCGTGACCCCGAGGGCGTCTCCGTGTACCTGAGCCACGACCTGAGCATGCTGCGGCTCATAGAGGCGTTTTCTGAGAGTGCGCCCCAGCTCCTCCTCATGCTCACCATCATCCTGCAGAGCGGCGAGCTCGGCCCCGTGACAGGTGTGTGTGTGTGTGTGTGTGTGTGTGTGTGTGTGTGTGTGTGTGTGTGTGCGCGTGCGTGCGTGCGTGCGTGCGTATGTATGTATGTGTATATTTATCTCTTTCTTTCTTTCTTTCTTTCTTTCTTTGGGAGTCACCAAAGCAGAGCAAACTCATGTCATGAGTGATGTAAGGCTCACGTAGGATTGATGTTACTCAAATAGCAAAGTAGAAGAGTCTTTTTAAAGACTCCTGAGTATCAGTTAAAAGGGCCAATGTGAGGTCCTGAATGTATCTCTTCTATGTCTTTACACTTCAGTTCTGTTTTTAAAGGGCCAGGTCAACCAAAGCCAGTGGTGGAACTTAACTAAGTACATTTTCTCAAGTGCTGTACTTAAGTACCGTCTAGATGTGCTTAAATGATCACTTTTGTTTCACTATTTCCATTTTACTCGACTACATTTCAGAGAGAAACGGCTACAGTACATTATACACACAGAACACGTGAGCTGCTTACAAAATATGATACATAGTAGGTCAAATAAACTCCAACGTTAAACTTTAGTTCTTTACATACTTTGACAACTTTTTTTTTCTTCTTTTTTTTACTGATCATACTTGGATAATACACTTTTTTTCTTTGGTACTCTAAATGATCCACAGATGACACTGTTGAGTCTTCTTAGGGACTATTTAAAAAAAAAGGAGTTACAATAAAAACTGCAGACACTGTGTTCTGTGGATAATCACCTTATTCTATTGTGATGCAGCCAGAAATATAAAGATGAATTTCTGGACGAATGAAACCCACCACTGTATTAATTTTGGTGGACTGACCTTTTTAAATAACAAAAAGACAAAAGTTTAGAGCAATGTCCTCTTTATTGTGCTTATACAGCACAACTGTGGGTTACTCTGTGATCTTCTCGATGCCGTTGAGTGGAAGTGTAGTGTCTGAGGTTTAATGCACTCAAAACTTCCATTAAAAACTCCATCACTGAGAGTACTTTCTGCGGGGTGATGAACAGTTCGTTGTACTGTAGCGTCTCTAATGACTCCTCCTCCTCCTCCTCCTCCTCCCTCAGTGTTGAAGGCCTGCGGGTCGGTCTCGGCCATCGCCTTCAGCGTGACCATGTACCACCGCTCCCTGCGCTCCTTCCTGCCCGACAAGGAGAAGCAGCGGATGATGTCGTCGGTGGCCTACTTCCTCTGGAACCTGCTGCTCATCTCGTCTCGCCTCGTCGCCCTCACCCTCTTCGCCTCTGCGCTGCCCTGCTTCGTCTTCGCCCACTTCTTTTGCTCTTGGCTGGTTTTGTTATTCTTCGTGTGGCGGTCCAAGACAGACTTCATGGAGAGCCCTTGCGGAGAGTGGCTTTACCGAGCCACCGTGGGCCTCATTTGGTATTTTGACTGGTTCAACGTGGCCGAGGGCAGGACGAGGTACAGGACCCTGCTGTACCACGGCTACATGCTGATGGATATTTCCCTCCTCTGCGCTCTGTGGTGCTGGAAGATGAGCCCCGATCCGCCTTATTTCGAAGTTCCCCCTTTGTATGCTGTAATCACCGCTGTCAGTGTTGTTGCAGTTTATATCCTCGGCCTATTGTTTAAACTGTTATATTATAGGTGCTACCATCCAAACCTGGCCAAGGAGGAGCTGAAAGGGGACGCCAGAGTTGGACAGGGCGCTACTAGGCTTCAAACATTTTCTGGTGATGAGATTGATTCTCCTATGTCCTCAGCCACGGAGGACGTCCCGGAAGATGAACACTACCAGTCTCTCAGGATCCTGGAGGCGGACACAGACGTCACCGATCGCAGCGGGCCAAGAGCTCCAGCACCCGACATCAAACGTTGCAATAAAAGAATGAGGAAGTTGGCCGAGAACTTCTACTCCTGACCTGCATCACTTGACGTCCACCAGACTCGGAGGTTGGACTGAGTCACGCAGACTTGAGCGGCCCGATAAATGAGGATCACGGGGTTTCGTGGGATAGGACTGTGACCTGCTCCCTGAGCAACAGATCCAACCTCGCGAGAGGCCAAGTCCAAGTCAAGACCGCTGTATTCTGCTGTAAGCACCTTCTTCACTTTATTAGCCGGTGCTGCCAATCTTTATTTCATTTTCCATTTTAAAGGGTAGGTTCACAGTTCTTAAAGTCTGTGAATATGTACATGTACATTTGTTTGTTGCTTATTCTTATGTATTACTATTAGAATACAAGCAATCTGGGACAAAACTCACAGTTCTTTCTGTGACAAATGCATTCCAAATTTTTTAATATTTTTATATTTTTCTAAACATTCCAATGAAATGGTACAACTCATTTAAAATTTTTTAAATGGTTAATATCGAGTCCTCAAGATTTTACTGAAATCAAACCTCATTTCTGATACTATTTATGAGACAAGTATTTGTTTTCACAAAGTTTGCTGCTTCAGTGTTTTTAGATCTTTTTGTCCGATGTTACTATGGTATAACTACAAGCATTTCATAAGTGTCAAAGGCTTTTATTGACAATTACATTAAGTTTATGCAAAGTCAATATTTGCAGTGTTGACGAGAAGTTGCTCTCGGAGGATGTTTTGGTACCGTTCTTTATTCATGGCTGTGTTCTTGGGCAAACTTGTGAGTGAGCCCAGTCCCTTGGCTGAGAAGCAGCCCCACACATGAACGGTCTCAGGATGCGTTACTGTTGGCATGACACTGGACTGATGGTAGCGCTCACCTTTTCTTTTCCGGACAAGCTTTTTTACGGATGCCCCAAACAATCGGAAAGGGGATTCATCAGAGAACATGACTTTACCCTAGTCCTCAGCAGTCCAATCCCTGTCCCTCTTGCAGAACATCAGTCTGTCCCTGATGTTTTTCCTGCAGAGAAGTGGCTTCTTTGCTGCCCTTCTTGACACCAGGCCATCCTCACTGTGCGTGCAGATGCACTCACACCTGCCTGCACTGGTGGTGCCCCGATCCCGCAGCTGAATCAACCTCAGGAGACGGTCCTGGCGCTTGTTGGGCGCCCTGAAGCCTTCTTCACAACAGTTGAACCTCTCTCCTTGAAGTTCTTGATGATCCGATAAATGGTTGATTTAGGTGCAATCTTACTGGCAGCAATATCCTTAACTTTCTGGAGTATATGCAAATTGTCATCATAAAAACTGAGGCAGCAGACTTTGCGAAAATTAATGTCACTCAAAACTTTTGGCCAGCAGTGTACATTATTTAGTCATTTTATCAGTATTTAGCTCTCAATGTAAACACTAGATTCATATTGCCTGTCATCCATAGTTAGTTTTTTAGTATTTCATTCTGTGCCTCAGCAAAGAAACACTGACCAGGGAAAGGGTGAGTTTTTTGCAATAAAATGATCATAATCTAGGAAGATTTCATTTTCAGCTTCAGAATTCATATTTGCATTAGCAGGGGAGCCCTTTGTGGTTCATCCAGTATAGCAACATTTCTTTCAAACCACAAGGTTTTAATGAAAATGGAGCAAATATGTTTATGTATTTGTAATTTTTCAAAGTCAATAAATGACAGATACTTGAGTCTGAAACTTTATTTACACTGTATTGAGTGTCTAATGTACACAGGAAAACCTTCCAGGACTGTGTCCAGGTCCTAAATGCCTACTGAGGGGAAAATAGTGATTATTAAATTAGCATTGATTATTATGATACGTGTTGAGTTTACAGGATCACATTCAGGCTCTCTACATAACCCAATGCATCCTCACAGCTCATTTGAAGATGAGATGAAATAAGTTGTTTACGTACTATTTAAAAAAAAAAAAAAAAAAAAAAAAAAAAGACTATTTGGCATTGGAAAGAAAAAAAGGACACAAGAATATAGTCCCTTAAACATATTTAACAGCCATGGTATACTTCAAAACCAACATTACATGCAGACACAGTAAAGAAATACACAAAACACACATTCAATAAGCAGAAAAAAAAAATATGCAAAGATTGCATATGGTCTCCTAAGTTCTCTCATGTGTGTCAGGACTGAGATGAGCCCGTTTACCTTTTACTCACCAAGTTATTAGCAAGACGGTGAACAATGTAAAACGAGTTCACTTTGGTGATCTGATCTGTGTTCATAGATGGTGATTGTCTCTCAGCGACGCCGGGCGTTTCACAGCGACAAAATAAATCTCCTTTTCAAAAGGAAGCAGAAGTCTAATACAAAGCAGACATCGAGTACATTTATGTGAAAATCGGCAAAGTATTGTCACTCCATATTCAGACATCTATTCTCGGAAAAAAAACTAAAACATTTTGAGTGAGCGTCTGTCGGCAAAGTGACGGGAAGCCATCTTTTCCATTGTTTTCAAACACTGAGCTCCCCACAATGGAGGCATCATTTTCTAGATGGAGGCCTTTCAAATACAGTTCAGACAGGACAATCACATCAAACAGTCTAGGAACAAAAACACTTTAAAATTCTAAAAAAGAAAGTAAGATAACACTTTGGATAATAAAACACAATAAATGTACCAAACACAAAAAAAGCCTTACATATTTCCCTTTGAGATTATGCATACAGATGATGGTTAAAGGCACGCTATAAATATGCACAGTCACGCAAGACAAACAAAAACACACATTAGATAGATACACATTCTTAACGGTCAAGCTGCATGTGTGTGAATACGAAATCTTCAGGCTCAGTATCGTTCAGTCGTAATCTGATCGGTCGACCCTTCCTTCTACTCGAGAAAAAAAAAATCCCTTCAAAACACAGTTAATGGGCAAAGTAGCAACGTATTGCACAGTCATCGTTTTTTTTTGTCGCGGGTCGTCATGTGACTGAAAATTCAAAGCTGTGGAAGTAATTCTGTGGTCACAGCTGTGACACAAATAATACCGCCCATGTTTTTAGAAGAGCTGAATCAATTCATGGATGATTAGTTGGCAAACTATTTTGACTTGGATGAGAATTTTAGATTATGTCAAAAAAAGAGAGAACAATTCCCAGTTTTCAAATGCTTGTTTGTAACCATAAACACTTGAAAAACCCCAAAAATATTCTGTTTACTTAAAGGCAGAAAATCACATAAATGTACCTCTGCATTGTTTTTAGATGAATATCAAACCGTCCGATGCAACGATGATCGTTTGACTCATATTTAAAAAAATTGTAATTTGTAAATAGTTGCAGATCATTTTTTTGTTTGTTGATTAATCTAATAATCAAGAAAATGGTCTGCTTATAAATCAATATTGGCTACAATAATTTGTTGCTGCTCGAGTTTTAACTAACTGATATAATGAATGTCAGCTAAATCTAATTTTACAGGAAAATGTGATGTAATGTTTTTGGAAACAAAACTATGCATTTCTGTTTTTGGTAAATGACAACATGACGTGCATGAGTATTAAAATGTAACAATACTGGTTTTGCCAGATTACACAACTTGTACAAGATGTACAACTGTCTTCACTCTGAAAAGAGGAATCTTTCAAAAGAAACCTCTTCAGTGACCGTGATCCTTCGAACAATGTGTGGACGGATTATGAGACAATGGGCATCAAGTCCGGTGTTCATCTAAATGTAGTTTAAGGAAATGCTAATAATCTGCATTTCCATTCACTACAAACTTGATATAGATCCCTCAGAATTGTGACCAAGGTGCATCCTGGGCGATACATTTTACAGCATGAAAACAAACGGGTCAGTGCTCTCGGCTGGATAAATGATGTAACGGAGACACCGTTTCTAAATGACAGATCTGAGGTACAAACCAATAGCGACATATCCGCAATAAGCCGGTATCGGCTGACGTATGAAAGGAAAAAAAGACTTCTAAAAGGATCAGGAGCAACATGAAACACAATCAGGACGTCCCGAGTGTTGATGGAGCTCTGTGACTTTACAACATGTCAGCGGTAAGTGTCCAGCTCTGTAATCCATCCATGGGGGCCATCCTTCACATCTTCCTGCCTCCAGTTAGTTAGTTAGTCCCCTTATGGGATTTCAAGGATGATAATTATACAACAGCTGTGTTCGTATTCAACCCACAACTCTAAGATCCCAAATCCATACCACAAACTACTTCTGAGCAGGTTTTCAGTCTCTTCACACTCGAAAAAAAAGATATATATAAAAAAAAAAAAGATATACTCAAACCAGACAGTATGTCGTCTAAATGGAGTCAATTCTGGACAATATTCTCCCACAATGCAATGCACAAAAGGAAACGAATGTGAGGGGGAAAAAAAAGTTGAACTGTTGGGTGGCGAAACAGCTCCAGAGAGAGCTTGGAAAACAAAACAAAAAGTAATCTAAGATTTTTTTTTTTGTGAAGTTCAACATTTGCACACATGTCATTTCCTGCTAAGCGTAAAAATGTTACGCATGTACTTTTTTTTTTTTTTTTCATACTTACTGCTAAAAGACGGTTAGTATGCAGTACATACTGTATTAGAAGTAATATGTAGAATGGATTTGGGACACAGCTATGGTCTTCATTGGACCTGTGCTCTGCCTTACTAATACTACGACTACTGGGGGGTCTGCTGGGTTTAAACTACTGAGTCATTGCTGAAGCGGATCAGAGTGTGTGCGGTGCTGTGTGTCACAAGAGAGGCCGCTTCAGGTTGGTGAGAAGATTGTCAGCACAAGCTCACCGACCACAGATCACTCTGCTGCTGCACCACAGCGGAGGTCAGGACAGCTGACTGGTTTTTAACCCCTTAGTTCTCGTGTTAAGATGTCAAAGGCTACATGGAGAGTAATAGTGGGATTATACTTTTGAACAACCCAGAGAGAGACTTTTAGAAACTAAATAAAAAGCTACAACGAAAGAGAACGCCAACAAAACAACAATGAGCCTTTGGTTGTTTAAAATCCAGAGAGAGAAATAAAAATGAAGAGGAATTGTTTTCACCGCGGGAGATTTTGCTAAAAAACAAACAAAAACAAAAACAGACAATGTAACCAAAAGAGAAGAAAAAAAATAAAAAATGGATGTCTTCCCTTCTGTGTCCAAATCAGTGCCAGTTTCATCCGTGGTGAGCTTAGCTGCCGTAGAGGAGGGAGCGCCGGGGCGTGAGGAACCTTCACTCGCCCATCCAGTCCGTCTCCGGCGGTCAGCTCCGACCCAAAGTCCGCCTCAGTGCGTTGCCATCACACACAAATACACAGAGAGTCATAAATTGTCAAGTGAGGGCAGATTTTTCTAATAAACGAGCGAGTGTTGTCTCTGGGGGAGGGGGGTATTTCTCGCACAATGTCACTCTGCAGGCCGACGGGACGACCACCGGGTTGTTTCTCCCTTTGGTGTGCGGTGTTGGACGCCGCCTCCTTTACAAGAAGTCCAGCTCCAGCGCTTGGTGAAGGGACACGAGGTCGCCGTGAGTGGAGATCCGCCAGAACGGCATATTGTGCTGCGGACAGAGAGACAAACAGAGCGTCAAGAGACCGTTTCAGACTGTCAGACTGGAATGTTTCCATTTGAATCATTTTAATGAACAAATGGTGATTTGTTAGTCTGGAACCAGGCTGCTAACACACAGGCATCATAGTAGTTTAGCAGCCAAAGACAAACTTGGATCGATTATGATCTATTAAACTTTCTAGTCGGTTATGCTCACAGCTGGATTTGTAAGCACCTTCGTGAGATGTGGATGCCTTTTAAGCAAATAAAGTGAGAGCCACAGCATTGTGTTTGTACTCTTCTAAGGAAATGCAAACTGCCTACCGACTAAGAGCCTGTGTCCACATAGCAGGTTTTTGTTTTTTTCGAGCCCCATGGTCTTTTGTCAATTCCCAGTGAGGAGAGCGCAACGAGTTGAAAAACGCTGAACTTTAAAAAAAAAAAAAAAAAAAAAAAAAAGCACTGGTGACGTCACCGTGGAAAATAAAAGGGGACGCTTGTTTTGTCTGTCTGTCCTGAGCTTTCTATGTCGGACAGACACTATCACAACAAAGCCTGTTTGTGGGAGCAGATCGGCTCTATAGACCAAATAGATAAAAGCAGAGGGCCTGTGGCAGCTACCATACAACGGAGGTTAGAGTGGTTGTCAAGATATAGAAACATTTAAAAAAAAAAAAAAAAAGAGCTTAAATATAAGTAAAGTCCTGGGATGAAGCGCTATGTGGCCCTAAAACACAAAAGCAGGCAGGCGTAAGGAGAAGTTCACCTGTTTCGCTGCAAACTCCTCGTCTCGACCGTCGCCGATCACCACATAAGTCACCTTCTTCCCAAAGCGGGAGACGATCCTCTCAAAGCAGCTCTCTTTCCCTGCGCGACAGGAAAACAGGAGATCACAAAAAGCAGCACTGTAACACGATTCCTCTGCTGCAGTAGAGGAGAACGAATGGTGTCAACGGAGCGGTTTTTCCGATGCGTACCTATCTTGGTGGCGCTGTAGATGTTCTCGATGGGGAAGACGTCTCCCAGGCCGTAGAGCAGCACCTTCGCCAGAGCTGGAACCAGCTGGGTGGTGGTGACCAACACATTCATACACTTCCCCCTGTTGGCGGAACATCACACACATATGCAGAACCTGCATTAACATATGTGGGCTGCGAGATGAAAACATAAAGCTTAATCAGGGGACAGACCCGTTTACACTTGCATTGATGTCGGGCCAGATTTTTCAAAGCAAATTCAGCACAGGAAAATCACAGCCCAGCTTCTGTCCTTCAAACCAGCGGAGACGGGTTGCATCATCCTCTGAATAAACATTGCCTTTTAAAGCTCAATCACAAGGGTCACTGAGCCTAAGCAGTCACTAAATGTGACGGTAACGTGTAATAAAGCCGTCACTTGACTCTAACAAATCACAACTCACATGCCGCAGAGTGCGACCTGAGAGATATTCTCCAAAGTAATAACCTCCGCTCAGACCTGGACTGGATGAGCAGCAGAGACTTGAGCGCCGTGCAGAGCCACGCGTCCGTCACGTTCTCGATCTCAGACTGAAGCCGTAGAAGCAGCTCCCTCTTCATGGGACTCAACAGGCCTGAAAGACACGACACGCAGTAAGACGACCACGAGATGGAGACCCCACTGTCAGCATGTCGCCATAAAAAAACCTGCAGAAGGATGCACTCCTCTAAATGTTTTGTCAAGTCTGATATTTAGTGTGTGTGTGTGTGTGTGTGTGTGTGTGTGTGTGTGTGTGTGTGTGTGTGTGTGTGTGTGTGTGTGTGTGACAGTGCCAGAATAAAGTGGGGGGGGGGACTCAGATCCGTTGAGCGTTTTGGTTCCTTTTGCCTCTTGGATATTGGACTGTGGAGCTAATTTTGATGTTGTAACACAATCGTCGTAATTCACTCGGCTGTAAAGTACTCCAAGGTTTTTCTCTCAGTAAAACAAACACTCCCTAGAACGGGCCATTAAAAGCATGAAAGGCCAGACGAAAGAAGAACGTCTGAACACTGTTTTACTGAAACTGAAGAAAGTGTTCACGAGCCACGGTTGTTTTCTCGTGTGCCGGTCATTTACAACTTCACGTAGGCAAAACATATTCATCACTGATGCAAACTCACCTCCAACGTTCCCTTTAAAGTTGCTGTAGATCTCTTTTAGCCGGCGGTAGCGGAAGGCCAGTTTCCGCATCCACTCCACGCCTCCCTGGACCCCTGTGGTGGGTCCTGATGCCCCCCCGCCACTGGAACCATTAAAGCCATCTGCCAAGAAGTTGTAGGTACTAAAGTGGAGAGACAACACACCTGTGAATTGATTGGATGAGGGGAATAAAATCTGCTTCTGAGTCATGATGTTAAAGTGTGTTATGAGGTCATTGCACTGTTTATATCACACCTCAGGTCCTGTCCATTGTCATCAGAGGCAACGTCCTCAACATGGACTTGATCACATTCCTGAAACAAAACGAGTTATTTTTTGTAACGGATTATGTAATAATGTATTCGTTAAAAAAAAAAAAAAAAAAAACTCTTGTATTCACTTGTACAAAGACAACATCCAAGTACCGTTGGGAAAAGTCATAAAGTCATAAGCTTCAGATTAAGCATCTTTGCAGCAGCCTCTTAAATTGCCTTGTTTAAATGTAGGTGTATAGACCAAAATAAACTGGTATTTTGAGCGTTGATGGAGCCGCTGCAATGTTAATAAAACCTAGCACCGATTTATCCAAACTCCATTCTGAAAACAAGCATTTTAAAAGTTGTTTGCTAGTCGCTTCGGACGGACCTGACAAAAGCATGAATACAGACTTTCTATGAATCGGCATCGTTACGCAGTCATTTCGGCATCCTTTTTATCCATTTGTTGCATATAAATCAGAGCAGAATCTGTTTATTTTTGGGTTCACACCGCTGTAGTAAACCAGCCGATGTGTGGCTACAGGGAATACAGCTCAGGTGAAATTCACCGGGTGCCTCCAGATGACGTTATGAACCCAGAGAGGCCAGCGTTTGGGGAGAACACAGCCTTAAGCTGCCATGTGATTGGTTTAAAAAGGTGGCTGAGTGTATATCACTGTACCTCCAGGTCGTTGAAGAAAAGGTGAGTGTCTGCCAGCTCAAAGATCAGCTCCTCCATCTGCAAGCCCAAGTTCAGCACCGTGGCCGGGTCCTAAACGGACACAACGCAGACCCACAATAGAGTCAGACTGCTTTTTATTTCATGTCGCATGCTCAAACTTTTTGGCCATTTACAAAAACAAACCTTGCCAAACTTCTGTGCGTAGGAGCCAGTGAGCAGTGAGTGGAATATGATAATGGTCTCATCCAGATCCCAGAGAAAGATGCGCTACAACGAGGAGGGAAAAACAATATCACACTTTTACAACTGACAGGAAACAACATTTACCACTGAATAATATTTGATCTTTTTAACGTGGTGATTTGTTGGGTTTAGCTTTGTCTTAAACTCTGACGTGCTGCTTAGCTAAATGACAAACAAACAGCCATGTTTAAGTGTGCGAAGAGGAGCTAAACTGCCGACTTGCTCACCTCCAGGTCGCTGTCGGTAGGCGGGGAGCTATCGGACCTCTTGCCTTTCCCTTTGGATTTGCCGACAGAGTTCCTGCGTCCGACGTCGTCCTGATCTCTGGCTCCGGCGGGGACGGCCACGCTGGTAGGAAGGGCCGCACCTGCCGGGAGGTTCTCTGGTGGGGACGCATCTTAATGCAAGCAAGTCGAAAATCAGCACTTGAAGGACACAATACTTCTGTTTTGTCTCAAACTAGCACTAGGATGCTGAACGGAATAACAGGGGGCTTTTAAAAAACAGCCACCACAATGTAATCTACCTCTAATGTTTAAATAGAACTACTGTCAGTCAAAGTGCTGAAGTCACCTCTGGGAGGCAGCCCGGCTGAGGCGGCCTGCTCCGACTTCACAGCTGAATACCCGGCCGCTCCGGCGCCGGGGTCGTCGCTGCTAGGCAGCCCGGCAGGCACGTAGTTGGGAGGCAGAGCGTAGTACTGAGAGAACTGGTTCTGGCCCAGAGAGTTGTAGCCACTAAATTCCTGGAGGAGATTAAAAAAAAAACAACTGTGGTCAATGGTCAGCCACATGAGATACAATAGAAATAGAGAGCTAAATAGATATGATGATGCTCAGGACAGGAGGGCCGAGTGACCTAAAGATTTGACACAGTACAACAAAGCTTAAAGAAATGCTGACACAGCTCAGCCGTCAGCTCAACAGGCCAACAGCAACATTATTTAACAGCGGGCTCACATTCAAGTTAAAATGGAACCTTCTTCGTTTGGTTTTGTTTGTTTATTCCCTGTACTATTTTAATTCTGAAGAAAATTATTTTAATTTTATTAACATAATTAATCTTATTTTTACAAAAATAGAAGAAATACATAAAAAAAAAAAGAAGAAAAAAAAAAAGCATATTTAGTTTAGTATTCTTTGGTAATTTTACAGGTCTTTTTTTCCCTGTAAATCTTACATCTACATACATTACATATTACCGAGATGTGTCTCTGTACATATATACACGTTATCATGGGGATTGGGTTGCTCCAGGTGCCATGACAAGAAATGTCTGTGCCATGGTAAAAAATAAATAAAAAAGGAAACCCGTGGTATATTGCAAATATTTATCAAAATTTATTTTATGCATCACTGTTTAGCTGTGTAATTTCCTACTAAAGGAATTGGCCTGATGCACTGCTGCATCACTTCTACCAAAATATTTTTTAGTTTTTCTGCATGTTTGAGATCCTTAACCTCAATCCTGAGTGTTGATGTTCTTTTGGTATTTTTAAATTGCTCTAAAAGATGGAATATACTTTGGGGTGCCGGATGTTTAATTAAAAAAAAACGTTTTCTTCTTTTATGCCGCACTGATGGACAGGAGAACGCATGAGAACAACCACGGAGACACTTTGAGGAACACTTGATGTCCTCCTTACCTGGTGTGCCGCTGTGGTGGAGGTGGTGGTGGCAGCCGTAGCCGACGGGATGCTGGAGTACACACTGGATGTTGTGAAGCTTGAGCCTGGAGACAGAAAGGTCAGCTAAAACAGTGCCAGAGGAAAACATAAAAATAAAAAAATAAAGTATTTGAAAACAGCATTTGAGGTGATGAGCAACAAGAGAGGAAGATAAAGCTGTGCCACCGCAAGATCTTTGTGTTTCAGCGCTTCTGGTGTTTGCAGAGGGTGTGACAGCGCTGTCGTGTGAGTCAGTGAGGTTGCAGCTTGCCTTGGTATGAGTAGTGCAGCTGGGCTGGCTGGGTTGAGGTATATGCGGTGCTGAAGCTGAGAAACCCAGGCTGGCCACCAGAGGGCGCCTCAGGCAGCCCTGTCTCTGTTTTAATGCCTGGCCACATAGCACCTGAAGATGACAGGAGAGCAATGGAAGCGGAGAATGAAAGAGGCAGCGGGGGGGACGAGTGGATGAAGGGGCAAAAGTTAGGAAACCGGGTCCTTCAGGTTGAGGTGTGGCCGTTTAAGCAGAGATTTAAAAAAAAAAAAAGAAAAGCAAAAATCGATTCTGACAGCGCCAAAGCACAGTAAGGCCTCTAAAGCAGAGTGACAAAAAAATATTTTAAAAAAGGTGTGATCCTAGCTTTTCTTTTTTTAGTGAGCAGACAGTGTTAAAATAGGCTGTTAGGGTAGGAGCGGGGACCAACCAAAGGGCGGGAGGCCGTAGGTCTGGCCGGTCTGGGGGAAGGCTGAGTACACGGTGGACTGGGCCAGCGGAGGATAGGCCACCTGGCTGGTGTATGACGTCACTGCCGGGCTGAAAGAAAGACAATCAGTGTTAGATTTTTTTTTTTAAATTGTTAGGGTTCAAAACTGTGTTTTTATGTACTGGCGCACAAAATTTGGTTGGCACAGAAGCAACACAAAACCAGTATATTCCTCACTGTAAGATTTGATGTTAAGTCACACATTTATGTCATAGTAATGAGCTGCAAAAATCCCCTTTAAAGCAGCAGCTAATATTGGGGTGTAAAGGCGTTGCTTACAAATACGGCCTGGAGGTAACTGAGGAACACTGGAATAATAGAGAGTACAGGAAAGACAGCCTAAATCTGGAAGGAGAACCTGCGGTAGTATGTGACGGCAAAGTTGAAATGTATACAAAGGGGCACTCTGGGACAATGTCCCCAAGGGAGGAGTCGTACTAGTCTCTGCATGCACCTGGCTGCTTATGCACTTTGTTTCAATGACGCATTATACTGTGTTTCTTTCAAAGAATTGTAGTCTAAATGTCACCTCCATAAATCTGTGTAACATCACAGCGTGATACATGATAGGATGTTCACATGCAGCGCACTCACTTGCTTCCCTGATAGACCTGTTGGGCGTATTCGGATGACCCCGTCGAGTCTGCGCCTGTTAAAAAAAGAAAAGAAAAGAAAAGACAACAGGGCTTCAGTTCAACAGCATTCAGCTTTCTTCTTTTTTAAAAGACCTTTAATGTGCTTCTGTTCGTACCCGAATGTGCATACGAGTTCATGGGGTCGCCGCATGCTTGAGTTGCCGGCCCTCTGTCCGCAGCAGACTGCTCCTGATCACCTGCAATCACACATGGTCAGTATCTTCCAGGCAGAAAAGGGGAGGGGGGGGGGGTTTCTTAATGCTGAGCGAGAGAATAAGATAAACCAAAAAGGTGAAATTCTAGTCTGTCGGCTACGAGACAGTATTAGAGCCACTCTGAGATTTTGATAATGAAGTCATAATGGTTGCAATAATTGGTTGCATGTTTCAGCATTCCCTGCGTAGTCACCGTGACCTCACCCATCGGTTGTCGGCTACGGTTTCAAAGCCTAAAGTTTGGCATTCTGTCTGTCGCCATCTTGGTTTGTTGCAACCAGAAGTGACACGACAGGGTGGAGCCAAGTACAACCAAATGCTGAATAAGGCATTTTTCGACTACAGTTGTAGCACACAACTCCCAGACCGGACAACGCTGTGGTAGCAACCTGTCAATCAAAAGGCAGCCCCGCCCTAAAGCATACCCTGCTTCATGGACTATTTTATTTATTTCATATTTGGAATGTGGAGGAGTGACGTAGTGACGCCATATACAGCTCTGGTAGCGCCTGCGACCTGTCAATCACAGTGATCCCGCCCTAAAGCATACTCTGCTTTATGGTCTATTTGACTCTAAATGGACCATCATTTACTAAATGAACATCATGCTGTATTGAAGAAGACTTGAAACTAGAGATTGAGACCATAAACTCAAGTTTACAATGTTTACTGAGGTAATAAATCAAGACAGTCTCATAGACTTCTATACAATCAGACTTCTTTTTGCAACCGGAGGAGTCGCCCCTGATTGTTATTAGAAGGAATGCAAGTTTAAGTACCGTCTCTTTACTCCATGATTTTCCACTGAAAGCAACTTTGAGCTGCACTTTATCAGAGGTGGTGAAGTTCACATTTTTGTAGAAAATAAACCACACAATGGTGAGATTTATGCATGATCAGATGTGTTTTCAGTTAGTTTAGAGGGGATTACTACCGTATCAGCAGAGCAATAAAGTAATGCACAGCAGAATAGAGGGCAGGTCGATTTTTCTTGAAATATTATGACTTTGTCATTAAATCACAAAATGTCCTAAAGCCTTGCTTTAGGAACAGTGCGGTCACATGTTCTACTTACCTGGATCAAGCTGGGCTGTGGACAGGGCAGAGTAGGAGCTCTCCGGCTCTGATGAACCCAACACTGCAGCTGGACTCCTATCGTCACCTAAATTACTGAACGAGCCAAAAGAAACCATTCAAATGATAGAATTTCTGCTGGCAAAGAGAAGACGACAATCACATAAAATACAATCTACTGTGTAAAATTCTTTCTCTAATAAATAGTTAATTCAAAACTTTTTTTCATCAGAATGACGAGGCAGCACTTTCAAAACATAAAAGATCAGAGACAGATGTCAGCGAAGACCAACCTGGGCTCTTTCTCCAGTCCACCGTCGATCTCAAGCCTCGGCTTCTTTGTCTGCAAACACACGAGTTCACAGAGAAAGGTTTTCACTTGGAATTCTACTTCCTGTGATGTGCATCTTTTTATTCCCTCTATATGATAAACCATCAAGTCAGAAAAAATACACATAAAACCAAGCCACTGAAGCTCAATTAAAAAACAACAACAACATTATTACTTTTGAACAAAAGTTGTCCTTCAGAGTTGTATGCATTCTTTCATGGAGTGTTTCATGTTTTATTTTACGACGCATTAAGCATATTTCCTCTATAGAATCCCAAAAATACTTGACATCAATTAACAAAATATTGTGAATAAACACTAAACCACAACAATACAATATGATAAGAAAAAAAGGATGCTGCAGCTGTGATACAGAATCACAGTGAAACCATTTGTTGCATCTTAACTTCTTCGTCGTTGGAGGTACAATAGTACAAAAATTTAAATTTAAATTTTAGTGACGTCTGGCGTCGTGTGCGGACTCACCGGCAGCTCGGGCAGCTCCTGCGAGTCGACCATCTCTGCGGTGGAGCGACCCGACATGTCTGCGAGCTCAGCCTACTCTCTGCACCGGGAGAGCTGGTCCGGACCCTGCTTCACCCGAGCAGCAGCAACAACAACAAGAACACACTGAATAAATGGAGGGACGAGCCTTATGTAGTGCTGCCGACGCGTGACTCTCCCCCTCCTCGTGTCTCATAAATGCACATCAATGCAGCCGCCGCTTATCGCGGGTCTGATCAGCGGCACGAGGGGTTAGAACCGGGGCTCCCTGGTCTAAGCCCCCCCCCCCGCCACGAGCGTGTTCACCGCGGGGATTAAGGAAGCGTTCCATTTACATGTGACCTAACCTCCGGTCAACGAAAACATATTCTCCAGACGCATTAACTGCTCAGGTGCAAGCTGTCCTATCGGTGAGATCGGCCCGAGTTGGGATAACATCTATCCTAGTTTTGTCCGCCTCTCGCCCAACCGGCCTTTTACCTAACTCAAACTGTCAAGCTTGTGTAAGTGAACTTAAAAAAAAAAAAAAGGAGCAACATTTGAAGGGGAATAAGGACACGTGATGATGTACTGATAGTAGATAAACTCGCATACGTTTGTATCTTAGATATTTCAGAAAAGAAAATCTCTATTTCCTCAGCTGCACTGACCCCAAAAACATATTGTGCTCTCACGCGGCTGTTTAAAAAAAATAAATAAATAAATATATATATATATATATATATATATATATATATATATATATATATATATATATATATATATATATTTTCATTGCTCATTCATTTCTCAAACCAAAGACAACCGGTTTATATACACTGCTGCTGCTTTGTTCGTTTGTTTTGATCACACCGTTCCCTCCAGCTGTTTCCACCGGTAACTGGGCCGCTCGTGGTCACGTGGAGGGGACACCCCTGAATCAGAATAGATTCTCATGTATTTCACAGAAAAAAAAATCTGAAACATCCAATGTTCACGATTTATTTAATTTCTTTATATTTTACTGAAAGGTGTTCTGGGAAAACAATAATAACTACTGTTTTGTCCGCCTCTCGCCCAACCGGACTTTTACCTAACTCACAAACTGTCAAGCTTGTGTAAGTGAACTAAAAAAAAAAAAAGGAGCAACATTTGAAGGGGAATAAGGACACGTGATGATGTACTGATAGTAGATAAACTCGCATACGTTTGTATCTTAGATATTTCAGAAAAGAAAATCTCTATTTCCTCAGCTGCACTGACCCCAAAAACATATTGTGCTCTCACGCGGCTGTTTAAAAAAAAAATTAAAAATAAATAAATAAATATATATATATTGAATGAGCAATGAGAATATATATATATATATATATATATATATATATATATATATATATATATATATATATATATTCTATAGTTAAAAGTAACTGTTCAAGATCTCTGTCACTAGAGATCAATTACAAAGACAGAAAATATTAATTGAATTGTAGTCTTTATGAGTGTTGAATTAGCTGATTGTCTGCTAAATAATCTTATATTTGAGGTAATAGCTAATCTGGAATACTCTCTAGGTTAGGGTATACATAAATTCCAACTGATCACTGTATTTATGTTCCCTAAAAATAAGATACATAGTCTTTTCCAGACTATTTCATCATAGTCGTATTTTAAACCATTACCAAGGAGGTCTTCATATGACGTCTGCTCTTCAGTTACATATACATCTAAAAAGGAGGCTTGTTAGATTGGTTCCAGTCACACTCTGAGATTAAAATAATTCCTCATTGTTTGCAGATTACAAATACATCTCAGATGTAGACACATATTTTTGACATCCCCGGTTTCATCCAACACCCATGTTTCCGGTATTGTTTGTCCTGCACACTAAAGTAAAGCAAACAAACAGCAGCATCCACTCAAGGTAAAGTTCTATTCATGACATCTGCTAATGTTAGCCGACAACCGTTACGTTAGCTGTGTCCAGCAAATAACCGGGGACGGTTTGAGTGAAGGTGAAGTCTGACATCTCACCAGCTCATGGAACTCAGCGGCTCGTTTATCTTTAATCTGAAAGCTTGGAACATAATCTGCACCGTCAACACATGAACCTAGATGTTGGCAACTAATACTAACCGATACAGTGAGCGACTGTGGCAACAGACACTAATTAAGCGTAGCTTCCCAGCATTTAGACGGCACCGCGCAAGCTTCCCAACAGCGGCGTTAGCTTACCAACGTTAGCAAACAGAGTCGCTCTACTCACGCGCTTTACTATCAGTTCTAACTGAAACACTGGGTGTCACGCGCTGTCGATATTACATGTATATTAGATAACGTGTCTGAGGCCAATGGTGGTTAAATAACTAAGCTGGCTTTGAGCGATACTTAGTTTGGCCCGGGCATGAAAGTTTTCCGCTCCAGAGATTAGTCGGCATCAGCAGCCATTGGAGCGGGTGTTGAAATGGCATCGTGTGAAAGCATCCCACTCCCGCTGCACCCAACTGAGACGCTCATCGCAACACAAACACTCCCGACAAACCAAAATGATGAAACCCTGTCTTACCATTGAAGGGGTGACCGAGAAACGCTTTTATCTAAGCGCCTTCAATTGAATCCACAGTGTCAAGCTTTGTCTGTTGTTAGGGAGCACTATTTTGCAGGAAGTTTTCGTTGCTGGGCCCACTGCGCATGTGCGGAATGTTCATTCACAGGAGTCCTTTCTTTCTTTGGCGCGACGGGGGACGACAGGTGTGGCGGTGAGTCAACACAGGTGAGAGAAAAGACTGCAAACATCTGTTATTTGAACAGATGAACCCTCTTACTAAATATTGCCAGGCAGCTTAAATAATTATAAATGCATGTTAATATCAAACAAACCGTAGACCGTGTGTAGAATTGTTTTTATTAATCAAGAGTTTGGCTAATTTTAAGCTAGCTGAATTTCTGTGGTTGAATGTGTCCAAGTATAATTTAATATATTAATATAGTTTAATCAGGTACTGTAGGCTAGTGCAATTTAAGTATTTTTACTTTCCTTAAGTATTTCTATTTTATGATACTTTATATTTCTACTCCACTATAATTCAGAGGGAATAATGTGCATTTCTACTCCACTACATTTATTTGACATTTGTTACTATATAAATAAATAATTTAAAATCTAATCAACAAATACAAAAAAAAATGTAGTATACATTACAACTCTAATCTCTGGGATGAAAATCACAAGCAACATAATATAAAATGTGTATATATATATATTTTTTTTTTTTGTATTTTGTAGCATAAAAGTAGCATCAGCAGAATTAAAAACAGCACACATCCCTTGATTTTGGAGAATTTATTTGTCATTACTGACCCAGATTACACAATTCAATATTTCAGTTGATCATGTAAATTATCTTCTTTTACACAGTAGCATGAAAATAAATATACATAAAAAATACAAAACAGAAAAGTTATGCTTCCAAATATGGAAGAAAATGATCTAGAACTGTGTGTTTCCTTATTTTTGTACTTTTTTTTTTTAAACTTTCAGCAGGTTTGAAAATCCACTCTGTATGCAAACGCCTAAAATATGGAGACTCATTGCGGCAAAACAAAGTCATGAACAATCTCTGAGTGAAGATACTCGATTAATACCTTAATCAATATCAGGTCATAAATTACAACTAACATCTGCTAAAAGAGATTAAATTATATTATTCTTTTGGAGTTATCATGATTTTATTGCACTTTCCAGAAACGTATAATGCAGTAGGCCAGTGGCTTAACACCGATAGAGGAAAGCCAGCACCTGTGCCACCTAGTGGTTCTTTTTTTCAGGTTAATGAAGCACGTTCTTTCTACAGATTATTCTCTAGAGAAGGGACATAGGTGTTTGGGGAAAAGAGATATGTACATACAGTAAATATGGATCAGGCCGCCTTGGACAGGCACAAGACATTCACAGTTCCTCACTACATGATGCATAAATACAAAAACAAACATTTGTAATCACAGATTCTGTAGTTTGTCTGGAGTGTTTGCCTTAAAACAGCAATCACTTGAATTTAAAAGGAGTTTGATATACAGTAAATGCTATCGTTGATGTGGGCCTGTTATTGCTGGTTGAACTCTGTTTCGCACTCTCCTGATCATTAAGAGACGTGAGTATGTATAATATATATATGGAAACATTTACCAATATTTGCAGAACTTTCTGAGAAGTAAAGAGTGAATGTTTGTAAATTTATTAAAACAAGGAAAACGGTTTGCTTTTGCAATAAAATATATGTAACTTTTCTTCTTCTACACAGTACAGTAAAACTTTGATCTTCACTATTTGAGGACAAACCGGTCAGAAAAAGTGTCTGCGTTAAAGCGTGCCACAGCCTACTGTTTGGTCCTTATTGGCGTCAAATATTGAAATGCCACACTTTCTTTGTCCAAAGTGGAGATATGAACCGAGGAGCGGAACGATATGAAGCCGTCGAATCCAAAGTTGCTGAAGCTTTAAAGCGGAACGTCTCACTTTTCTTGACCCTTGTTTCCTTCAGTGCAATTGAGCATTCGACACAAAATAACAAAGTCTTTGTAACATACGTAGACATGTAACGAAGGCATCAACCTTAACGGCTAGCGCCCCGGTCAAAAGTCCCAACAAGTTATTGTGGTTTTTGATAAAGCCGGCTCTCGCCAAAACGCCGCCGCTGCCGCCACCACTGCCGCCGTCCAAACTGCCTTTTCAGAACCTCAGGCACTTCTCTTCACGTCACCTCACCAGTAGCTGTGAGAGTGATGTTTGATGAACCCAGAGTGCATCCACACTTGGCACACATGTATTATAGTTGTGGGCGGCTGAGGCAGAAGAGTAGGTGATGTCACGACATGAGAGTCCCCCTCTGCACACTTCTCATGCTCAGATCCCTCAAGATCTGGCCCCCCCCAGTTAGATCCTCTTATCAGGCTCTGTAACGCCCCCTCCCCCATAAAAACAGGCTGCTCCTGTGTGGTCACTCTGTCGAAAAAAAAAAAAAAAAATACGACTCTCAATCCAACTTGTGTCCCGTCTCTTGTGAGTTCCCAGGCGGAGCTGCCGGCGCTCACATGAAGGAGTGGCCCGCCGGAGGGCCATAGGAGAAGCCCGGGAACGCTCCGGCCGCCTCCTTGACGCTGCTGGTCACGGTCAGCGAGTCGTTGCACAGAGAGGAGGAGACGGGCAGGTGGGTGAACTCGGGGTCGAAGTGTCGCAGGTCTGTGGGGCCGCTCTGTGAAACCGAGACAGAGGGACAGGAATCAGAAATGTATTCTCAGGAATAAAATGTCAAGACACTTATGGATGTTCACCGTCATGCATTATACTACTGTAATTTGGTTATAAGTTGATTGGTTGGGTCGTTGATCATGCAAAAATGCCAAGGAACCACACTGGTAATAGTGAAACAGTTAGTGGATTAATCCATCGACAGACCAACTCGGCTACAATTTTGACAATCTGTTCTTTTTAAGCATAACTGGCTATAATTTACTTTTTCTATCTTCTCAAATGTGCATATTTTCGGTTTTCCTTTGTCTCCTATGAAGATAAACATTGTTGTTTTGGACTGTTGGTCAAGACATCACTATGGACTGTGGGAAACTGAGGGGCATTTGTCATTTTTAGCCGACATTTCGTGGACCTAACAGCTAGATAACTTGCCGCCCGTATATGACTGAGACTTGAATATTTTAGTTTTCGGACCGTTGGTTTAACCAACGAGCTGAAGACGTCACACAGGGCTCTGGGAAACTGTTGGCATTTCCGCCTATTTCCTGACGCATCGACAAAATGAGGAAACGCCATCGGTTGCGGCCTCGAGCTTGAACTCACCACTGAGGGGATGAACGGAGGCGTGATCTTCTTGGCCATCAGGTCCTCCCAGTTGATCGGCGAGAAGAAGGAGTGGAACTTGAGTTCAAGCTGGAGGGGAAACGAAAATGCTAGATCAGCATATTGACATGCAAACAAGCATCACGGACCTCTTGCCGGGTCTCTGTGTCAAATGATCTCCGGGCTCAGCTGTGCTCACTCACAAAGTCATCCTTGACCCCCAGCCTCTTGGTGCGGTCCTTCTGCAGGAGCCCCTCCAGCAGCTCCCGGCCAGCGTTCGACACGTTGGGCTTGAGCACGGGAGACTTGTGCAGGATGTTGTTGTACATCTCGGCTGTGTTGCGACTGTAGAACGGGGGCTGTAAAGCAAAAGCGGCGACAGCAAATTAGGTTTATTTGATATATAAACAAGCCGTGGAGTTGCACCAAGAGCGCAAAGTCACAGATTTCACGTACGAGTCCGTAGAGCATCTCGTAAAGCACCGATCCCAGACACCACCAGTCCACCGTGCGGTCGTACGCCTGCTTCTGGAGCACCTCAGGGGCCAGGTACTGAGAGGAAAGCAACAAGAAGGTGTCAACCCACGTCTGACAGTTGTAATTTGTTGGTGGAGTCTCTGTATTGATTGTAATGATGCATGAAAGTCTAGAGATTTTGTTTTGCACCTCTGGCGTCCCGCAGAAGGTTGTCGTCGTGCCGTTGTCTGTGAGGCCTTCTTTGCAGAGGCCAAAGTCTGTGAGGACAATATGTCCCTGTGAGTCCAACAGGATGTTTTCAGGCTTCAGGTCCCTGTTAAGAAGAAGAAGAAAGCTTAAAAAAAAATGTATTGTATACAAAATGTATTACTATAAACTTCCTTCAGCGCAGATTTACAAATGCCCACCAGGGGGCGCCGTAGGATCGCTCATTACCTGTACACAATGTGCAGGGAGTGGAGGTAGCCAAGTGCACTTGCGATTTCAGCAGCGTAGAACCTGGCTCTGGGCTCCAGGAAGATCCTCTCTCTCTGGAGATGGTAGAACAGCTGGAGAGGAAACGGACGCACATCTGTCAGCTTCGATTTGGAAATAAATACGCCCATTTTCTGACCTCGTTTCTCAGTGTTGTGAGATCTTAACTCACCTCCCCGCCGTTGACGTAGTCGAGGACGAAGTACAGCTTGTCGGTGGTCTGGAAGGAGTAGTGCAGCCCCACCAGGAAGGGATGCTTGATGTTCTTCATCAGCACGCTGCGCTCAGCCATGATATGCTTTTGCTGGAGGGAATATGTAGAAGTTAATACAACACCGGAGTCATCACAATGACGTCTAACATTAGGAAACGGAAGGAATGTGGATTGGCATTTAACTCGCAGTTCACGACATGATGTGAAAACACACCTCTTTCTTCTTCATGATGATTTTCTTCTGCAGCACTTTGACTGCGTAATATTCGCCGGACTCCTTGTGCCGAGCCAGCAAAACCTGTTAACAGAGCAAACGTTTGCATCGGTGACGGCGTCGCAGCGGTTACAGGTGTGAGAAGACAAGAGAAGTTGGTTATAAGAAAAGAGAAGTCTGCCCGACTCACCTTTCCAAAGCTGCCTTTGCCGATGATTTTGAGGTAGTCAAAATCACAGGGTTTGATCCTGATGAAGAGAGACAAACAGAAGATTAGTTTTCTGTTTGTTTTGTTGACACACAGGGAGGTGTACATGTTTTACAAAATGTAGTAAATGGACAGATTTTATGTGTAAATGGACAGATTTTATGTGGCTACTTACTGAGTGTCCTCAGCCAGTGAACTTCGTGAATTTAGGCACATCTGGAAGATAAGAAATGAGGAAATGAGAACAAGTACATTGACATATTTTGGAAAGAAAGTGAGTCAAATAGTCGGTAAACAGTGTCTGCTTACCAGACTTTCAGGAAGTTCGTTATCTTCGCCCTCCTCGTTTTGATTCTCATCGATCTTCAGGAAGTTGTTAACTTCAACGCTGGAAAAACAAAAAAACAGATCTGGTTAGAAGATGAATTTTGATATCAGCCATGGCACTTTTACAATATGACCCAAATCACAGGATCCACAGGATGTGTTTGTGTAGCGGATGCTCCCTGTCGGGCCACGCACAGCGATCTGAAACATCCAGACGGGTTAAGTTCAGGATGTGGCCATCGAACATGCGGCCTGACCCGTCTGTGAAAATAAGCTTAAGCCGCTGACCCATGACGCGAGGGTTTCAGCGGGCTCTGCGGTCCGGATCAGACGCCCCCTTTTCCCTTCTGGAGAATCTGAAGGGGGACAGGTTGTTTTTATCTTCTCCACAGCACCTGACTCCAAATTGAGAGTCCAGGCTGTGCGATGGGACGAGCCACGCATCATGTAATAACTGAATTACCGGTTTATCCCCGTCTAGGGGACAGAAGGGATTTGGCCCCGAAAGGTGATTAGGCAGTGGAGAGGTTGTTCGTCATGAAAGGACTATTCTTGCACCTGGCTCCTTGGACCCAGATTATGCTTTTCACAGGATGTCCTGCCAAACTCAGGTGGCTGATTGGATTGGCCGGGGCCCACTGACCATAAATGGGCTGACGGTCAGAATTAAACACCAGAGCCAGGGCTGACCCAGAGATGCCCCCGTAGGCTTGTGACTCGATTAAACGCCAATTTTCCATCCCAAATCTAACATATTGGATTATACTTTGAATAGAAAGACTCACTGTTGGCAGATATGTGGGGTAGACACCAGCTTCTGGATGAAGTCATTCAACCCCATTTTTCTCTCCTTGATGAAAGCTGCAAAGAGAGAGAGAGAGAGAGAGAATAGAAATAATTAATGTCAGCATCAGTGTCATTCACCACACATTGATGCACATATGTTTTGGTCTCCCGTTAGAGAAGGACATATCAGAGTTGGAGCTGTAATCCGCTGTTCCAAATGTCCTGTTGTACGGTACAGGCTTGCGTGTTGTGCACTGATGGACCTCTAATGCTGCGGGCTTATAGGTTACGCAAGCACTTGGGTCACTCATTGTGATACTGACAGAGGTATTTTCCATCCTATATTCTCATTGCGCCGCAAATGTTACAATTTAAGGCTGATTTCTTATCATTTTATTGTGATATTTCTAGAAAATTCTGTCAAAGTAAAATTTGCAAATTTGTAAATTTACAAACAGGTTCTAATCATCTCCGGGCAGCCGTTTGTCTTACTAATCACTCACGTGCAAACTAAAAACGTTTACTTCGCTCCACTAATCGACACACAGGCAGTCGTGATGATTGTTTCAGTCGCTCACCGGTGAGAACCGTGACGATCCCCCTCATCTTGCAGTAAGTTAGATCACATCCAGCTTCAGTCACCTCCATGGCTACCGGTTGACAAAAGTATCCAGTGAAAAAATAAACAACCAGGAAGAACAAACAATAATAGTCCCCGCGCGATCCTTCAACCGTCAGTTGTTGTCACGACCGTGAAAACCAGCAGAGCTCAACGTGCCGCGCGCCGCTCTCAAATGCCGTTGCTGCCCACACTGCGCGACCCAGCTAGTTTATATATACGGAACACGTGGTACTTTTTTAAAAAGGTGACGCCCCCTTTTTTTCTCCTTCTTACGTCACCCGCGTTACTATGGTAACTGCGTGACATCACGGGATTCCGCTGCAGCCATATTCTGCCTGACGAGGAGAGCTCACTGCAGAGGAGGTGAGAGGAAGCACTCCCCCTCCTCCTCCTCTTCATCGTTTTCTCTCAATGGAAATCTCCAACTGACTGTGATCACCCATACAAAAGGGATTAAAGTCAAGTTAATAAAATAGGGGGGGGGGCAATCACGCTCTGGTACAAAATGTGCAGCGTCTGGATGCTCCCTGCAGTCGCTTTATTTTGAAAGGACACGGGTAAAAATCTATGTCAAGATTGCTGCATTTAAGCTTCTGCTTGCAACTGCTGCAGTTCCTGACCCCAGTGCTCCATGTACATATCATGAAATGCAAAAAGACAAATAAACAACACCGCATGACATAACCCGCATATTTTAGATCTATGCATTTTCCACAAACCGCCACATGCTTTGTATTCCTAAAAATTAGTGGATTTCAGCGGCTGGCGAGGTCGAGGTTACAAAGGTGACTTGGTACGGCAACATTATATAAATTCTGAGAATTTGCCCATGACATCATGCTGGTCTAAGCCGAAACAGTGATCGTCCAGCTGTCACAGATGTGGTCCACTGACCCTATACGTTACATAACTGTGCCATAATGCAGATAGCTATACTGCCTGAGGAGGAAAGAGAGAGCCACAAAGAAAAGTTTCCAGTGAGCGGGAGTGATGTCTTTAAACTGAGGTTATCTAGTGTGCTCTGATGAAGGTGTTGTGTGATCAGTCACAGAGCAATTCTCATGTTTTATCTTAGTTTACTTCACTGTATATCAGAGCAATATTGTGCTTTTTTCTACAATTCTTACCTGCTTCAGTTGCTTTACAGATAAATAGATTCATATTTTGCCTAGTGCTGGAACCGGTACACCAGTTCAACCGGTACACCAGTTTTAATTTCCCGTATGATATGAATTTTTCACACACAGTCATACTGGTGAATAGCCGAAACAACTGCTGACACTCTTCATCAGGCAGTTAAATATATTGTTCGACGCTGTAATTGCTTCAGTAGGAGCTAGTTGTGTTAAGTGTATTGAGAGAAAACCCTAATCATGGTTATAACTTTATAACACAACAATTAACAACCCTAACTAATGCTCTTTAACAGGGCAAAACACCACGACACAACAGTTTGTGACACAAACGATTTGTAACACTAATTATTGTACATTTATAAAATTTCACCGCCAAACGGCATGCTGGGTACAGCTTGCTAGCTACCCCGTTAGCTAGTCGGTTAACAGCTGGGGGAGGCTCCTTTCGCTATGGTAACGTTACATTAAAGAACAGAAAAGAGCGACGCAGGGTGAACAAAGAGAGAGGAGCAACTTACATGACCTCAGCAGAAAACATGAGTTATTTTCATGTGTGTGATAGATGCAATCTGAAACGTACACCTTGAAAACTGCAAAAATATCTACGTCATTATTTTGTTTGTTAAATTCTCAGTAGCGATAACTAAATGATATGCTTATTATACATATTACAAACAAAAACACTTTAAAAACTCAAAAAAAATAATTTAAATGAAACTTTTCTTCTGCTGAATATCTTTTAAATGAATTGGTTAATCCTATTGTCTAAAATAATAATACATTTAAAAAAAGAATATGTCAGAAAATAGTGAAAAATTATAAATACTTTCTCAAAGCCTCAGTGGACATCATCAGATGCCAACGTTCCAATACCCAACAATGTATAGTTTATTCTAAAATTCAACAAAGAAAACTATCAAATCAGCAAATGTTTGTCATTTTCAAACGATTATTCGATTAACAAAAGTTGCGATAGTGAATAAATAAAAAGCCTTTTGACTTTTACTTAAGTAGAGGATCTGAGGACTTGTTCCACCCCTGTGAAAAAAACACCTGCTTCAGTCCTCAGAGATTCATTCATCTGTCAAAGGGAAACTCCTGGGTCTTGTCTCCAGTTTGACATGTGACAGTCCTGCATGATTTAGAGGAAGTGAGCCATCACAGGACCGGTCGTTCTTCTATCGGGGAAAGAGGAAGTGCCTTATCTGTGGCAGAACCCAGCACAGTGTCCTGTCCGACTCGGCTTTAGCTCCGTTTCCTCACAGCGACACCTCTCACCGGGCTTTGAGCGAGGCCTTCTCCTCAGAGAAACCCGGTCTTACCCTGAATTATTCAGGTGTGTCGTTGTGTCATCGTCTCTGGTAACATGTGGGAGGAAAAAAAAAAACCACGACTCGGGCAGTTCCCCATCGAACAGCGTCATGCCATGTTTGATTTGCGTTGTTTCTGTTGTGATGGAACAAGAAAGTGAGGTGCTGCGGCGCAAAGCGCAGCTGGTTGAGGAGGTGTTTCCCCCCCATTTTTCTACACGATGTCTTTATGAGTGAGAAGTGTGAAACTAATCTCACATGCACGTCGGTGTGAGTAACAGTCTTTCCTGTTATGATAAAGACAGATTATCTGTAGGTTGAACAATTGAACCGAATGCGCTTTAGAGATGTCGGTTTCTCTGTGACTGTCTCTCCAGGGCCAGGTTTTATTTAGCGCCTTCACAAACGGGGCCCCGCTTCCCGTCGCCCCGTCCAGCCGCGTGATCGATGCCGAGCAGACGGGCAGCACTTCTCGTGTGAGTCACCTGCCAACAGATCTGGTGAAAGCCTTTCCAAACACTCCCCGGGGTTGCCGTCAGTCACACCTCCCCAGCCTCACTTGTGCCACAATGATTAGAGGCTCTTTCTGGCGCTGCAGGTTGGTGCATGAGTTGCACGGATTTAAATAAAGGCCCCAGCTTGTGCCTCTCATGTCGCAGAGCTACGCATCTGATTTTCTGAAAAAAAGAAATACCTGGAGATCTAACCTGTAATATTGATCATATCATTATCTTTTTAAAGGAAGTTAGCACTCACAAGAAGTCCTTTTAAGTTGAAATGTTAGCAAACGGCTGCTTTATTTGCACATCCAGCTGTTTCAGAGCAACATTGTCGTTCATCTGGAGTCGTGTTTCTGTCCAATATTCTCTCCCTTTTTGCCCTGTTTTTGGTCTCTACCATTTCCTGAGGGACATATCTGCCTCTTTAGCTCCTCAATGCTCCAGCCTGTTCACCAGCTCATCTCTAACTGTGTCTGTCTGCTGTTAAGTGCTGCACACATAATGTAACATTGGCTTTCTAGAGCTTTGTTTGCTGGAAACGGCTGCCTGCTGCGGCTGAAAACAACGGCATGGCGGTTAAGTTACAGACTGGACGGAGACTCATTATTTTGCTGCAGATTCAACCCTTAATTCTCTGTGGGTTTCCTCTTCCTCTTTGACATTGTGTAGCCACTTTAAAGACTCCTCTTTCCATCTGGATGAAAACATATTCTGTCTGTTGCGTATTAAAAATGTGTTTAACCCGTTTGTCAAGTTGCGAAGGTATTTCCTTATCCAAAGTAGCTGAAGATGTTATATGTTCTATGTGTTATATGATATATTATTGATATGTTATATGATTTTGGCAGGAAAGATCTTTGTTATTGTGAGGTGGATGGAATATTTTCTCACTCAGATGGTTTAAAAAAACTGTTTTGAAGGATTCTGGAAATACCTTCTCAACCAGTAAGTGATGTTAAACGATCCTTCTGGGTTTTTCAAAGTATTTATTTGTCAAAATCGCTTAACTCTGTGACTCGAACGTAATACACGAGAAGCTGCACTTCTACCCGAGGCAGCAGAAGGTGGATGGATGAGTCATAACAAACAGGTCCTCACCAGCCAGCAGCAGGAAGGCTGTCGACTAATGACGACGGAGGTTCTCTAATTACAACTTGGGTCTCGTTGACCGGCTCCTCGGAGCGGACCGCGGCCTTGTGTGTTTCACACCCACACAGTCATGCCAACACGCTCTCACCGGAGAACAGAGCATCGCTCACACATACACACACACACACACACACACACACACACAGAGAACCGCCAAGAGCCAGACCAGAGGTGGCGGTTCGGTCCGACAGCGTCGCGGTTCAGCCTCAAGCCCCAGTGAGTGGGAACACATTTTCCCTCCTGAATTCCCAGGCAGGACATGAGATGTTGTTTTTCTCCATTCTCCACAAGGGATTAAATGGCTGCTTCATCAGATAAAAAATAAAAATAAATAGAAAAGAGGGAAGAATTGTTTGCTCTCTGATGTGATGACTCACACACACACACACACACACTGCTGCCAAATTACTCCAAATGAAGCATTACTTTAATTTGCTGCCAAGCAAATGGGATGATCCTGCCTGTTTGGAACCACAAATCCGCTATTTATTATATTAATGTGTCTGCTCTAATTACTGCCACGGTGGAGAGACAGGCTTTGTCCTGATCTAACATCATGTTTCTCTGGTGCTGTATGCGACTCCATGCAGGCAGGTTTCCTGTGCATTCCTCAAACGGTTCAGTAACAAGGAAGCAGATATTTAAAAACAGCCATTTTCATTCAGAGCACCAGTCGTTCACTTACTGCTCCTCCGGTGTTGACTAAATATGAATCAGTGAACAGTGGACGTGACTTCTGTTATTGAATGCAGTTCCTGTTTCTGGCCTGCATTGTGATCGTATGAACATGACATTTGAACATCACCGTTTCCCTCCGTAGCAGCACACAGACTAGCCTAAATATAGCCAACGAACAAGTCATTCATCTGGTCCAGTTTTGATCCAGCGCAAACCTCATGAGGTCAGTTACCGCTGCGAAGATATTCATCCGGAAAAACATCCGTTGAGAACGGATCGAGTGTGGCAGCTGGAAAGCAAACAAATTAATGATACGGGCAAATTGCTGTAGATGATGACAACGAGCGTCATTGTTTTTACCATTTTGAACCGGTCGCCAATTTGCGGCCCTGCTTGTCTGCGGTGATTAAAAACAAGATGAAAAAGAGCCCTGGTTGTCTTCCCTTAGAGTTCATTCGGGGACGAATTTCACTTTGGACATTCTCAGAGGGATTTGCCAAACGGCTAGCGTGCTTTTCCAGTTGAAGCTCAGTGAGTGGAGCAATTATTCAGTCAGGTGCAGGAGAATGTAGGGGCGAGATTAGTTTTCATTGATCTGTATTACTTGGTTAGAGTCTGACACAATCACCCGCAAAGTGATTTAGGTCCACGCCCACTGGTGGTGCCCCTAATCCAAACAGATTCCTACTGAGCTTTCCCAGACCACAATGAGTGAAGCAAAGTTTACATGCTGGCTTTGTGGCGCTGCAGAGCGGAGGCCAAGTATGTACCTCTGTCTGTGGCTAACACTCTAAAACACATCCACGTTTGGTTTGGTGACGGCTTCAAAGGAAAGGTTTGACATTTTGGGAAACACGCTTCTGTACAGTAACTTTGAAGCTGCTGCTAGCAGCTGGTTAGCTTAGCTTAGCATAACAAGCCTACAGTACAGTGGAATATCTACAAAAAACCAAAGGGCTAGCTATGCGCTGGACGATAGCTTGGCGGAGCACAGTGACTTCCTTTAGTGTTGTCGTCACAGTGAGGTTGCTATGCAACCAGCAGAACAGATACAACGGACATATAACGCGTTAATTAGTGGACTTTAAAGGTGCTGGTATTTTACTACCTTTAGAATTTATGCTAAGCTAACCAACCGCTAGCTTTAGCTTGGTATCTACCGTACAGACACGAGAGGAGTTTCATCTAATGCTGATGTAATTATCTGCATGAAACACATTTGCCAAGAATGTAGAACTGTTGCTTTAAGATTTAAGAGCTTGATCTTTATTTAAACCATAACATTTCACGCAACCGCAAATCATCCAATCTGTCAGCCTCTCTGTTAAAATGCAGAGGCACGGCAGTCGCCTTTATCCTCTCAGGTGACAAATGAGATGAGGAGCAGGGGGGAGGAGGGGAGAGCCTCAGCTGTCGGACATTGCAAAATTAACCGGACAACGCAAGCACAGACCTGAGGAGTGCTGATCGATGCCTTTTTAGAATTTGGCAGGTAGTTGTTTGTGCAGCGAAAAGGCAATCTCAAGCAGTGGCAATGACGTCGCAGCAAGCAGAGGGAGCAGCTGGTGGAGGGAGCTGAATAGTTAATAAACAGTCTTAAAGATACAAGATACACATGATCAAAAAGGCAAAAAGAACATTCAGACGGTTGAGCTAGACTGGAATGTTAACCCACAAAAGAGGAAAAGTTGCACGTCTCGTGGTGCATCCTCCTCTGCTGTGCCGCTGACAGGCTGCACGTTCATCCAGACAGTGAATTAAAGAGAGCGCCTACCTATGAAGGATCTCTTGCCGGTCTTCATGTCCTTCCAAGTGTTTGACTGTATTTGCGACCGGGCACAGAGTCTCTGATGAGCGAACGTCTGTCTGCCGCAGAGCGTCCAGGTGATTGAGTGCATAAGAGAGATGTGGTCCTCCTGTAGATACGCCTCTCCCTCTCCCTCTCTGTCTTCTTTTCTTTCTTTCTTTTTTTTTTTTGTTCAAACGCCACTCACCGCAGCTCTGGTCAAGAAAAGTCTTTCGATTCACAGGCAAATAAGTTTCCCCACTGCACTTCCCTCTGCTGTTTCTTTTCCTCTCGTCGCCCTGCCTGCGCTGCGACCAAATAGCTGAAACCAAAGATCTGTGACGCACCTGCTTCTCCTCCTCAATACACCCCACCCCCCCACCCCACTCTCATTTGTTCTTTTATCTACCTAGAGAGCCTCGAACAAAACAAAAAGCAGGTGTCTGGTTACGAGGAGCGTGGGAGTCCCGCCGGAGGGGGAACCAGTCTCCATGACACGGGAACCACCTGAGGAATACTGGTGAACAGACAGTGAGGGTGCTTTTGAAATCTGCTTTTTAATTGGTCGCCGCTGCACAAATGATGTGTTCGCTGCTCATCAGCCTCATACACCTCCTTCATTTACAGTCCCTGAGGAGTTTAGAGGGGTAAAAATCTCCCACTTAGTCCCACTCACTGATGGCCTCGATTGCTTTGCTAGCTGTCTGCCTCGGGCCTCGTAGGCCTTCATACACAATGAGCGCTATGTGATGAAGAGCGAGGTCTGTGAAGGGTCGACACACGGGAGCAACAGCAGCGTCATCGATGAGTCGTGGCCATTTGTCACACGGAGAGGCGTTGAGTCATGATTTAGCTTTGGGAGCTGGAAAAGTGGACCACAACCATACTGGATGATAAGTTGTGATCTATTACTTAAGCTCGCAACCTGAAGAGAAGCACTGCCTCAGTGTTGCCGAATCAACACTGAAAGACGCAACAAAATCCGACTTTTCAGACTATATTGGTATTTGCTGCATCGCTGTTGCGTTGTATCTTCTGGTGTTGTTTGGTTTGACAATGAGCGAAAACAACAAAAAAGGCAACGAAATGTTGAGCAAATACTGTGTTAAAGCATGAACTCTATATAAGAAGGGGATGTAGTCGCTGTGACGTGTCCCAGCGCGTCCATTGGTTTGTGGACTGCAGTTTTGAAGCTTCAAGTTCAGCATTTTGGTCGTCGCCATCTTGTTTTTTTGCAACCAGAAGTGACCCAAAAAGGTGGAGCTAAATACAACCAACATTTGATAATGATCTAGTAAACACACTGTGAAAGGGTTAAAGTTGTAAAAAGTAAACACACGGGTCAAGGACCGGACAACGCCGTGGTAGAGACCTGTCAATCACAAGGTAGCCCCGCCCTAAAGCATACCCTGCTTTATGGTCTATTTGACTCTAAATGGATCATAATTTACTAAATGAACATCATGCTGTATTGAGAAAGACTTGAAACTAGAGATTGAAACCATAAACTATTTTTTTACAATGTTTACTGAGGGAATAAATCAAGAGAGAATGTTCATGAGTCATTTTCTCATAGACTTCTATACAAGCAGAGGAGTCGCCCCCTGATGGACAGTAGAGAGAATGCAGGTTTAAGACACTTCAGCATTGACTCCACTTTTCAGAGGATTGCCACCTGTATTAAAGATGTCTTTGTTTACACTGGCTCAGCTGCTCTGTTAGAAATAGCTTTAGATTTACCTCGAGACTTGCAGACCTGAAGCAGCGCATACATATGGGTGAGAAATTAAAGGAGAAGCTTTTTTTTTTTAGCTGTAAACATCCAGAACAGCTTCAATCCTCAGCGGGCACCGATCAGCCTGAATTTTCTGACCGGGCTCTGACGGAAAGTTCTCACAGCTGACGTTGATCGTCTACTGCCCTTTCATTTTGTCTTTAATGATGCTTTGGCTGGGCGGTATACTGGTTTTGCTTTCTCGAATGTTATGAATTTTTCACATACCGTCATGCCGATTTAGCTGGAAACAATTACCGTCATTCTTCATCAGGAAGTAGAATACATTGCTCGCTGCTTAGAGGGTTACGGTTGGAGCTACTTATGTAGTGAGAGGGACCCCTAAATTATGGTTATAACTTCATAACACAACAATTAATAACCCACAACTAACGCTCTTTAACATGGCAACACCACGGCACACAACAGTTTGTGACACAAACAATTTGTAACACTAATAATTATACATTTATAAAATTTCACCGCCGAACAGCATGCTGGGTACAGCTCGGTAGCTAGCCCGTTAGCACAACAGTCTGCTAACAGCTGGGAGAGGCTCCGTCGCGTTACTTAAAGAACAGAAAAGATCGATGCAGGAGGAACAAAGAGAGACCGGAGATGCACCAATAGAGTCTGAGCCCAAGAGAGGAGCTGTGTCTGCTGTTTGGAAGTGTTTTGGTTTAAAAAAATCCGACGTTTTGCGAGTTTGGAGCCACCGTTGATGCTGCTTGTGGTAACATGAGCAACTTACATCACCTCAGATGCTATCTAAAATGTACACCTTGAAAACTGCAAACCTGTCTACGTCATGTTTTTATGTTTGTTAAGTTATCAGTAACGATAACTAAATTATATGCTTATTATACATCTTACAAACAAAAACACTTTAAAAACTCCAAAAAATTATTTAAATGATTTTTTTGTGCTTTTTGGGGTATTTTGGTCAGACACATATGCAACGCTGATTAGAATGTAATATGTGTGGTATTTGTTATAAATGTAGTTGGTACATAGAGGGTGATAAGAAGCTGTATTTGGAGGGTCTTAGGACCCAGGGGAATGTAGGTGAAGGAAGCAGGAAGAGACGGAAAACATGCCACACAAACAGCTGTTCACCGCTCGCTGCCGGCCAGATCTTGTGTTAAAAATGTCCGCTTAATAATTAAACGCTCGATAAAATAATTTTCGGCGTTAATTAGTTAACGCGAAAAAAATACCGTGAAACCGGTATAATCTTACAAAATACCGTTATATACATTTTTGGTCATACCGCACAGCACTAATTGATACTGAATCCAAAGCTTCCGACACACAGATTCCTGCCCCGCTGCTGAACTCCCAACTCCACAGCAGCCAGAAACTGTCCCCACATTATTTAAATTTGAAAACTTCAAAGAGGTCAAAGAGAGTTTACAAATGGGCTAATGCTAATGAACTGTACAGCAGAACTGAGCTTCCTCTTTAAAGCTTCCACTGAGTCATCGTATATCTGCAGCCCTGTGTTGAAATGAAGCAGCTTCGCCAACAAACATATTTTTTCAGCCTGCTCATCACCTCGATCAACACCGCACGACACGGTTCACAGGCAAAGGGAAAATAAATACAGAGTGGTATCGTGTAACTGGAGAAAAGACTGCAGGGATTTTTTTATTTTCATTTTAGATAGGAATACAGCGTTTCATGATGAGGCAGAAGCACGGGAATAATCTGTGACTCCACTTTGACTGGACAGATCTGCATGTAATTGATGTGAGACGGATATGAGTTGGTGTGAGATGGAGTGACGCAGAAACGATGCGTTGATTCAGACGTGATTGTTTGTCACTGACGAACTTTGGCTTAATTGTTGTTTGTTTGTTTTCCTGTTGGACACAAATGTTCTAATCAAGTGTTTCTTGTTGTTTGGACCAGTTAACTGCTATATGAGCTAAAGTTGGTCATTATCCTCAAAGGCTGAAGCTAAATCTGCATGAGAAATGTACACAGCTACGAGAGGACGCTTCTGTTGGATAGTACATAGCACAATGTGGATTTGTGCCATCGTGATTAGTTGGTTGATTGAAAAGTTTGACATTTTGGGAAATACGCCTTTTCACTTCCTTGCTGTGAGAGTTGGATCTCTGTCATATTTGTCTGTTAGATATTAAGCTGAAGCCAGGAGACTTTAAGCTCAGCTTAGCTTAGCATAAAGACTGGAAACGGGGGGGGACTGCTAGCCGGGCGCTGTCCAAAGGCAACAAAATTTGCCTTCCAGCTCCCAAAATATTAAACAAAAAATGTAATGGACTAGTCAATCAAAAATAAAAGATTTTATGTTGTATGTTATTTATCTAACCAAAACAACAAACATCAAGTGGTTTTAGTTATTTTTTTCTTAATATTTATTTATGTATTTTTTATTTTAAAGTTATATCAATGTAAATGGAATTAAACAAGCAAGACACAATCTGAAGACACTCTCCTGGGCTGTGAAAAAAATATAATATTATAGTAAAATTAAACCATTAAATCATTTAAACTAAAACAAAAAAAACAATGCCATTTTTTGACATTAAATTACAGGGAAAAATAATAGAATAATAAAATTCTGATATTGTGGGCAAACCAAATGAAAACATACAGAGTGTCTTTGTGTTGTTTTAAATTGTACTTAAGTCCCGCATTGTGTTTTCTTAAAACTCGGCTCTCCCTCTCAAAGCAGACGTGAGTCTAAAAACCCGCTGCCTGGGCTCAACCCTTATCTGCCGTCTCCTACAGATCTGCACCTGTGCTGCGGAAGATGTGAAGGACGAATGGCCGGTGAGCGATGAAGGCGAGGGATTGAGACAACGCCGTTTGCACAGTAGGTCAGTCTCACCTGATGCTATCTGTAACCCGATTAGCAGCAGGCCATGTTGGGAGAGGGATCTGTCGTGTGTGTCGGCTCAGCTCTTTTACTGTGAAAGTCAAGGCTGCTGGTTCCCATGGAAATCTACCGTAATACAAGTCTCTCTTGTCTTGTCTCTCGGGAGAATTTGCACAATTTCAGGGACGTCAAAGAGACGCACGGAGTCTCTGTCTCGAGGGTCACCCGCTAGGTGAGGGTGGATTTAAAGGGACGCTCTCTAGACGTGGAGCAGCTTATTGCGCGCTGCGACGTAAATAGAAACAAGCCTGGCTGCTTTAGTCGCCTTTAGAACCGTGTGATCCTGAATGTTGAGTCACACATGGCATGGACGGAGCGGTGCTCATCCGTAAATATCCCAGTATGATGAAGAGAAGGGAACAGTTGAGGAGAAATGGGAAATACGATGCTGTTTATGCACCAGAGTCTTTAGGTAAAACAGGCCAAATAATTCAATGCAAACAGGATTTTCTGTAAAGTACAAACTTGAAATAATGAGCAGTACTTTATTTTGTGGTTCTCTGTGCCAGTATATTTACCAGCACATGCTTTATGTTTTCTCCTGACCCCACAATCAGCTTTCAACACTGACCCTCTCAGCCTCTTCGGAGACGCTTGCTTAGAGGAGTCGGACGAGAGAAGTGCATTCGCAAATCCCTCTATGTGTCAACCATTTATCTTTAGTACAGAGACGTGAGTTTGTAAAAACCAAAAAATATAACCCGCCAATTCTCACGTGTGTGATATCCGCAAACACAACCGAGGTGAGAGTTACTGCCCCACATAGGACGCCACAAAAGGAGCGACGCTCAATGCACCGACCGACGGGAGGAAGGGAGGTTCAGGCCGACCGTTCCGCCGCACTTTTAAAAATGTGACGGCTTCATTTCTGTCGATAACGAGGACGCCGCGCTTTGCTTGGATTATAGCAGGGCATCTGGCCAGTGTCCCCCCATGAACGGAGCAGGATGGAAATATCATTTGTGAAAATAGAGTTCCCTCGTTCCTTCTCACGTGCATGTGATTCTCAGAAGTCTCCATGCTTTTATTTTTATTTTATTTTTATTTTTTTACAGGTCAGAAAAGACGGTAATGACACACATTACATCACACTTAAAGGGTCAGATCATAATCTCTCCTCTAGAAATGTCCTTATCTGCCAATTCCTTCATGATGGCTTATTGTGTGAGTGCATAAGAGGGGTCCGTAATACGTGTGTATGTGCGTGCGTTTGTGCTTTTATAACCCTGTATAGGCGTGCAGCGCTGCAGACCAGTGAGCAGGATGAGTTCCAGTGTCTATCACAAACGCTTCGTGCTGGGAAAGTTACACAACACCTCTCGTGGTTTTACGGACGCGATGTGCTACTGGGGAGGATTACAGGGACGAGGTGGGGTACTGGGAGCTTAGGGCGAACTCAGACTAATGTATCTGTCGCGTCCCGCACACACTTAAGGCTGTTTATCAGTAAATAAAGGCTCTTCACGGAATGATACTTCATTTCCTCTTATGTATAGGGGACATCAGTTAAGCCGCCCACCGCCCACACCTCGTTTAGAAGTGCTGTGAACGTCCTATCATGGATGATAGCAGAATCGGTTGTATTTGCGTAATTTATATTTTCTTATGCTAACATTCGCGATTTACACAGCAAACAGCCATATTTAGCAATACAAATACTAGTTAGCGAGGGCGTTTGCGAAACGCTGGTTACCAGATCTTATGAGAGGGTGCTGCTGAGACAGAGAAAGGTCCTGAACACAGTGAATTTTCTCCACATTTGTGTGTCTGAAAAATGCAATTTTAGTGTCGGATTGTTCGGAAGATATGTGGCTTGTGAAAAATGGGTCCAATATTTACTTTGGTGACGATGGAGCAAAGGAATCAGTCATAATCTGTGTTCACGTTTTCACTTCTCCAAATGGACTCAGGACCTGTTGCTGGTCACCTAAAGGGGCGTGGCCTCTTTAATGGGAGCATGGCCACCTTTAGCCAATCAGCACTAAACACAAAGTGCAGCTTTCGGAATTGTTTTGCTGCTGTTTGGTCATAAATCAAAGTATGGGAAAACTTTTTGTCCTGATGGTCATCCCCTGTAAACATGAGCATTTTTAGACAGAACTTTTTCCTTATTTTGTCATTTTTCAAAAGTGTTTTTTACATAACTGCTAAATGAGTGCACTTCTTCTTCTTCTTCAGCCTTTAATTTGATGCATGCGCCGCACACTTCCAGCCAACAGGAAGCAGAAACGCTGCGGCGATGCAACCAAGACGTCGATGTTGGCCCTTCGAGTGTTTATCACAGTTTGAGATGAACGTTAAACAACGAAGTGCTGCGTCACCGCGCACAGCGTTTGCACCGCGCACAGCGTTTGAATCCGGATGTACAGTTTCATGTCCTCTGGGCATCAGAGGACATCTCTGCGGTTGGACTTCAGAGAGCTGGCGAGAGTTCAGAGGAGGACGATTACATCAGCCTGCATCCCAGAGTTTAATATTAATGAGCCCGTCTGCTATGACTGAGTTAGTGGAGAACGGCTCTGGAGATGAGAAGCAGGGAGCAGGTGCAGGCCTGAAGCAAGTGGTGATGACGAATCACTGCACATTTCCCCGAGAACATGACTGGAACATTTACATAATGCGTGTGTGTGGCTGTGGGGGTGGGGTGTGGGTGGGTGTGTGTGTGTGTGTGTGTGTGTGTGTGTGTGTACGTGTACAGACACACTCATCACACAGTGACGTCCAATGATACGGAGCCACAGGAAGTGATAAGGTGTGATCCATCCCTACTTTTGGATCTGCTTCATATTCACGTTGGGGAATCCCTTTTGAATTATGTTCAGACAAAACTAGAAATTCAGAGTCAGGATAAAGATTCAGAGTCAATTATCCCTCTAATAATTAATACAAAACCAGAACAGTTCTTCTTGTAAGAGGATGCAAGTCAAGCTTTGGGTTAAATGCCTTTTTATTATCAACTCATCTCCTTCGGGAAAAGGTTTGAAGCTCATGCATTTTGGCTGCTCTCCTCCCTCTCGTCCGGTTATGTTATGTAACATCCAGAGAGGAGACCGCTCTGACCTGCAGGCGCAGTCGCTGTGGGAGGACCGCCTGTTTTTGTGGCTGCCGGAGCCTTCAGACAAGTTTAGCACCAAAACCCAAACACACGTTAAACCCACGCATTTCATGCAGAGGCACGTGGAGAAAACGGGAACGAGTGAAAATAACAGCACAGAGAGCATTGGTTTCTGTTTGAGAAGATTTGAGCTAAATCCGAGTAGGTAGAGCCAATATTTCTGAGTACGTAGTAGAAATGATCTTATTGGGTTGTTTGTGAATAATTCAGCTATTGATTTCTTTAATAAAACTACAGTGTTGTACAGTATTAATCCAGTTCAATAGTGCAGCGGTTGTGACTCTTTAACACAGGAGTTGTCTTTGCAGTTCAGCTAAAAAGTATTTGTTCTTGTGTTTTTTCATTTGAAAGATTTTAGAGGCCTGAATAAGTAAAAGCATCCATTATTTCACAAGAAATGCTAAAATAAAGAAACAACAAACAGAAATATTCCCTTTTTTTTATTAAACCTTTAATCATCAAATGGCGCCTCAAATGTATCCCCGGTTGGGAACCAACAACAAAAATCTGTATCACAGTTGTTTCACTTTCTATATTAAAAAATGAAAATTTTATGAAACTTTGAAATTACCATCGAAGCCAAAAAAAGAGGCTCTGCCGGCTCATCTGATTCATTTGTTCTTTCCTTTTTAAGCATCGGTTTCAAACAAAAGATGTAATTTCAAGGACTGATCAGCAAAAAACGAGAGAGTCGTGACTGAATGCATGAAGGAAGTAGTTTATCACGACTAGAGTTCTTCTCGCTCTCATTGGTCAGGAGCCATTCAGCACTGATGTCATCACAAATACAGACGTAATGAAAGCACAGTTCAAACAGATACCGGCCAGTTTGAAAAGTGATGTTTAAAATATATTCAAATAAATGATTTGATTAGTAAATATGTCCGCCAATTAAGCCTACAAACTCAAAATTCCATCTTTTCAAGTTCATCAGATCGTCAAAATAACATAGAGGTGCTGTTTCCGATTAGGTTACCTGTGCACACAGCCAGGCTAGCTGTTTCCACCCGTCTTTATGCTAAGCTAAGCTAAACGGCTGCTGGCTGTAGCTTCATGTTAAGCGATCGGTCTTCTCCTCTAACTCTCTGCAAGAAAGCAAATTAAGATTAATCAAAAATGCTAGAATATTCCTTTAAGCTTTAGCTCAACTAAGAGATCATTTCTGCCCTCAGAGTAGCTCTACGTTTATAAAATAATGTATAACTAAACCTGGTCTGTGCTCTGATAAAAAGCAGTCCAACCTGTATGAACTAACCCAAGATGTGAGAGTACCTGACATTTTAAAAGCCTTACATAAACAAGAGCATAATTTGCTTTTGAAAGGATGCTCGAGAGCAGCAACAAGGGGCTTATGAATTAGTCCCCTCACTCATGTTTCTCATGAGTGCATGGTGGAGAAGTGGAGCCTGTGTCTTTTTAGTCGAACACGTGAATGAATATGCGGAGCCCCACAAACGGGATATCAGACAGCTCAAAGATACTGTACAACTGAATGCATCAACAAATAATACTTTAAGTTAAATGATAGTAAAACGGAATATAAAACTTTTTATGATGCTAAACACGGGGGCAATTTGTCAGATCTGGCCAGAATTTTGGTGTAAACCAAAAAAAAAGTGCAAACTTTATCAACACAATGTGAAGAGGTTACAGTGTTGATGTCATGTCAAAGACGTCTTTGTATTGTTGCAGAGATATCTACTGAAATGAGCATGCTAACCAGTTAGCCCTGGGGCCAATGAGGAAGTGCCTTAAACTTGCATTGTCTCTAATGTCCAGCAGGGGGCGACTCCTCTGATTGTATAGAAGTCTATGAGAAAATGACTCTACTTCTCTCTTGATTTATTCCCTCAGTAAACATTGTAAACATGAGTTTATGGTCTCAATCTCTAGTTTCAAGTCTTCTTCAATACAGCATGATGTTCATTTAGTAAAATATGATCCATTTAGCAGAGTATGCTTTAGGGCGGGGCTACCTTTAGTGATTGACAGGTCGTTACCACACCTTGGTTTGGGAGTTGTCCGTGTGTTCTTCTTTGAACTTTAACCTTTTCAGTGTATTTTCACTTCATGAAAGTTGAATCGTAACATTTTGGTCTTAAAAATATCTTATTCAGCATTCGGTTGTGCTTAGCTCCACCTTCTTGTGTCACTTCTGGTTGCAACAAACCAAGATGACGTAGACAAACTCAAAGCTTCAAAACGTTGTTGAAGACTAAACTGTAGATGAAAAAAAAAAGCAAGTAGCCCCCGTGATGTCAAAACAACAATCATCCATATACTGTGTTGCATACTGCTGCTTAAACGTTTCTAATAACATCATGTAATCAATAAGTCTCAGGCTACAGAAAGTGTGTGTGTGTGTGTGTGTGTGTGTGTGTGTGTGTGTGTGTGTGTGTGTGTGTGTGTGTGTGTGTGTGTGTGTGTGTGTGTGTGTGTGTGTGTGTGTGTGTGTGTTTAAATAAAAAGTGACACCGTGTGACAACAATCCCTTCAGATAAACCTGCTGAAGCGCTCCTTCATTATCCACGGGGGGAAAACTGCTCAGCGGCCCGGATCCGACACTGACCCGGATCAATGACCTCAACACAAACTCTCCGTCTCCTGAGCTCACGTGAAACCACACGGCTCGTCTCATGTGGCGCTACAACAGAGAGCGTGTGCAGTCACATTACTGATCCACGGCTCGAGATGACGGAGGAGTTCTACATTCTCGCCGCAGAATGGGCCTCTTGTTTACCAACGTCATGTGAATCCCATGATGGGATTTAATTCCTCCTGGGTGAAGTCATCCTGGATACGTCACAAATACAATACACACTGCTCGTTTTAGTGTGCCCATCACAGGTTCAGAAGACACCCAAAGGGGGGAAAAATCTTTTTAGGAAATATTCAGGGACTTCCTATTGCTTTTCAGGGAAACGAGGTTGGAGTCAGTGATGTAAGCGTGTGCAGTCGCTCGCTGTAGTATCTACAAACAAAACCAGGTAAACCAGTCGCGGTATGCAAAAGAGCGGCAGGGACAAATGGAGCGTGACTCACTCTGGATTCTCACTGCCATGATTCATTTGAATGTATGAAAAACCTGCAGCGTGGTCTCGCTCAGGCCTCTGCCGAACAGGAAAGGCAGCGTTAGTCTCGACCTGCTTTACATTTCTGCCTCGTACTCGTTAAATTGAGCGGCTGCTTCCATCTACCTGACAAATGCTATTTGTCTCAACCTCTCAACCCTTCCCTGAGGGAAAACTAAGAAAATGCATAAATCATAATAAAAACTTTAACAGAAGTTCATATAAAACACTTTGCATAAAGATGAGAAAATAACCAAGCTAATGGATTATTTGCATGATTGTTAGCTTTATTTAAATGGCAATCTTTTGAAGGCCGTAACTCTTTTACAACTCCTTTAAATGAGTCTGACTGACACGAATGATAGTGTTCTCATCAGGAAAGTTTCAGGCAAAAAACCTTTTAATCAAACAAAATATTCAACATGAAAGTAACTCAATAATAAATATGATCAAAATGCTAAAATATAATAATAACAAACAATAACTACATTTTTTTAAAGTTGATGACTCAAGTAAACGTTCATTAATGAAGTGAAGCCTTTTAAAGCCGTAGTTGTCAGACAGAAATGAAGGTTGAAGCGGTGTTATTTGTCGATGACATACAGTATGAGCTGCTTTAACTGCTACAAAGACCGATCATATTTGGTTAATGATTGTGCTTTTTTCCACCACTGTACTTGCTGTTTTGTGCTCAGGCAGGTGGTTTGAGCTCTTTGTTGTGCTTAGTTGTCTCGTGTTTCTTTGAAAACCTGATTATCAAAGTCCTGACTGGTCGACCTGCTTTGTTGCTGACAAAGACCATCTGATCAGCATTCAACCTGTTCTGACCCACCAGAGGTTTTACATCCTCTCACGCAATGTATTCCCATCACGTTGTGTAGCTGGAGTGTACTTATCTTAAACTGACATTCAGCGAGCAGGTATGTTAACAGAACAAAGACGCTTTGTGAGACAATGAGGACAGACCTTCGATCAGAATCTGCAGAATCTGCTGGAGGGAAGAGACGCACGGGGAAAACCAGAACCAGACTGTCAGACTTTAATTAGAGACGCTGGTGTTCGGAAACACTACCGCTTTCGTCCACAGGGACCGCCAAAATCATCACAAAAAGAAAGTTCCTCGAAGTAACTTTAAGTAAACGTACCGATGCTGTTGTATTTGGATTAAAAATGCATTTACACTTCAATGGGGTCACAACGCGTCTCTGACCACCTCACAATCCGTCCTACATGCCTTTTGGGTACATTTACTCCTGTACTTTATGCAGTAAAGCATCCAGTCATCCAATGTGTTCATCCAAAACACATCACCAGCTGGGGCTTTAGCTGGAAAATCTACATTAGCACTTTTTACTTTTTCCGACATCCTTTTGAGTTATGCTTCTGGTTCTCACATTAATAAATAACTTCAGTTTAGTTGGATGACTGCTGCACATTCCGCTCTGCGTTTATGATTAACTCTGCTGATTGAAGTCGGAAACAAGAATCCGCCGTCTCAGTGGAAGAGATGCTGCTGCTGCTGAGCTCAGGAAAGTTTCAGCTTCAGCCACGGGGGAGCTTACATAACCCTGAGAAGCTGTTTGGGTTAAAGAACTTTATATACGTGCAAAGAAAACTAAAATCAGCATTTTTGTGTGTGTGTGTGTGTGTGTGTAATGCTACAACAGTTGCTTGTGAAAAAGATTTTGAGTCATTGAATTTTGGTAACTCTAAAATAGAGGAACAATAATTACTCTTTCTTCTCCAACTAGGAAATAATAACAAAGTACTTAAAATGTAAGTAGTTATATGACCAAACAGAGTGATGACGCAGTCCAATCATCTGGACCCTTTAATCCGGACTTTGTTTGAGTCTCCTGATTACTTTTTGTTCTTTAATGCCCCCCCCTCTGTCTTCTGTTTGAGTCACTCTTCATCTGCCGCAGACGTCACTCGGCTTGATTGCCAGTCTCTCTCTTACATAAAGCACAAGGCCAGCGGCGGCAGAGAAACACAAATCCTTTTGAAAGACCAAAGCTCTTTATCTTCTCTCGGGTGAGTTGATGCGTGGCTGCCGGAGCACTCGGCCTCAGTCTCTGCCGTCGGTTGGCCCGAGGCGTCGCAGTCAGTGATGGCTTTCACGTCTGCATAACCTCCAGTGTTTTCTTTACAGCTCTGTGTCTTTTCATTCCTTTTCAGACTCCGCGCACACAGGAAGGATCGTGATGCCCCACTCTGATGATGGGGTTGCATAAGAAGCCAGTGTTTCTATTTATTTATTTATTTTCTCTGAACCAAACTCCGCCGGTCTGTAACTGGGTTACTGCTGCTGCAGCCGGACTGAACAAAGTCATTCAATTGATAACAAAAAAAGATGTTTGCAAATAAGTTAATCATTTAATAATTTTAAGTTTGAGTATTTTCTTTTATCGTATTATTTTTTATCATAAAGGGCAGCACGGAGCTAATCATTTGAAAACGGTCCTGGTACTCATGAGTGCCCGCTGCTGCTCTAATTGGACGTTAGCTCAAAGCGCTGGAGTGGGCTGATGCACATATAATTGGCCCACAGTGAGGCTGGAGAATGTGGGGTTCTGTCTCTGTGAGATATGAAGGTCAGTCAGAAAATGGAGCGATGAAGAGACATAAAACCGCAGCATCAGTGTGCAGAGAATAAACAGGGCGATCTGTATTCAGCATCTTGTTTAAAGTGTGACACGGTTATGGATGAAGTCTTAAATACTGTGATGTCTTTTCCTATAAAATCCAGACCTCCATCTTAATCCCACAGGGAGTCTTCTAATGGAGGATTTTAACAGCAGATTACAGCCAAAGACTCTCTGATACATGATGCTGGATTTTGATTTATTTAATTTTTCTTTTTTCTTTTTTTTTACAGACGTCATAAAACGCCAGATGGAAAACCAAAATAATAAAATAATAAAAGAATACAACAGCAGACAAGGTCAGCGAGAGATAATGTGTCTCTCAGACTTCACTTCATGCAGGTAGCAAAGATTAGACCCGATAACAGAATCTATACATATATATCTTTAGATTGTGTAATCCTGGCTCGTGTCCCAAATTGTGCAAGTTTTATCCTTTAATTCAATGATTGATGTCTTAATCATTTATTTAAGAGTAATGTTATTCTACAGGTTTTATCCGTCGTATCACTTTAATTGGTCTTGTTGTTTTTTTACTGATGAATGAGCTTAAACATGTATTTCGTGAATGATTAGGAGAATGCTGTTTGGAGAGGTTGACCTTTTTACTAGTAGTGGCAGATTTTGGGTTGGTGACCTTTCACGACATTCTGTATGCGAGTATAAATCACAGCGTTTTTGCCGTCTGCTCTGAAAACAAAGATCCAGTCAGACGCTGAGTTTATTTTGCACCCGAAATGCATCAACGGTGCAAATGAGTCTGAGTCACACACGAGTAGGAGGTGTCGGCCTCGGTCTGTCTGAACTCTGTGAAACGTGATTCACTCCGTCCGGACAGCTGACATAGGAGAGCTTAACACCTCCAAATATTGTGTGACGCTGATGCACTGAGACGAGACCAGTGAGTCTCGGGCGAAGGCCCAGTTTAAGCTGGTTTTCAGTGACAGCCCCGATCCAACCATGAAGTGAAAGATAAACTCGCCCAAAATCATTTTATTCAACTTTTCAACCCATATTTATACACTGACACTAATACACAGCATGTTATGGTTAAGATTTATAGTTTTTTGAAGGCTATACAAAACTTCCCTCAAACATCAGAGCTGTGTTCAGAGTCTCGGGTCACCTCAGTATCTCTGAAATCGACACCCTGCTGTCTAGTATACATATTTATTTTTACAGATATGTCTTATAGGTGTTTGGTTATTAATTAGGAAGTGATTGGAATGTTATATAAGTGGTCAGGTGACGAGGTTCGAGCTGAGAAAAAAAAAATGTGAGCCAGGTGTTAGATTACTGATGAAATTACGAGACCTAATCTGCTTTTTTCACCCTAATACGAATAATACGTTTCATGATGTTTGGTAGGAATGTTTATTTCGACACAATAGACGCAGAGGCATTGAGATACAGTGTAATGTAACACAACCTTCAGGAAACCACTATGCAAACTGAATACGGTTGTTTTCTTTGAGTGTGCATTATTCTCCCACCATGCAATGCACAAAGGAAATGAGCTACTCACAGCTGGAAAAGAAATCTTTGAAATCAGGAAAAACAAAACAACGTATCCTGATACGGTTCTCATGATGCCTTACAAAAAGTTATTTTGTTATCAACTTGTGAACATCACTTTAATGTTGCAGCTGGTAAAGGTGGAGCTCATTGGTGGACATGTCATCTTAACCTATAATAATACATCTTTATTTATTTGTTGGTTATACTTTGTATTATTAGTTACGATCTAAGTTATCAATTAAAGTAAAAAGTACAATATTTGCCTTTGAAATGTAATGGGGAAAATTAAGATACCAAAGTAAAGTACAAGTACCTCGCAGTTGTACTTAAGTAAATGTACTTAGATACTTTCCTCTACTGCTGAACTGAACATATCTGCTTAATACACGATTTATCCTCAAGAGAAATTAAGCCAGATTGAAGAATCCTCTTTTGGACGCTCCGTTGCAGAATTTTAAGATGTCATTGTTATTATTCATGTCGACTGTAATCTTGTCCCACATCCAAAAAAAACGGCACAAGTTTAAACTATGTATACGCCCCCCTCCCCTCTCGTCTCTGCTGTTTGGGGCCCAGCCGGAGCCTCTGGAGCCTCTGACACACTCCAGATGCAGAGATTCACAGAACACGCATGGCGCACAATGACTCGATCAAATCCTCTTTGGTCAATTTGGGATTAATTCGTCCGAAGAGAACGCTGCAGAGAGCCGCTCCGGAGGTGGGGGGGGGGACAACGACGACTGGGTGTCATCCCCCCCCCAGCTCTGCCGCTCATGTTCCTTCTTATGTAACCGTCCCAGTGGAGTAATTGAATCATCCGTGTACTGAAGCTCCGACAGGATTTCCAGTGTTAAGTGTTTGGTCGTCCTTCCGTAACTTCTGTCAGTTGACGTACGACTGATTACTCCCACACACACACACACACACACACACACACACACACACACACACACGCACACACAATTATTTTACAATATGTGGTGAATTGCTACCAGTGAGTGGTGGATATTCTTGTACAAGGTCGCAGTAAAAAGGTGAATTCAAAGACTCGGTGTGATTGGTTTAAAGCATGAGAGCTGGTTTAAACAAAGCCAATGAAGTGGATGCGGTCTCTCTCGTGGTTGCTACTGGAGACGATGGTTTCAAAAAAGTCGCTAAATTAAATATTTCCTGTGGATTGTTTGGAGATTCACTTACCGGGTCACGGATGAAGGGGAATAAAAAAAAACAGCTTTGTGTGAAGATGAGGTCAAGGGGTCAATCACAGCACCGTCATGCAAACGGCATTACGCAACTGCTTCACGTTTTTGTCCTTCATTTTTTTTATTAAACATTCACAGAGGGCAGTGGGTCACACGAGCCTGCAGGAGAGACAATCGTGGGAAAGTTTGAAGCCGCCTCGTTATTGATCATTCAGACACCTTGCTGCGTGTCCTGACTAATGTTCTCAAACCTCCTCATTCTCTCTCTCAGAGGAATGCCCTTGTTTTGTATGCAGAGAATGGGCTTCTGCAACTCCTCCTGCTTTCCCCAAAGCCCAGGGATTCCTCAGATAAGACGGTTCGTTATTCTTGCCGAACAATGCCAAGTTTGTCCGTGCGTCCTCTGGGCCCCACGCTGTCCGTTTGGCCACCGAGGGAGGAATTTTTCCACTCTGTGCGTTCCCCCTGGAGAGAGCAGCTTTCTACTGGTCTTGTTTTATAGACACAGGTGGAAGTGGGTGACGGGGTTTTTATTATTGAGACAATATTGATGCATCTGCGAGGGGATGTTAATCCGCACGTCAAAGCGAGTGGATTTATTTGGGCCAAGATGGCGCTCTGCTTTTGTGTCGCTCCCTCTCGGTTGTGACATAGTTTTGCATAAACGGAGACACCACTGCTGTCAAGAGTTCCCAAAGCAACGTTATTGTTTTTTTTACCCTTTGACGTCAAGACTTTGTATGCCGATATCACTCATCCCGTGCTTAATTTACACCGTGCATTCCTCCGCCCTCTCATTGACAGCGATCACCGCATGTCAGTGCTCTTTTTAAAAATAGCACCGTGTCATCGATTTGACGCGACAAGTCGGTTGCCACGCCTCGCCCAGCTGACTTTGATGCTGCTGCGCAGAACAAAGGAAAAGAAAGTACAGAGCATGTTCTCACTTATGTAAAACGTCACGGCCTCTGCATCGATTCAACGTATTGCATGCTTTTTGAGTCGGGCCTTAATATAATCAGCCCATCTAAGTTTATCTTCAGGCCTGACCCGAGCTGAGCGAATGAAGCCACGGTAATCTGTCTCCAGCTGGAACTCAACTCCTGCGCGTACAAAGAACACTGTGGTGGAAGACACGTGAGTCAAAGTGTTTTGTGCACGAGCAGAAGTTTTTCGGACCTCGTGTTTATGGCCTCCATTTTGTATTTATCTCTCTGTAGGAGTCTGCCATTCTTGTGCTGGATTCAAATTGCCAACCTAAGTATGCATCCATCTATCCGCCTGTCTGTCTATATTTTAATTTACTGATAATGCAAACTAAACACTTCCTTCTGCTACTGCTAACCATTAAAAGCAACTGGCAAAAACACAGGGTGGCTTTTATTGTGACGCGGTCACAGGAAATGCTACGCATTTTTCACTGAGGTTTGCTCCTGACAGTGATTGCTCATCAAAAATGCTTCTACGCAAACAAGTCGGCAGCACTTTAATCTTTATTTTTTTGGTGCAATTATTAATGACTGACATCTTAATTAAAACAGGGCGAGTTTGTTTGGCTGCGCTGTAAACAGACACACCAGTCTTAATGGTTGAGAACTTTAAACAGGCAGCTAGTTTTAGTCTTAAAATAGCACTGCACAATGACAAACCGTCCAAACTAAATCATCTCAGCCGATTTAACACACTCTTTCCTTTTTTCGTGACTCAGACGTACTTTTCAAAGCGAGCCATCCTGCCTCCACGATAACAGCAGCTTTTCTCCTTCAACCTGGGAAAGAAATGTAGATGCAAGTGACTTCTCCTTGTAGGTGGAAAGCAGCTGGTTCACTTAACCAGATCAGAGATCAAAGGGAGCAGCGCAGCCCTCCGCTTTCTCCACAGCCTTTGAAGTTTGCTGTGTGCAGCCTCAGTTCGGGATAACAGAGCATCCTGCATCTTATACAACTTCCGTAATCGCTGCTGCACATCCCGGTGTCGGCCCGATACAACAGGATGGGAGTGTGTCGTATGCAAAAGAGGAAGATGAGACGCTCACGTTAACTGTCCTATACCCAAGGAGACTCCAAACATAGCTCAGCTTCTACAGGCAGCACATTACCCAGCGATGTGAACGGTGTGAAATACCAGAGCGCTGCAGGCACCTGTGCCACACGCCGAACTTCAAAGTGTGAACATCATCGCAGAGTCTCTGAGTGCATGGGACATGTTCACCAGGACACTGTAATAGCTGGAATAATTAGAGCAGATTATGGCTGCTGTGAATCACGCAGTCATGAATATTTAGACAAGCTGAACAAATACGTTTTATAGGTGCTTTATGAGTTGGGAGCGTTTCTATAAAGTGGTGCAGGATTGACATGTTTTTGTGGGCCAAGCTGGGAAGTTAGCATCGCATTGGGTTCCCGCTGCAAAACGCCAATGGGATTTTTCCATTGATTTTGGATTATAGCAGAAAGTAAGCTCTGTGGCAAGCAAAAGTTAATGATAATTCCATGTTTTGATAATCTTCACAAATAAACAACACTATTTATGAATTTTGAAGTGTGAATGCACTCGTCAGAAGTAAAAATATAGCAAACATTATGCTACAAACAACAACACTACCGTCTCATGAATGCCAGTTTTGCACATCGGGGTTGTGAAGGCGAGGTGATGACGTTTTGTAGTCTCATTAAAGCCACTTGTTAGCAACCACTTTTTTACGACACTTAAAAGCTCCAAAATTCACGAATATTTACCGACGTATTTCATCGTAGAACAAAACGTTTAAATCTCGTAAGCTTGTGTTAACCACAGAAGTTATTTCAGGCATCTAACCAAAAACCCATTCAGAAAATATACCTTTGTCCTCGAGACAGGGGAGCCGAACGTTCAAAAATGCTGACTCATTTCGGGGTTTTAAGACTCATTCCTGCAGCACTCAGTTGCCTCCACACAGCTCTCAACATGGCGACGGTTGAGCCGGCTCAAATATAGGATTTTATTTTGATGTAACCAGCAGCAATTGCTTGTTTTGAGTCGTTTGTAGTTCTTATTGCCAAGTGGGAGATATTGTCACAGTTGGTAATGTCCCATAACTTTCCAACAATTTAAACTAGGAGGATGACGTGCGTTCTTTTTTACCACTTGGCTGCTCGTAGTTACGGTCCTTATGGTGTGAACATGAACGCAACATCACACCAGCCTTTCCTGTGGGCAAACCAGGGTTTATCTGTGAACTCTCGCTTAGTGATTCGCTTTGGTGAGACGGGTGTATTCTTAGATGAACATCAAAACCTGTGATGTCTTAAGAACAAAGTCTTTCCTTAAATATTTAGCGTAAAACATGAGTGAACGATCACGGAGGCTCACGTGCCTTGAAGCAGGCCGGTCAACGGTCTGATCATGAGAGCGGAGGGTCGCTGAGCTGAATCATGGGAACCAGAGGCTGATCGCTCGTGAACCGCCTCGGCTCCTTATATCACAAAATCATATGACAGAAGCAGAGACACAAGAGGTTTACACTTTTTACAGCATTCCTGACCTAGTTTATTAACACACACACATTTTTCTACTGGTGTTTCTGCTCATGAGAACCGTTAGGCGAGTGCATTCCTGCACAGAGCCACATGAGGGGATTTAGGGTAATAACCGATGAGAGAGTTATATAATGGTTTTCTGCAGTCGCTCGGCCCGTAACCTTTATTTGCTTTATTTACTGTCATGCAGACACATGGGACCATGAAGAGGACGGATATGAACGCTGTCTGTTTTCTTTAGATCAATATTGGATAAGACAAAAGTTAATCTCCTTATGTTTATAAATGTCAAAGTGTGTTGTTTTCACATAGTTTCACAGATATAAAAAATAAAAATACACCACATTACGTGACGTTATTCAAAGCTCTGGTCGTGGACCTTTGGACACCAGAGGCTGTTGGAGTACTTAAAGCTTTTATGTAAGAATTTCAAAATGCTAATTCCTGGTTAAATGAGTGAAAACAAACAGTTTGGTGTTAGTATTAAAGTCCCTTTTAGACATGGAATCTGTAACTTTGCTGGCTGTAGTGACAGAGGTGTCTGAGACGAATGTTTGTTTTGTTTTATTTCAGTGATGATGTGACATCTAGAGGGCCACGATGCTGACATAAAATACAGGGAGGGAATGCTGGTCTGATGACGGCAATACCAGTCGGTCTACCGGTTTGCTTCAGACTGAAATATCTCTACCACTTCTGGATCAATTGCCATTTGTTACTGCTATTCATGGTCCTCAGAGGATGAACCCTACTGACTTTGGTGACCCTCTGACTTTTCTTCAGGTGCCACCAGAAGGTCTTATTCTTTTCACTTATCCATTGAAATTTTGACATTTTGTTCAGATATTCATGGCTCTCAGAGGATGAATCCTAGTGTCACAATGAGGTTGACATTCATGGTTTTGAGTTAAATGTCTTGACATTATTAATTTCAGACATTATTGTCCCCGTAAGGATGACTTGTAATAACTTCCCCTAACATTTTATCTAGCTTTTAATATAATATTGACAAAATACTTTAAAAACTAATGATATTCACATCAGCCTCAGTTGTAGTTTGATTAATTAGTTAGTGCGTATACGTGATATTAGGTAGTTTTTTTTTAAAGGCTGATATTTTCAGACCAAGGTCACTGGTAGCCGATATTTTGTCTTGTCTTTTACTAGACTATTTGCGTATTAAAAAATAACAGATTTTCAGTATTTCCAAAAAGTTTCTATCCTTGTACGTGTGAAAAAGCCTTTTTTAAATTTAGATGATCACAGGACACTAAAACTTGAGGTAAATCAAATGGAAAAATACGTTTCACTGCACATTATGTACCTGTAGGCAAGGAGGTCAATTCAACATGACAGCAACGGCTTCTCTCTCACCCACTCCCAGCTGTTGGTTGGATTTTACATCCTCTGTGTGCGTAATTGGGATTAACCGAACCTCTGTGCATAATTCTGCACGATAATCTCTCTCGAAAAAAAAAAAACCATCATTCAGAAAGAAAAAAAATGCTGCAACTCGCTCAGACTACAAGGATTAGATAGGAAATGTGGAGTGGGGATGTGAAGGGGACTGGTGAGAAAAGTGCACGGAACAGTGTGTGTGTGTGTGTGTGTGTGTGTGAGTGTGTGAGTGTGTGTGTGTGTGTGTGTGTGTGTGTGTGTGTGAGTGTGAGAGAGTGTCATTATAATGCAACATTCCTGACAGGTACAGGAAAATCGTTTATTAGGTTAGCACACTTGAATGACGGGAACCATTATCCAGTAAACTAAGGGGCATCAGTGACATACATACAAATACATCTACCCGTCATTATTTCTGTAGCTTCGTCTTCATCATACAAACGTGAGTGATATCGATCTTCTCGTCTAACTTAAAGAAAGCGCATGAGGGTATTTATAAAGTCGAACTGCCAACCAATGAGCATGTTCGTGAAGGAGGGTTAAACTAATTTACCTGTCCTGCAGCTCTGCTCCTATTGCATCTATTTATAAAGTTTTACCCCAATACATCTAATTTGCTAAAGTCTTAATTTAACGAAACATCTGTATTCGTGTCCACATGTGGCGTCTTACTGGAAAAATAATCATCTACTTTTATCTCACTCATGACCTTAACCTCTAATACTATAAAGGACTTTTGTATCACTTTCTCTAAAAAGACAATCACTCCCACACATCCATACCAGCTGTTTGTCTCTATGGACAACTGAGTGAACTCTACACCGTCACCAGATTTCAGCAACAGCTGGACGCGTGGGTACGCAAACAAGCTCAAACCAGGGAAAATAAAACCCAGAGATATAAAACTTAAAGAGATTAAAGCGCTGATTTGTACCGACTGTACTGAGTGTACTGACACAGTCTGTACTGATGGTGTAGAATTTAAGCTCTTTGCAGCACATAAAGGCCTAATGCAAAAAAAAAAAAGAGCCACAATGGAGGTTGTCTTTATAAATGAGGCTGTCTCAGGGACAGACTTCAGGGCCTGGGTGTGTGTTTAACAGTGGGTGACGGCCCCTTGGGGCCCAGCGAGTGTTTTTATGTCACAAGTGTTTCCGACATAAACATCAAAAGTGAGCCGAGCGCTTCCCAGCAGCACCGTGGATGTCTCCTGCAGATATACGCTCTTTCCCAGACTCTGACTCAAGTGGGTCTGGCTAATTATAGCCGCTCGCCGCCCAGGACGGCTTCACACATCTGGTGTTATGTGCTTTTGTCACTCCTCCGTTTCTGACGGGATCCCGCTGAACAAAGTTCACTAAGAGACAACACCTTGTTTTTTGTTATTCAGTCCGGGCTCTCCGCTGTTTTTGCAATGGAATGTGGCAGAAGGTCACGCAGCTTACTCTCAATTTATTGCTGAGTAATGAAAAAGCCATGGAATCTCTGAGCCGTCGACATTTGTACGAGTCGTTTGTGTGTTTTAGTGCTCAAACAGCCTTTCGCTGGTTTGATGCTTGATCCAGTGTTGAAATGACCATTCTGCAGATTTTACAAATGAAGCTCAGCTGTTGAGCTGCATTATGGAAGATCCGGTGTTTTGGAGTTTAAAAGTCATGAAGGTTTGCAAAGAGAGTGTGGACCACACCTGTGCACATGAAGCTTATAGCAGAGCAGCCGGGTGGTGTTGTTCAGCTGGGACCAGCAGATGGATGCTGTTGGATTCGGGCATCAGATAATAGACTTAAGGACAGACCCCTGCAGCCTGGCCCCTCTTTTCTCAATGAGCACTGTAATCACTGAGCCCGCTGACGTGGAAACCTGCCAGGAGATCAGAGTTTGTGAGCGGCGCCCGACTGTGATGGACCTCATTGATCGGCTGCTGTCAGCTGATAAGTCCGTGGTGGAAATTTCCACTCGGCGTTTACACGCAGCGGTTTGAAATACAACCTGTACAATCAGCGGCATGGGGTCCAACGTGAAACACTTTATGTAATGTAATAGTTTATTTGATTTAGCTCGTGGTGACCGACGATGAGGAGGCCACAAAATGACACGTTACCATGGCTACGAGCTGTTCGCCCTGCCTTGGTCTCACACTGCTGTTGCGCTTTTGGTTAGAAGTCAAGAATAACAGGACCGACTCGGTGAACAAAGCAGAGGGATGGGGGCGAGTCAGTTCGGGGTGATCAATTACAACACTTCTCAGGTTGTAGTGAAATGAAATCCCTCAAGCGTAAAATGTGGGCAAACTACATTTCAGCCCCCAACCACGGAGAAGATGATCATGTAGAATATCTAAGAAAAAGGCTCCTGCTATTTTGGCACACAGCCTGAACAGTCAAACAAGCATTTAGCTACATTTTAGACCAAAATCAGTTAATTTCATTAAAGCAAAGTAAATTAAAGCAGTGCATTCACAGAGTGCCTGACCCTGAACCATGATAAGTCCTTGTACATGTCTTTTATTGGGGGTGGGCCACACAAAATTTGGTTTTGGTACGATACCAAGTTTCCAAGGTCAGATCTTGTTTTCATACACATTTAGAGAGCGCTATATTGAGATAACTATCGTATTAGCTTTTTCATAACATTTTGTGATTCTGCTCCGCTGAATGAGAGGCACCAAATGAAACTAGCCACAGTCAAACCCACAAGTAGTTCCTGTCTTTCCAAACTATTTCCTAATGGGAATGAGTCAGCAGTATCTTCAGCAGCTCATTTACAGTAAGAAGTACTCAGTCAGGACATCAGAGAGGGGACAAACGTGTTAAGATAATCTGATGAAGTCACTGATGCGTTCAGTCATGTGGAGAGCTGCTGGAAACATCCCTCCTCCCTCTCAAGTCTCCCTAAAACGTGTAAAAAGATTAAATCCTTCAGAGGAAAAAAAAGAAAAAGAAAATCCCTGTTGCCATTAGGCGTTGTTAATTGATTTTCCCCCGAGTGGAGCCCCTGTGTAGATCAGAGAAATGTCCCTGCACGGGCGCCATTAGCAGCTGGACTCCGTGGCTTCAGTGGGAACGACACCACCCACAGGTAGGCCGGGAAACAAACCGGCAATTATGAGCAGCAGATCAGCATGTTCTGTCCCCGAACCTCCTCCCTCTAACCTGGCCTGCTGTCAAGCTGCTCGTGCTCAGCCCCCCCCCCCCCCCCCCCCACCTCTGTCTGCCTCCTCGCATCTACTTCACAATTACTGGCTGTCTGGTGGAGCGATAATCACTGCAGCAATCAAATCAGGCTCCAGATCCGCTCCCGTGTCTCTGCTCCAGTATCTGCCCGGCTGCTGCTGCTGCTGCTGCTCTGATGAGGGGCACGAGATCAGAACGGGATGTTAAGGTCTGTTTCGAGGGCCTCATCTATCTCCTCCTCCCTCTGCTGCTCCGGCTCCCAGGATACGGCAGATACACACCACTGGGAAAGGTTGAAGGCCTGTCCACACTGTGTTCAGATCCACAGAGCGGGAATACTCCAGTACCTTTAAAAGTCCTGCATTCAAAATGTCACTTAAAAGTACAAACGTGATATCAGCATAACATCACTACATCACCACTATTGTTGATGCATTAACATGTACAGCAGTACTTTTAATGCCACAGCGGTTTGAGGCGGAGCCCGGAGAACTTCCGGGTCGTTAAATCTATAACGCAGCATCATATTTTGTTTGTAAAATCCTGAAAATTATTCAAACAATAGTTGCCATATGAATGTAGTACAAAGACCAATATTTGCATCTGAAATGTAGCGGAGTAGAAATATAAGTAGTAGCATCAAATGAAAATACCAGAAATATAAACGCACAGACTCACAAGGTGAAAACAATACCTGAATCGTCCAATGGCTTTCCTTCTTCAGACCTTCATACTTCTGGCGCCCTTGGTAGAGCCACACCTATCCTCAAACCCACCCTTCAGTTGGATCTCAACTACACACCTGTTAAGTTTCACGACTGCGTCTTGACTGATTAAGACGCCGTCGTGGTGACAAAATCTGTCCACAGTAACACAAACCACAAACTGTCACTGCCGGTAGTAATAATACTCAGCATCGTTCTAGTACTAAAATATTAAAGTAAGGGTAGTTTTTTGTAAAATAGATCCAGTACGAGGCGAGGAAAGGCTCTTTTTCCAGCGTGTATCTAAGTAATTTTCCATCAGCTGAGATGCAATCTTACTACTACTGTGAAGAAACCCATGAAATCTTATTCGTCAAAGTGGAAAAAACCCAAAGGTGATAACTAACACTCATCGTAAACTCTTCCTGTGTCCCTGGTATTTTTATGAGTTGGTACCACAAAAACAATCAACGCCTGTTGCCAAACATGTTTGAGTAAACCACAATATAACTCCTGTTTCCGATCATAAAAATGCTCTTATCGCTAATGCTGTTGCTGAAATACCTTTTTCTCGCTTCGTTAACCCGAGAACAAAACACTTTGATCCACTTGTGCTGAGAAACGCTCATGAGTTCTGCTGCTGGGAACGCCAAGACTCTGAGATAAGAGTGGATTTATCTCGGGAGCCCCTCAAAAAAAAAAAAAAGCTACATGGAGATGCGATCAAGAGTGTTTGCAGAGTCATGAAGCCGGGACACTGTGTCATGTGATAAGGCTGTTAGGGAGCCTAGAGTCCCTGAATAATCTTGACGTAATCCCCGGTGCCATTGAGTGTGTGAGGGGGGGGGGGGGGGGGGGGGGGGGGGGGGGCAGTGTCAAAGAAAGCCGAGAGGCTGAGTCACGGGGAGAACATCCTGCGTGCGGCGAGCGCAGTGAAGCGTTAAGAGGCTGACTCAGGCCGATGGGAAAATCGTGTACTGGAAAACTTCTTAACAGTATAATGCATCCGCTGGAGTATGACCATACACACACACACACACACACACACACACACACACGAGGTCGCTCCGTTCAAGTGTCCATACGTGCAGTAGTTCTTCGTGTCCATTTTTCATTCCAGGTTGTTGTTTCCAGTGGTGGAGGAAGTCCTCAGATATATTTTTACTGAAATAAAATGGCTCTGAAAATACTCTGCTACCAGTAAAAGTCCTTCACTTAGAATCGAGAAGTGTTGTCAGCAGAATGTACTATTGTTATCCTACAATCTCTGCCCACGTTGTACCGCAACTGCTGCACAGCAGTTTCCCGGATAAATAAAGTTTTATCTTAAAGTATCAACAGGAATATTATGCAGAATGGCTCCTCTCGTGGTGTTGTGTTAGATAGATAGAATGTTAAAGTATGCTGCTCTCATCATGAGCAAACAAAAGAAGAACAATGATATTACATTACGGTCATTTTAGCAGACGCTTTTATCCAAAGCGACTTACAATTCAGTATCTATCTACCGTAGACGCAGCTACGGGAGCAATTTTGGGGTTAAGTGTCTTGCTCAAGGACACATTGACATGAGACTAGTAGAGCAGGGGATCGAACCGCTGACCGAAAGGCGGCCCTGCTCTCCACTTAGCCACCCTCAATAGTGCTGCTTCCTATCATTTACCACACATGATTTGTTTTTTATGTAAATAAAAAAGTATAGTACAAGTACCTCAAATTTGTAGTTGAGTGCAGTGCTTTAGTAAATGTACTTATTTACAGATTCCTGAACTCCAAATGAGTTTCAAATCTCATACTTTTTCTTTTTACTTTTAGTACATACTACGAAGTATGTACTGTTGCATGTGGTATGCATACTTCCTTGAACTTTGACCCTTCTTTTTTGGGGTACTGCATTTCACATACTATGTAATGGGACACACTAAATATTTTTCCTGCATACTAAATAGTATGCTAGTATGAGTATTGGAACGCACAGTTCAGATGTTCAGAAGATCTTCATCATAGCATGTAGCTGAGATCCTAAAGCTTGAGGAGTGTTAGCAAACGGCTGCTTATTTCCACTTCCAGCTGTTCCAGAGGAGCAGTATTATTCACCTGAATATACGCCTCATATTCACTTTCCCTTTTAGCAAAAACTGCTAAATCCTTGTTCCACATCTTGTTTTCCCGAAAACCTCTGCTAGCCTGAAGAATTTTAGAGAGGACATTAAAGTGGCCAGCATTTTATTAATGCATCAAAATTTGACACTGCATTTACTACAGGGTTGGAAGAAGTACAAATATTATATCAAAAGTAGCAATACGTACTAACTACATTGTAGAAATACTCAAGTAAATCTCAAAATATACTGAAAGTGGAAGTACTTATTCTGCCGAATCATTACTCAGAATCAGTACAACAGTATATCATATTACTGGACTATAACTAGTGATAGCTAGATGTGGAGCTCACTTTGGTCACTGACACTATGATCCTCCTTTTTCCTCCACCACGTGTTTGAAGTATTTCACCTTGTTTCAGGGATCAGGTGAAAAGGATTATGGGCTCATTAAACCCCGCAGTGTGAATCAAACCCTCAATTATCCTCAAACAAAGCCTCTCGGGCCACCGCGGGGTTTCATAAGAGAGGCCGTCACGCTCCCGAAGCAGCTGGAGCCTCAACTTGTGTTCCCGCCATCCGACGTGACGTCGGGACCGGACTGAACTGAAGGGTCCTCGTCAGACCGCCCCGGCACACGGAGACTCGAACAGAAGGGGCCCCGCCAGATAACATTACAGTCAGACCAGAGACGGAGCCCGCACAATGTTAGGTTAGAAGATGTGGCATCATTTGTTTTTTTAATAGTTCAACTTTTCTTACCAGAATCTGAAACATCTCTGCCTCCTGAATGGAGCAAAACACAGACAAACACATATATTAATGACATATTAACATGTTTGATGATTGCTTATTAGTTTAAGTCATGTATCAAGCAGAAGTATCAAACATTTGCAAGTTCCCACTTCTCAAATGTGAGGATTTCTTGCCTTTGTTGTAAATTGAATATTTTTGTGTTTTAGACTGTAAATTGGACAAAAAAAACAGCTAATTGAAGACTTCCTCCAGAGGTATGGGAACTTGTGACATGTTTTTAGACTAAATTGTTTCTAAAAAAGTAACTATTAACTAGAGCATCTCTCAGAAGAGGTGGCATCTCCTAGAGTGTGGCGATGTCAGTCAGCTGATACACACTCTGATACACACACACACACACACACAAAGGCATTATTCACATTCCGACTGCAATCTAATGCCGTTTACATAACTCTCACTTGAGTCTTTAAGTGTTAAAACCAACCCTCTTGTTACTTGTAGCGGAATAAAAGGTGCATTACGTGAGAGAAAACCTCTCTCTCTCTCTCTCTCTCTCTCTCTCTCTCTCTCTCTCTCTCTCTCTCTCTCTCTCTCTCCCTCCCTCTCCCTCCCTCCCTCTCCCAGATGTGGTTCATATGTGGAGAGGTGTCTGCGATCCTCTTGACGTCTGACACTAGTTTGATTAACCTCTCTGTCGCCCTTCAGCAATGCCTCTAGTTGTGGTTCCACCAAATTGGACTCACTCTCACATTATGTAGCTGTTTGATAGATTGTTCATGTGAACACATTGATAGGTGCAGCTTTAACTTCGTTGGCCTCAAGATAGAATGAATTGAAATACTGAAGTAGATGAGGGTTCCACCCTCTACTGCAGAAGGCCTGACCTCGGTGATCTCAGTAGCAGCAGATGCAGCCCTGCTTTGTTGTGACATAACCACTGATATGAAAGTAATCTCATTTTTTGAGAAGCTTTTTGGTCATTGAGCTATTTTAACAATCTGCCCGGAGGCTGAGATGTGCGGTTGATCTCATTTGTTCATGCTTGTTTTGATTTGTAGGCCTCTGTTTCTGTTTTTCTTACTGTACAGACATGATGGGATAAATCCAGCCACATGGTGGAAATAGAGTTATTGGAAGAGATCAGTTCTGGACGGCACACCCGGGCCTTTTCTTATTCTATAGCTTCAACAGAGCCCAGATCTGCGATGGCGCCACTTCTGCTTTTATAAGAGACACAGACTTTTCCCTGTAAGCGTCCGAGGAGCAGCTGAACTGGCTCATGTTTGGGTCCGAACACAGATTGGGATTGTGCGTTCTCTTCATCTGTATGCGACACACACGTCAGCCGGGCATCGCTGCGGCCAAACAAAGCTGAAATTCATCGCGGACGTCTGCCGATGGTGCGGCCCAGGCAGGAGTCCGCTCCTCTATGGCTCGTATTGTTGTACGGCAACTGCGGTCTGAGTCATCCACCACGAGCGGCCTCCTCGTGGACGCTCCCGACTCCCACCAGCATCGGCTGTCCGCTGGGTTATAAAAGGCCTCCCACGTGCAGAGGAGATGCTCTGTGGGGGCTTCTAACCACTTTATATACACGCTATGTATCCTGTATAACCAATTTGGGAAATTGTTGCTCAATTAAACCTGTCAACAATATTTGAAAAACACAACAACTTTGCCCCCCCCCCCCAAAAAAAACAATCTATATTTTATCATAAAATGTCCTTTAAATGAGCTGCAGTGTGCCAAAGCTTCATGTTATCAGTCCACATGGGGAAATGGGAAGTCAGTTGTAAACCATGTGATCATAATTTATGAAATATCTATTCCGCCCTTTGTTTTGTACTTCATGTTGAAGATGAAGATTTATTTTTTCCTATTTGTTCTCATTGTGAAATGTCCAGTATGAGGAAGTGAGTGAGACTATTTTAGAATTATTTAGTAGAAGTGGCATCAATTTGTTTTTTTAGTTCAACTTTTCTTACCAGATTCTGTAACAAATCTGTCCCCCCCTGTATTGAAAAAAATGTCAAATATCATGTATAGTAAAAGCTCTGTTTTTAGACGGATTTTCACCACATCAAAAATGTAAAATTGTGATTCAAACAGCTTTGGTATTTTATTGCCCCCTGCTGGGAGACCCTGTGAACTGCCGTAAAATCTCAGAAAACCATAGACTATACAAGGAGGAGGAAACCAATGTCATGAGATGCTTGGTGGGAACAGAGTGCGGAGCTGACAGGTCTGCTTTGAAAGCTATATATGTAAAACCTTGTTGGGAAACTTGATGTAATAAAAGCACAAGCATTACGATATGTAGTGGGGCTTTTAAAACAACATCTGTGCCTGAATTGCAGGCAGAAATGAGGAAAAATACCATTGGAGTTGAGAAGACTGAAGATCATGCATGACACATGGGGTCAATTTACAAGCACATAACAACCATCAGACAATAAGTTATATTGAGCCGTGCTGGAACATGAAAAAAAGGCCAACTGAGAGCTTTGGTTGTGTAGTTAAGAAGAAGGCTAGTGAATTGTGTTTACTGGATAGAAGTTATTCTTCCACTGTGGTTCTGCCAGCTATTCCTCCTTCCATCCATCCATCAAATGCGGCTGTGTGTTGATATTGTGTGGGTCCCTGCCCATGTTGAAGTTGATGGGAAGGAGAAGGCGGATAAAGCAGCGAAAAAGGCTCTGAAGAGTGTAAGGAATAACATTAATGTGAATATAAGAAAGTCAGAAGCTAAAGTGGTGATTAAGGGACAAATCCAAAAATAAAATGGCAGAAAAAATGGAATAAAGGGAGTAAAAGAAGACATCTTTTTTAAAAATAAACCATTGGTTGGGAGTGCAGGAGCTAGTGAACGAAATAGGAAAGAGGAGAGGATTCTAACTAGACTAAGGAATGGTCATACTGGTCGTAACAGTTCCCTCTATGTTAGTAGAAAGCGGAAAGAGGAAACTATCGGTAACGTACTAAAGAAAAGTGACACATGTGGGAAACTTCTTTTAGAGTATTTAGGGTCAACAACACTAATGAATATAATTAGTTTCCTTTTGTTTGGCTCAGTATTTTAGGGTCCTTAGTCCACGCTCCAGAGGGTGGCGGTAATGCACCCGAAAGCTGTTTGCCAACCGCCATTAAAACCAAAAGAAGAAAACCTCCTGCGTTGACTTGAAAAACGTCACATCCGGGCAGTTAGTTCAGTTCAGAATACAGCGGACGAATAGAAAGGTAACGTACGTGAAACTTATCCGTCTCCATCCGAACTAAATTTTAAAATGTATAAAGTTTCTGACCTTTTGAAACGTTATTTGTAGCGTAAAGTTGTGATGAAATGGCGGTATTGTTAAAGAAACTTTATTTTTAATCGTCTAAAGTCAGGCGGTGCTACTTCTGCTAGTTCTGCTAGCTAAACAGCCGGTATTTATTTTCTGTTTAATAGACCGAAGACGTGTGTTTAACGTCTAACATCAAGATGTCGAGGTATACAAATGTATATAGATATTTAAAAATGTAGAGATATTTTGACCACTTAGTACTAATGCATCTCCCAGCCCGTAGGAATGCATTGCGTTGTGATGAGCGCTGCATGTGGGCTCTCACAGGAAACATGCCAACCCTTACAGTTCTAAACTTTAGAGTTTTCTGTGTAAACTGTGCAGACCTTATCCAGCGAGGCCCAGCCTGCAGTGGCTATGTCCTTTCCTGTAGTGTCTGCTAGAGAGACCTGAGGCCGTTTGAGGCCCTGCTGTGGCTCCTCGCGACAGGGTTATAGGTAAACCTCAGACAACCTGCAACGTGTTCACAGGAAGCATCCGATTATTGTTTAAAGTGAGCTATTACACGGTTTGAGCCTGCGTTAATTCTGTTTGCTCTTTTCGTAGTTGTGAACGCCTTGATGGGGGAATTCCATGAAGCATCGAGGAGACCATGTGCCACGAGGAGACTAGTCTGCAGGTATCTATGTTTGCTTAAGTTTGTATAACCAGATTTCACTACTTTATCTGTTTACTTTTGCAACTTTGGCTGGGCAAAAATGAATGGCACACTATTTAGAAGGCATATTGACATTTACGACCATCTGTTTAAATGTAGAAGTCAATCTCAGGTTAAGAAGTCACACTAAAACTTTTATTTTCAGCTGGTTGGCACTGATCTATCAAATACTGTTAACAAAGATCAGAATTTGAACATACTACTTTGACATGGGTATATTTTCAATACATAATTTTAATGGCAAGACATTACAAATGTTTTATTTGCAAAATGAGCCCCCCCCCTCCCCAACAGTTAAACACAATTATCTCAGCAACATGGATTGCTTCATAATATCAGGACAAACTACAAATTTGTGCATCACGTTCCACTCACAACAGCCTTATGTAGGCTGGTAAAGTCATCACTTCATCCCACATGGTTGATGTGACCTTCATATTGTACATTGTGTAACAATGCCCAGTACTTGGAGTAAGACACCTTTTATTTATTTTTTTTTATTTTATTTTATTTTTTAAACAGGACTGCAGAGATGAAGCCCTGCTCAGACCTCCTGACTTGACATCTGCTGCTCAAGTATGACTTTGAAAAAGTAAGTTTATTTTATTTTATTTTTTTTATTTATTTTTTTTATATATAAATGTGAAGACAACTGGCCTGAAATGGCTGTTGGTCATGTTGCGTACTTGCAATTCCGCTACATTGCCATGGTGTAGTGCAGACCTTATCCAGCGAGGCCCAGCCTGCAGTGGCTATGTCCTTTCCTGTAGTGTCTGCTAGAGAGACCTGAGGCCGTTTGAGGCCCTGCTGTGGCTCCTCGCGGCAGGGTTATAGGTAAACCTCAGACAACCTGCAATGTGTTCACAGGAAGCATCCGATTATTTAATGTGTGAACTATTACACGTTTGAGCCTGTGTTAATTCTGTTTGCTGTTTTTGTAGTTGTGAACACCTTGATGGGAGAATTCCATGACGCATCGAGGAGACCATGTGAGGACACCATGTGCCACGAGGAGACGAGTCTGCAGGTATCATGTAGTTTGTTTTTTTTATTGTTTTTTTTTTTTAAATGTAAAATGTAAAGACAACACCTGACCTGAATTAGCAGTCGTGTTACAGCTACGTTGCCGTGGGTGCGTGCAGACCTTATCCAGCGAGGCTCAGCCTGTAGTGGCTCTGTTCTTTCCTTTAGTGTCTGCTAGAGAGATGTGAGGTTGTTTGAGGCCCTGCTGTGATTCTTCACGGCAGGGTTATAGGTAAACCTTCGACATTTGTCGTCTTGGGTTTTCGAGCTGGACGGCGTGTTTGGCATGCTGCTCCAGTGTCGTCTATTGATTCGACTTAAATCCCTTTGCTTATATGTTATGTTACTCCCTACCTCTTTATAGACCGCTCAGTCAAGTTAACAGAGGACATCTTGTATGAACATGCATGTACAAAAAGCACTGTATAAATGAAACCTCTAAGAAATACTGTTAATTAGATTTTTTTTTCTCATCTTTTCCAGAGTTTCACAGCTTCCGGCCGGCCTCACTGAGAAGAGTTTACCAGTGACCATGTGGATCCATCCATGTTGTGGCTCCTTGTTGAACCTGCAAACTAAAAAGTGCTCACAAACATGACCGGACTTGAAGCAGGTGAGGATGCAGTATTCCTCCCAGCGGGCTGATGAGTATTTGTTTTACAACGAAGAATTTGATAGAATGTTTTCTTTATTTGCAGATTTCACCTGAGAGTTGGCGAACCAGTTCATCTGCTGAGGTCATGTCTGTACTTGTACATTTGCACTAAAGTTAATTTCTGGTCTACTCCGGTTCAACCCACCCCACCAACGCATCCGAGACTGCACTGATCTTTCAGACTTCAAATCAAAACTCACCTTTTCAGAACTGGTTTTAATGTATTCTGTTTTTTTTGTGTATAGTTTTTTTTTTTATGATTTTAATGTTTGTAAAGTGTCTGTCTGAGTATCTTGAAAAGCGCTCTATAAATACAATGCATTAGTCCAAAAACAATAAAGGAAGTTGTTCTCAGAATGTCTCACCTGGTCTTTTATTAAAGTTAGATTTTGTGTAATGAGTGGATTGGTTTAGCTACTGAAGAGTTCAAGTTTTTAAAGAACACTAGGGGCAAATGTCATTTTGCTTTCAAATGACTTGGTGCTTAGGATGTGTTTCAGTGTTCTTCATGGGTCAACTTTTTGTTTCAATAATTCTTGGATAGTGTCTCAAATGAAAAAAAAAAAATACAACCATGCACTCATTTTTTTTTAATTTTTTTTTTTTTGTAAATTTTGTTTATCTTTTTTTATGAGATCAAAGTAAAATCCTGAAACTGAAAAAATGTTTAATGAGAACATGATGCATTTAATGTCTTGTTCTGATTAGATGACCAATGCATCTTTTTAGTATTTGTAACTGATCTTCCTGCTGACTGTTGAGACTGAAGTGGTTTCAACTGACCTGTCATTCGTGTGTGTGTGTGTGTGTGTATAAATATATATATATATGTGTGTGTATATATATATATATATGTGTGTGTGTGTGTGTGTATGTGTATATATATATATATGTGTGTGTGTGTGTGTGTGTGTGTATATATATATATATATATATATATATATATATGGAAAAAGATGGTTCACAGGGAACGGTTGCATTCATATTTTAATTTGCAGAAATCCAAATGTAATCGCATCAAATCTGATAATGCAATGAGCCTTGAAGATAATATCCTAAGTTCCTTGCTTAAATAAAGCGAAACCGTTGACTTTTTGGTTTGAAATACTGAGTTTTGATTATTCTGAAACAAGTTGTAATTCAGTTAAAGACCCACGTGAGGGTGGCATTGCACCATGTGTACTGTAGGACATGATCACTCGAGGTAAACGGAAGAATCATTCTTGGTATTTTAGACTTGGTTTGTTTTCATTCTTTGGGCTTATTGGTGGTTGCTCATATTGATGGATCATGGGAGATTTCTACAGTTATACTGAATGAAAGGTGTTTCTTATCATTTGTCCACCACATTAACACATGATAGGGATGAGTATAAACACAACTATAACCTCAGTATTAAACAAAGTTGAATTACCTCTAACACAATCTGTTTGTAAAGGTATAAATGGCTGCTGTGTACAATCACATTAGATTTTACAGGTGTACCCTGAGTGTAGATTAAGAGCGGCCTTCATGCATTGTTCGCAAGGGGGCAGATACATGAAATTAGGGGATGAAACCTCTTAATTGCTATTTTATGCACCTTCATATTTCTATGGCATGTTAAAGGGGTTTCCATGGATACGATCAAAGGTTTCTTTCCTAGTCATTATTCTTCCCCACGGAATGTATGCAGATGTATTTTACTTTCTAAAAAAAATTAAAGAAAAGGTCAACAAGCTTGACTTTTTAATTAGATTTATTTTGAAATGCAGGAAACTGTAAATATGTAGCGGAAATGACATCACTTTCGGTTTCATCCGCACAAAATATAGTGAAGTCATGGAAGTTGACAGGAATGAGGTGTAAAGTAAGTTATGAACGTAACAGAGCTTCGGCGTGTCGAGTTATTTAATATTTACTGCGGTATGTTTACTTGTAAGGTGAGTACTAGCTAGTGAAGTTCACGCGCTAAGCTACCTAGTACTTTTGCTTTGCAAAGAGTAACTTCTCATCACTTTTCAAACGTTACTTTTATCCGCGAAGTCACCGTTTTTACAGGCAATGAACTTTTTTTAAATGTACAGAAGTTTAATTAGAAGCCGCAGCTGAGAAAAGAATCACTTTCACTTTCGATGAAACGCCCCAACATTAAAGTTTCATGCAGCCTTGAAATGTCGTCCTGTAGCCGTTACCTAGCATGAACAAACCAGACAACGTGAAGAATAAAAGCTGTTTTATCTCTGCTCTCACAGCGTCTCCTTGTTTCCTCACAGCCAAGGAGGAGAGGTGCTGAGGGGGAAGCGTCACATCTGAGCAGCCCGACAGTACGTCACAGTGAGCCACATAAAAGTCATGAAAAGCCCAACAGCCATTTAAACAACAAGAGTGTTCCTCAAAGTTCCATTCTACACACTAAATTAATTCCTTCTTCAAATGGTTATTAACTAGGCAAATCTGTGGTATAGAGGCTCTTATGTTTGTTTCCTGTGGCTCATTTCAGCAGCAGTGTCGTTTCACCACACAGAGCTATAATTCCAAAATATCTCCGCTGTAGAGACGAGGACGGGCTTCTTCTTCTTTATGTCCCCTGGGACCTTCAACTTCTTTCTTCTACTAATTAAAACCAAGGTGTTTTTTTTAAAACTAATCTTTTAAAATTAATTTTAGCATGAAACATGGTTACCTTGAATAAAGTAAGTAAGTAACTACTATATACAGTAGCTCCTGTATTCCAAAACAAACCACAAGGAGAAAACAAAACACAAAGGTGTCGTCATAGTCATAAGTTCAACATGGAGGACAGAAAGTTAGTCCCCTCCATGAGTAACTAAGTCCAATCATGTTTTTCTTTCCACAGTTGAACGAGAGTCTCACCAAAGAGCTCCCATGTGTTGGAGGTGAATCATCAACCACAGCATTTAACACTGGAAGCACTGGAGAGTGTTGAGGTAGCTGAGCTCACACATTGTGTCAGGTCACATTAATCCTTTGCCTATTCCGAATGGTTTGTCTGCAGGCTCCTCATGCACCACCCTGTTGGCGTGTTCTTCCTCCACCTCTCGTTCTCAGATGGATTTACCGGTGGAGGCAACGGTGCGCTTGGACGTTTTCCCCGATGAGGCAGAGGCGCGACGCATCCTCAGGTCGCATGGCTTCACGCTGACGGATCTGAGCGGCCATCAGGTGCGCGTGAAGGGGTCCTTTTTGGATCTCAAGGCCGCGAAAGCCTCTTTGGAGCCGCTTCTTAGCTCACGAACCATCTCGGCGGTCCCAAAGGCTTCCTCTGGAGCCATTTCCAAACGCCCCGCCGGCAACAGCTCGGTGTCAGGTGGTAACAGAGGCCGAAACATGTCTCCGCGGGCTTCTCCATCTTCAGCCAACGCCTCCTCCCCTTGGCCGTCTCCACCCCACAAACATCCATCCTCTCCAGAGCCCCGAGCTTCGTTTTCTCCACCACCAGACCAGCGGGGCTCCTTCGGGCCCGGAAGAGAGTCCTTTGTCGTTGATGTAGATGTGTGGAGGTATGCAGAGCAGCTCCGGAAAAAGGACATTGAAGGCATTCAGGTCAGCCATAATGTGAAAATGGAAGTGTGTGAAGTCGGCGAAACCTGCAACATCACTTTACTGGGGAAGAGCGCGAGAACAGCTGCCGGTAAACTGCAGAGCCTCATGAATGATCTCAGCAAATCACTACGCACGCAGGAGGTTCCTCTGAAGGACATGGATCGGGAAGGCCAGGCTCTTTTGAAGAGGATTCAGAAAGAGAGAAACATTTACTTTTCAGTAGTCGTGTACTCCATGAACGACAAGCTTCACCTGATAGGCCCGTCCGCTGCGAGCTACGAGTTAAAGCAGAGGCTGCTGGGTAGGCCGGTCGAACGTACGGGGAGGACGTCGGACAAAAGCTCCAGGAGGAGGAGCAGCTCTCTGCCGCCAATCAGTCGCAAGAACACAGAGAGAGATAACGGCGCCATCGCTACGCCGTCTCCTGTCGGTGCTGCGGGTTACTCTCCGCCGAAGGATCATGACCGGGCAGCTGCTGCTTGTTTCGGTCAAGGCGGAGCTTCGAGGGGAAGGAGCCACTCCGCGTACCACCGTGAAAACACCCGGGCAGAAATCACTAATGTGCCAGAGACGGAAAACAAACGTCCGTCTCCTAAACCACTCAAGAATCTCTTCAAGCAATTCAAGAAAAAGATTAAATCTATTAGAAAATGAACAGTGAAGTTCTATTCATGAAGGTAGAGAGAGAACTTTGGTCTCAGTTTACATTGTTAGTGCTGTTTTTTGACCATGTTGTGTATCTAAAGACCTGTTAATATCCTTATTGAGTAACAGGTCTGAGTATGCAGTCACATGGCGTTGTACAGTAGAGCCTGATTGACACTGGGCTCTTGAGGATAATAACAGTGCTGATATTTGAGCGTTGAAGGAAAAGTTTGACTTTTTGTCGAATTACAGTTTATTGCTTTAAGAGAAATTTGACACGACTACGTCTGTACAGTAAATATGTAGCTATTGTCAGCAGCTGGTTAGCTTAGCTTAGCACAAAGCCTGGATCAAGGGGTAACAGCTGGTCTGACTCGGTCCAAACCCCGCCCACCAGCACCATCTAAAGCTTCAACATGTCGTATCTTGAGAGCGAGGTTAGCAGTTTCCAGTGGTAGCCCACTGTATCTGTGTGTCTGTGTGTAGTGGTACACAGTTACAGCACCAATATACTATATCTGCAATAAACCAAAATATGCAAATAATATCAGCCATGCACATATATCGATTGGGCTGTTGTTTAGTGTTGACTCTTCTCAATCAGCTCTTTTTAAATGATTATTGTTGAAGTGTAAATTTTAAATTGCTCAGTCAGATTGTTGTCGTTATGCGATGCAATATACTGATATATAGACTCTGACACATTGTATTCTTCTGATGTCACAACTTTTTTATTCTAATCAAGCAACAATAGCCCGTGCACAACTTCATTCAACTTATTCTATTAAATAACTGTAACGGTCAGTTATTTTAAGTCTTTTACTGACATCTCTCACACAATTGTGTTTTGTTATTGCCAGTTGCTCTGACTGTAAATGTTGCTGATGAACTGAATGGCTAAAATATTTATGTATATTGAAAAAACTGAAGAATAAATATGGCAACTAATTAAACAAATTAAAAGAAACACTAACGTTAAGAATAAAGTAGCGTGGGTGATTTTAAGGTTAATCACTTGTGATGATGAGATTTATGTGTTCGGCTCTAACGTAGTTACATCGAGCATCTGGAGCTGTTGTCACAGTGTTGTTATTATTTCTGCCAGGAGGATCATGACATCGGTCGCGTGTGTGCACCCCTCTGTGAGTGAGTGTGTGAGTCTGTGAATGAGTAAGTGTGCACCTCTGTGTCTGTCCATGGCTAATCTCGCATACTTCTGCAGCGAACTGTATAATATGTTGGCTGGCTAGTTATGGCAGCGCGCTCAAGGACCCCCTTGTGGTTGCGGTTTCTCACATTTTCTTAAAACACCTTTTATTGCCTGTTTTATACAGCCATTGACTTCCTGCCAACTCCTCACTCACTACTCTGAATCGACCCCCGGCCGGTAGAGGCCGCTAATGATAAAGCTTAGCTTAAAAAGATTGTTTTGTGTCGTGTGTTTGGCTAACTGCCCTCTACTGAGTTAAACTTTCGAGTTTGTCACTGTAGCACCTGAACTCATCATCTAGATGGAGACAGAATCAGACGTGAGAGGGAAGAGGGACCAGCAAGTGAAACGGTCCCTGACAGCTGACTGAACTCATGCAGGGAGGGGAAGTGCTTACAGCAGAGGAGGATCTGACAGGCAAGTGTATTTACAGATAGAGTAGCTGCATGTTGGACTGGATATTGTTGCCTTAATACAATATAAACTGCAGTTTAGATTAAACAACAGACTGTCAAGACACAGATGCTCTACAGTAGGTAGGTGTTGTGTATTTCTGGCAAATGTTTTCAGCTTGATCGTAAAGTCCCATTACTCATGAGTTTCCAACCGTTACTCGCATCAAGCGTGCATTAAAACGACCATTCGAACAAGGCTGCACTGGTGACTGTAGCTATGACTCAGAGGCCTTTCTTTTAACCGTAATAACTAAAACACTAAGTCTGATCTGAAGTCTCTCCACCCCCACAGAGCTCAGTGCTGGGGGTTTCCCCTGTTAGTGTTTGCCTGTTACCATGGTGTCTCAAAAACTTAACCTGTCCAGCAATAAATGATCTGGACCTGAGATTTACATCTTTGCAACATTGTCTTGAAGTCAAACCAGGAAACGTAAAGATAACGGTTTATTTAGAGGATTTAACGACCAATTAAAGGTCGGTTCACCCAAATTACTAAAAGCATCAAAGCTCAATCTTGACTAGAAATTGTGAATTTAAAAAACAATCCCAAATCAAGTTCCAATTACCAGCTTTTCCTGGAGCATTTACCCCCTCCCCCCCCCCGAATCTCATTACTTCTTTTCTTCCAATACTCCAAAATAATCGCTTTAACGTACACATAGTCCCCAAGAGTAAAAGTAAAAAGAGAGAACACATAATAGTTAGCCCAGCAGAATTAACAGTCGCTATGTTGCATTAGCAAAACATTAGCCTCAGACAGCTACGCTTGGTTACCAGGAAACAAATCAACAATCACAAAACTAAGAATTAAGAGGAACAATGGCATTTGAGAGGATTAAGGATGACTGTCAACATTGACAAATTGGTGGATGTAACAATGTCAGTTAAACTGCTGACTTCTGGTTCCCCAAACTGAATGGGTTTTGGTTAGATGCCTAAAATAAGGTCTGTGATTAACAGAAGTTTAAGAGATTTTAACCTTTTTTTCTGCGATATAGAATATGAATTTGAAGTTTTTACGTGTCTTAAAAGAGTGGCTAATTGAGACGACTAATTGTCATCGCGCCAAACACTAGTGATGCTGAGGTGAAGAGATTTGTGAAGATTATGTTGCTGAACAATCATACAATTCTGTTTGCCACAGAGCTTATTTTCTGCAATAATACAAAGGAAAAATCCCGTTGGCTTTTCTTTAAAAGTTCAAGAAAAAGGTCATGCATTAGTCAGCATTCCCATACACTCTCTACACACACACACACACGCACACACACACACACACACACACACACACACACACACACACACACACCTACACACTTACATTGCAACAATACAGCTAAACCATTTGGCACCCCCCCCCCCCCAAAAGAAAACGGTTTCTCACGCTGCAGTTTGACTCTGGGAGTCCGGAACCCTAAAGGGACACGTTGTACTGCCAATGTGAAGTCAAGAAAGGAAATGCCACGATGCCTCCCAGGAGATAAAGGCCATTTTCTACCCCCAACCTTTGCAATCGCAGTGAGAGTCAACGCTCTGTTTAGACATGGGAAGGCCTTTTGCGGCAGGAAGAGAGAGACGGAGGAGGATGCAGAAGTGGTATGAGCTCTTAAAGATAGCCTCCTGCTATTTATATAGATCTGCATGAGGGCACGGTCTGACTGACAGGGTGACGTGCTGGAGCTTGCAGACCGCAGCTCTCTAGCACACCCTCAAATCCACCATAGAGCTTGCCACGCCCACAGTACACACACACACACACACACACACACACACTGTCTACACTACCGGGGCCCCAGAAGTCGACCGTACTTCTCTTTCTTCCTCCTTTTAGCGGCTTTCTGTTCCTCTGCGTCTTGTCCGTCTTCTATTTTCTGTTTTTGGTGTGTTTGGTGAAGACAGACAGGGATGGCGGAGCTGGAGGGCCTGGAGTTTGGGAAGTCAGACTTTGTGCTGCTGGATGAGGTGACGATGGAGCAGTTCATGGAGAATCTGAAGCTGAGGTAAGAGGCCTGAGATACTGTTAGAGAGGAGGAAGGGAGGGGAAGCAGCCGGGTGTCACAGGTTAACGCTTCCTACATACCTCATGTATGAAGGAATAACAGTCCTTAACATATGTTAAAATGAGATTCAACATAAGTAAGATGAATATGTCTATTCTATAATAGCACTAAACTACCAAGTTGACCTTATCTTGGCGACTTGGCTGAAGTAAGAGAGGACATAAAGATGAGACATGAAGGGGAAAAAGAGATGAGCAACAGCCTCTTCTAGCTTTCCCGCTCACCCCCTTTGGACGTTCGGCTGTAAACTTGTGGTTGATGCGATCGTCAGCGCTCTACACGCCGGCTGTCATGTGAAGCCAGTGGAGCACATGGCAAACCTCACACAGCTGCTCTCACCGAAGCCCGGGTTCAGTTAATGAGTCTATGTCGCTTTTCTTTTGTCTTGTTTTGTGACCTTTCCTCTCTCTCTCTTTCTCTCTCTCTCTCTCTCTCTCTCTCTCTCTCTCTCTCTCTCTCTCTCTCTCTCTCTGTCTTTCGGTGTAATGCTTTGGGGACTTTACACTTGACTGTCTCCGAGTCCATGTCCAGTCTCACTTCCTCTGTGTCTTTCATGGGGCATCATGTCCTCGGTTCAGACCATCAGAAATCCCACAATGATCTGAGGACGAATATCAAATAAGCTGTAGATTTAGAGAAAACAGCTGCCCTGACTTGAAGTCTGTTAGTTGGCCAATAATGTATGAAGCTTAGTTTCATCAGGCAGCTTGATCAGACTTGTCAGCTGGCACTTAAGTTTGTGCTGTTGTGTGTCGACTTTAATGATTTGCGCTGACTTTTCCTTTTCTACCTGTAAGTTCAGGTGTTTGCATTTTGTTTTTATTTTTGCAGTGTTTTCATTTACTTATTTTACACCACTGCTGTTTTTGTCCCATGTCGGGCTCTCTGTCAGCAGGATATCCCCAAAACATGAAGCCTCAGTGGTGATTTGTTGCTTTAAGTACCGGAGATCAAGACTTCATTGGAAAGTTTAAAATGTTTTTGTTATCGTGATTTAAGTGGTAAAACTGACATCTTCAATGTATCAGTAAAAAACAAGGCAACAGAGGATTTGTGCTCTTAGATTTCCCTCTGACTCATATCAGATGTTTTCTCACATGGACTCAGACACTTGTTACATGATTGGTCAATAGATTACCAGGAAGAAGACTGGAGGGAGTTCTCTTTATTTGTTTGGCACCAAACCCAACTGTTACAAAGAGGAAAACTGTATTTGCTGTGGCAGTGGTAGAGCAATTTCTGCTTTCAGAAAAGATATGTATAAAATATGAACAACCTTCTGTGACTCAGTGCAGCTATAATAATCCATAGCTGTGTCTCAGTTGAGGGGCGGGACCCTCCAGGACTCTGCCCACACAGGCAGTGAACCTGAAGTCTAGACTGAAGCAACTTTTGTTTTCCTAATGACAAAGTCTAGATTCCTACGGACCAAAACTAACGGTACTTTCTGGTTCGTCTTGTCAGCTCAAACAAGAAAAAAATAAATAAACGGGGACAGTGGTAAACTATGTTTTTATATCATATACAGTCTATGGTAAATACCGGTGGGAAATTGGGATTAGTTTACAGTTGGAGTTGTCTCCACTGGTGTCCGAAGTATTCAAAATTCCTTTACTAAAGTAAAAAGTTTAAATCCCTCCATAAAAGTAAAAGGTGATAAAAAAAGTGACGTTTAAGTAACATGACAACACCAACTACTTTACATACTGTATGTGTAGTTTGAGCAACACCATGCATCCCATTTTGAGCCCTGACTCCTAGAAATTACGTTTTAATTACGTCAGGAGTGAAAAGGTATTTTGTCGTGGATTTGTTGTTCGCTTTTGACAAAAAAAATCTTCAAATGAGTCCATCAAAGGAGGTCTGGGTAGCGGGTGGGTCAAAAATGACTTTCACCCAGGAGACTGCTGTCCATGTCCCGTGTATAGTATGTACTTTGGTGGTCGAAACATAGCCAAGTAGTTTTGTTTAGTTACAATTTCTCAGTCATTTTAAACCAAACCATGCTGGTTTTTGTACTTAACCTAACCAAGTAGTTTTCTATCGTTTTTTTGTCTTGTTTTGTTTTACAAAGTTAACCCTGTGTTTCAAACTGTTTCAAACTGCGACTGTAATCCTCTCTGGATTACAACTCCGTGATCGCATGATATTTTCAAACTCTGCTGGCTAACAAAAACCACATAAGTGATCCAGTAAACAGCTGGCTAGTATACTATACTGGTTGTGTCCTCTGAAGGTTGCAGCCTTGTTCAGCCCCGTTATGAAGAATTTGGTATTCAAATGTGAACCTTCAGAGGATCGGTCCCTGTACTGTTACAGAGCTCATGTGTCATAAAAACAGTATTCCATTTTGCTCCACCACCCCTCGTGACACGTCAGTTTTACCTCTCGCAGCTCAACAGACCTACACAATGCCGTGACGCCCTTTGAACCGCAAGTTTCATTTCCTGCTCTCGGTGTGTACACACACTTTGTGTCACTTCCTGTCAGGAAGTTACGTGTCACATAAAGGTGCATGATCTTTTATGGAGCTTATAGCTCAAGGTTTTTTTTCTCGTGGGTGGTGTGAAAAATGCCATGAGGCTTTACACCTCGTTTCCCACTTCAATTGAAGATTGAATAAATGAAATAGTTAAATACATACTACATATATAGAGATGCACACGCAGTATCTTTATTGTTTCGGCATCCATATATCTACATGATACCTGTACATGTATGTGAAGTGTGCCATCAGTGTGTCTTTTCTTTTGTTCGGACAGGTTTGAGAAGGGCCGTATCTACACCTACATCGGAGAAGTAGTCGTCTCCGTTAACCCGTACAGACAGATGGACATTTACGGCAAAGACACCATTGATGCGTACCGGGGCCGGGAGCTGTATGAAAACCCTCCTCACCTGTACGCAGTGTCTGATGCTGCCTACAAGGCCATGAAGCGACGGGCCAAAGATACCTGCATCGTCATATCAGGTCCGTCTTCTTTCCGCCTCTTTCCTGTGCTTCCATATTCACCTGACATTACGTTCATTGTTATCACACTGTATGCTTTGCTTTTTGTAAATAAATAATGTTGTAGGGGTAATGTTAATATAATATTAATATTAATCCATGATAGTCTGAATACTATTTCACCCTGCCAGGAATGTAATGTAGGGACAAATACAAAAAAAATGTTTTACATTCAAATCATCAAATTGACATATTCCCAGTCGTCTTCTGCGACACAATAAATTGAATGGGGCCGTAATTAATTTAATCAATTACACCTGTGTTTACCTTGCTATGACATGTCAAAATGGCTGCTGGGAAAAGGGCCTATTCACAGTTCAGATACCACGTTCACATGCTTGGCACAATAAATAAAACCAGTACAAGGTGCATTTCTTTGTCATTTTACAACACAGGGTTGCACAATTAAGTTGTAGTCCCTTTCCCCTATGCACACATAGAGCATATATACAAATATTTAAATTACAACAACAATACATACAGTTACTTATATACAAATCCTTATGTAGATAAGCAGTTTACCTAGAGAGACTTTGGTTCAGTAGTAATGAGGGTTGTTTAAGAGATAGTGGTATGGTAATGTGAAAAAGCAGCACAGCAGAAAGTTCCATGTAATTTATTTATGGTTGATTGTGGAGGATCAAGCTGTTCTGTAGTCTGGTGGTACAGCAGCAGATACTTCTCCTGCCAGACAGCAGCAGGGTGAACAGGCCATGGCTGAGGTGAACTTTTAGTGTCCTTTGAGCTCTTTGCAGGCACCTCTTGTCACCAATATGACGTGATGCTCGATAGATGGGTAGCTATGATGTTCGGGGCGGTTTGAATCACCTGCTGTAGAGCCCTCCTGTCCTGGGCCGTGCACAAGCCATACCAGTTTGTAATGTTTCCAGTCAGGGTTCTTTCTATTGCTAAATTAAAGTTAACAAGAAGGGGACGTTTGCTTTTTTACATTTGATTAAGAAATGCAGCCGTTTCTGAGTAAAGAGACATTGTGCAAAGTATTATTACATTTTGCAGATGTACTGATCTGTTCATCATTGCTGTGAAACCTGTGTGTTTTGTATTTTAGGTGAAAGTGGAGCAGGAAAAACAGAAGCTAGTAAATACATCATGCAGTACATTGCAGCCATCACGAACCCGAGCCAGAGGGAAGAGGTTGAGAGGTGAGTGCTGTGTCCAGGTTAATAGAACTAAAAACTCATTAAGTCAGTGCTGTAATCTGAAACGTAGATTCTGAATGGTTTTATCCTTAAACCAAACTCAAGTAAATAATTGGATCATGAGAACGTGATGTTAACATTAATCATCTCCCTTTTTTCTTTTCCTCTGATTCCATTTTCGCCTCCCTGATGGCTGTCTCACACGCTACTAATCAATGTTACCACGATGTGACGAATCAGTGTGAAGAACGTGCTGCTCAAATCCAACTGTGTGTTGGAGGCTTTCGGGAACGCCAAGACGAATCGCAACGACAATTCAAGCCGCTTCGGCAAGTACATGGACATCAACTTCAACTTCAACGGGGAACCCACCGGAGGGCACATCAACAACTACCTGCTGGAGAAGGTGGGCGGGCAGGATGATGGAGGGGCTTTGACCGCAGACGGGGGACCCTTCACGGGTCCAAGAAACACAAAAACAAACTAGTTATATGTTGTCGGGGACCTAATGATCTGAAGTAAAGTACAGGAAAGTTCTGCTCATTTAGTTTCCAAATTACGTCTTCTCTCCCGAACATGAATATTTCATGAGGTGATGACAAAGAGGTGAGAGGGAACATCCACGAATAGATGTATCTGTGAAGCCAACGTGCTGCTGCTGTTGCGCGTTAATAAACGGCTCGCCTGAGGATACGTAATGCTGCTGTATTTATCCGCTGTGTTAAAGAACCGTCTGGCACTCAGAGCTGGTGTGAATGATGGTGTGAATGGTGGTGCCATGCTTCATTTACAGAGGGCAGGAATAACCGCACTGTTTCAGGTCGTCAGAGTGCCCGGAGAAAACTTGCTTTGACCCCTTTAAGAGCTCTTTGTTATTTGTCGTTTGTTACCTCAGAAACTCACACATCTGATTGCTGACCTGTGCTGCTAACTGCTTTTGTGTAGATTAATATAAATTCAGTCTTAGTTGTAACCCGGAGAGTTCCTCTTTGGGTAGTTGAAAGTAATTTAGAGAGAAACTAAAGTAAGAACAGCCAACGCAGGACCTGGCTCAACAAACAACACTCATGACGGTGTAAGAGTGTGTTAGGAGGATGGACGCTGGTTCTACTGCAATAATCTGTTTTCCTGTTTAAGTCCAGGGTGGTCCAGCAGCAAGACGGGGAGAGGAACTTCCACTCGTTCTACCAGGTAAACTCTAATCCGCGCTGCAAAACATATACCGAGCGATAAAAAACGAATGTAATCAAAGATATTGTGGATTGCCGCTCCAGCAGTTCCTCCACGATATGAACTCTAATGAATTTGGTAAATTGGATCTGAACTTGCCTGTTTGGTGGGTATTTATCACAGTTACTACGCGGAGGCTCAGATGAGATGCTGGAGTCGTTGCATCTACAGAATGATCCTGCTGCTTATATTCATACCAAAGAGGGAGCTGCAACTGCCGTGAGTTTGTCACCTTTACACTTACACTGCAGACAAAATGAGCTATTTGAGAAACGGCTGTTGGTATGAAATGAAACCAACTTCTCAATAAACACATTTGAAATAAGTAATTGGCAAAAATTGCAAAAACCCATCCAGATTGCCCCCTCTGAACTGCAGCTCATATTCTTTTGACTGATGCTGATAATCCCAAATCTATTTTTTCTTTCTTAAGACCTCCAACAACGATCGCTCGAACCACAAAGCGGTGATGAGCGCCCTGGAAGTGATCGGCTTCTCAGCAGAGGAGATTACCTCAATTTATCAGATCCTGGCCTCCATTCTTCTGTTGGTAAATTACAGCATGGATTGCTCAAAATAGGAAAAATTCATGCCTATAATCTAGGATTAAAATGATAGATTTTGCACTCCTGGTTCTTGAGATCACAGACATTTAAAGCATCCAGTAGTGATGAGGTCACGGCTCTGTAATGAACCGCGGTCGGTCTGTCTCTCAGGGCAACGTGCAGTTCGAGAGCGACGGCGAGAGCGTTCAGATCCTGGGGCTCGAGGCCGTCGGCCACATCTCCGAGCTGACGACCACGGAGGTGGACGCGGTCTGCAAGAGCCTGCTGTTCCGCACCGTGGCCACCGGGGGCGGCGAGGTCATCGAGAAGGGACACACGGAGCAGGACGCCTGCTTCGGGCGGGACGCTTTCGCCAAGGTGCTGTAATGCAAATTGAGATTTGCATTACAAATTACTTTTGTCAATTTTACCTTGACAAAAGCAGCTCGTCAGAATGAAATTGTCACTGTGTGACTCTCCTTATAGCTCATTTTCACAGTTGTCACTTATTTCTAACTCTGTCAAACACACTCTTATTTCTAGGCTCTTTACGAGAGACTTTTCGGCTGGATTGTGAGCCGCATCAACAGCGTCATTGAAGTCAAAGACTACGACCCGGTGCTTCATGGGAAGAACACAGTCATTGGCGTGTTGGATATCTACGGCTTTGAGATCTTTGACAACAACAGGTTGGTGCTGCTGCCGTATCTCTGTGTCACTTTGTGCAAAGAAACTGCTGATGCCGTTGCTCAGGTGTTTGTTCCTCTGCTTGTCGGCCAGTTTCGAACAGTTCTGCATCAACTACTGCAACGAGAAGCTGCAGCAGCTCTTCATCGAGCTGATCCTCAGACAGGAGCAAGGAGAATACCAGAGAGAGGGCATCACCTGGCAACACGTGAGAAGCACACACGCACGAGCGGCAACACTCGCACGTAATATGCACACAAGAAAAACATACATCTGCAGATCAGTTGTCCCTCAGCAGCTGTGCAGGACATAGTCTTATGTTCACACAGTGTAGTGATACATAAGTGTGCGGAGGTTAAGGTAGTGAATTAATGAAAGTTTTCTCTAACGTTATTCAAGTGTTTTTAGTGGCCTCACACACTTGCAAGTCGGCCAATAAATAAAAAAAAAAACTGTAATCGCTGATGACGGTTTTCTGTGTATATTTAAAATTGCACCTCACTGTTGATTCCAATTATATTTATGACACTTACTGTCAAATTTGGTGTTTTAAATTAGTCACTTGGTGTCTAAGTGACTAATGGGAACAACTATTTTGAAACTGGTCCAGTTTGGAAGTAGAACAGTAGAACAGACAGCCACGGTGCTCAAAACAGTCTGATAAGTATTCACAAACAAATGCCAAGTTACCTAACTCGTAAAACGGATTTGCATCTGTAAATCTGTATCCGTGTTTGTAATTTTACTTTAATTTGAATTTACTTAAACGTCTACATTTGCATGACTGAATAACATTGACAATCCTTATATCTATTTGGGAATTGTCAACTTAACATTTTAAAACTGAAATGTGTTGCTCACGGATCTCAGCCGATTCGTGTGGGTCATACCATTCACAAGTTAAAGGGAAGACCCAGCGCTCTCCAGTAGGTGGCGCTAATGCAGCATTTATGGATGCAAACCGCCGTTTAACTAAACAGAAAGAGAATAGAAGCCTTCGCTACGTAAACATTAGTCCAAAGGCACCACTTTCATTAAAGCATCCATGGATACTTCCTGACCCTGTTAGGCTCACAGGGGTGTTCCCTCTCTTCCAGCAACAAGTCACATGACACAATAACGAACAGAGCGGAACAAGACAACAACAACTTTTAGCAGTTCTCCCTCAATACTGGATACATTTCATGATCTCCTTAGTCACTTAGACACAAAAAACATGGGAATATAGGGTCCAGGTTGAAAAATACCAAAGCTACACTTTAATTTCTGCTATTGTACATCACCGTATTATCCCCCTCTCAATTAACAACCACCCCGTTTACACGCAGATTGATTACTTCAACAACCAGATCATCGTGGACCTGGTGGAGCAGCCCCACAAGGGCATCATCTCCATCCTGGACGAAGCGTGCCTCACTGTGGGCAAAGTCACCGACACGGTCTGCCTGGAGAGCATGGACACCAAACTGGCCCAGCACCCCCACTACACCTCCCGCAAGGTGAGATCAGATCAGAAACGTGAAACAACATGAAACCAAAACGCTAACTTCACAGAGTTAGTAAGAAGTGTTGTTGACATGTTCTCCTCAGACCTTACTCTGAAAAATCAAAATTTATGAGATCTTCATTTCCGTTGCAGGATAGAAATAAAGTATTTTAGTATTTGTTGTGTGTTTTTTGTTTCGACTTTTGACTTGAAATTAACAAGCAATAACAACGGGGGTCCACACTGCAGTGTGACTTTAATATTTACTATAACTCAGGTGCAGTAGGGAATTTTGTCTTAAGAGACATCATGAGATGCTTTTTTTTTTTTTTTTTTTCAAACAGCCGGGGCTCTGAAATGCAGCCGTCATTCATCTGTACACAGCAAACATTTATATAATATGTCGTATGTAATATTTGCACTCACAGCGTCTCCTCTTCATTTCCAGCTCATTCCCACCGACAAAACCATGGACTTCCAGAAACACTTCCGTATCCGCCACTACGCCGGAGACGTCACGTGAGTTGCTCACACATTACCCCCCCCAGGCAGTCCAGCCTGTGCCTGAATAAGTGACTGTGCAGAGTTCAGAAGTGTACAGCAAAAAAAAAAAATCCTATTAAGAGAGGAAGAGATGTCAGCAGTGGGTGAATTCATAGAGGCTTTCCAGTGAGTGGTGTTGCGCTCAAAGTTATTGTAAATTCCCATGTCAGCAATTATGGAAAACAATTGATTTGTGTCTGGACTTAAAACCAGAACTACAATCCTTCTGATTAGGCCTGCACCATTTTTAAAAAATATCTAATTGCAAGTATTTTTGACTGATATTGCGATTGCGATATGATTTGCGATATTATTCTCATTTTCATTAAAAAGCTTTAATATTATTATGGTGTGACTGTTGCAAGGATCTGTGCCAAACTAAGACGTTTGTACATTTAACCACGACAATGTTACATTTAAAATTGTATTTTGACACACATTTATTGCCTTTAACAAATACCGCTCCTCATGCGATTTGAATATTGCAGTCGACATTATTGCGATTTTGATAAAATTTAGGTTTAATTTTGAAGCACCACTTCTGATCTCACTTCTCAAAATGTATCCCGAGAGGTTCCAAACATCCAATTATGTAATATATTTGCTTGACGAAAGATCCACATGGACCATACAGTAAATTGTGTGTCCACATTTTGAATTATACAAACGGGAAATGTAGTCACCGAACGTTGATGCTTACATGAGTTGTGACCTACTGTACAAATCTGTTCATGTGGAAACACATGAAGAACACTCCTCACACACACACACACACACACACACACACACACACACACACACACACACACACACACACACACAGTATAGTGCATTCACTAAGCTGCACATTCAGGCATTCAGACAACACAACCATGTCCAGGAGAGGAGGTGACTGTTGATGGGACAGAATCAGTGGTCGCCAATGTTCAAAACGTGCAGCTCTGATTTGTAAAGGCTGGTGACACCTTGAAGTATTTTCCAGGGTTGCACGTGCACGTTTTGCACCACACAGAATAAAATTAGAATTGGCATGTCGCTGTTATAGGAGAGATCTGATCGAGGATGCAAATGAAAGATGACTTTCTGATGTTCTCCACAACAGCATGAACATGTGTTTTGATCACTTGTTAGGGCTTTCATTTTGTAATTTAAACCATCCGTCCTCCTTTAGTCCTAATTTATAAAAATCCTTTTGGTAAATAATTTCGCCTTTGGAAAAATTTGGTGACTTGCAAAAAGGCCCTGCACCACATTCAAACAGAAAACAGAATGGATACGATTAATTCTATCTTAAATCACATGTAACCCTTTATCCTATTTCGAAAGCATGACCATTTTTGTTTACGTTGGTGGTCATTTGGTTTATCATTCACAGACTAGAGAGGGTTTGTTGGGATTCCTTCTCCATCACTGCTCCACTTCTTTAATGTGCCCACCGGATTTAAACGTCACAGTGGTCACCCGACGGGGCTTTGGTTTCAGAAAGATCCCCGCCGCTCACGTGGACTGCCCTCAATCTAGAGAGGGGAAGGACATTAATATGTCAAGGGAGCACGAAAGGAGGAGGAGTGGGAGGAGGAGGAGGAGGATGGGGGGGGGGGAATTGGGTGGCAGGCTGATGAAACAATTTTGGATGTAGCAGCAGCAGTAATCAAGGAGAAGTGGAGTCGGGTTTATTGAAGGTCCTTGGCACGGGGAATTCCGGGCTAACGCGATGTCGAACACTCACTGAAACACAGAGCAATTTCATCCGTCTCTGGAGCTCCAGACAGCTCTCACAGACAATTACTGCACTGTCAACGTTCAGCAGTATTCAGATCGTTCACTTCAGTAAAGGTGCCGGCATACGTACTTTAAGTGGAGAAATGACCAGCGCGAGGGTTATACTATTATACGTCGTGTCATGACGTTATTATTACTGATGCATTGACATGTAAGCAGCATTTCACTGTTGTAGAGGTGGAGTTAATTATTTCCGCCAGGGGATCATAATAATAATAATTTTATTTATATAGCACTTTTCAAGCTTAAGCACAAAGTGCTTTCCAGATTAAAAGATTTAAGGAATGAAAATTAAAAAGCCCCCCCCCCCCTTTTTTTTTAGTAATACTAAAAAGAGAGCACATCAAGCTGCACTGAGCCCAAAGCTAACCAGATGGACGTGCAAGTGCAAAATAAAAAGACACTCGTTCATGTGAGTAAGATGTGGATAAGGGAAAGAAAGCTCAGATAAAACAGGTGAAGATTAAGAAGGAGAAATAACCACACATATAAACAAATGAGATGCAAAAATCAGAGCAAATAAAAATGTAATATGTAATATATGTAACGACAATAAAAACACCACATCAACGTACTATAAAGAACAACTATAAAGTGATGCGATAATGGAATGCATTACTTGCCACCTTGTGAAAGTGCTGACACACCTGGCAGAGATCTGCACTCTTCTGAGTTCACTTCACACAAATGTTTTCTTGATCAGTCCATTCATTGTTCGGTTTGTAAGTCTGAAATTAGTAAGAAATGCTCATCACAATTACCCAAACCCCAAACGATCCAGATTACTGTAATTCAAGACAGAGAGAATCAGCAAACCATGAAATGTATTTTTCGTATGAAAAATAAATAAAAGGATGAATCAGTTATGAATCAAGTTAAAGCTCCAAGAAGGAACTTTCATTTTGTGATGATTTTGGCGGTCCCTGAGGACAAAAGCAGCAGCGTTTCAGACCACCAGAGTCCCTTTGGAAAAACCTCTCATATTACTGCATCAGGGTCTGACAGTTTACCCGGTTCTGGTTCTTCCTTGCCTCCCTCCCCTCCAGCGGGCCCAGCAGTACGGCCTTTTCTCCCAGTGTAGCAGCGAGGCTCTGCTCCTGGCCGGAGGAGGAGACGCTGCTGCCGGCGGCTGAGCTCTCCTCCTCCCGCTGGAGCTCCGACTACAGGTCAAAGGTGGCACCAAAGCCGGGTCAGGGTCTGTCCGCTGTGGGCCGGTCGCTGCTGGAGGCCCAGCTAGAGTCTGAGCTGAAGGAGTTTCTGGTGAACCTGCATGATTTCATCTGATTTTCTGTGGAATCCGACAGCGATGACAAGCATTAACAATAGCTATATAGAAATAGACAATCTTCTCTCTGATGGTCTCCTTTACTGATGGAGGTCATAAAAAGGCATCAGGATTAAACTGAAGCTGTTTCATAACCAATTAAAAGTCGATTTAGTAATGAACATTTAATGTTATACCAAACACATATATTTAAGTACAGTACTGGAGTAAATGTACTTTCCTGCTGGCGTTAACAAGGCGGGCGGCTAAAGAGCATGCGTGACCGACCTGCAGCGCTGATGACAGATGGCCGTCCCTGTCACTGCGTGTCCCTGTCACCCCGCCTCATGTCGGAGGGCCGCTCTCTCTCTGAGCTGTCACCCCTGGTATATCGCTCCGTGGTGGCACTGGCCCCCCACCATCCCCTGTCCCACCCCACCACATCTGAGTCTACGATGGCTAAATATACCCTCATCCTCACCACCCACTGCCCGCCGCCCCCCCCACCGGCACCACCACTCTCAGCGCACCACCACTATCACAAGCTTTGACCTATTTTGCTTCCTCCTCCTCCTCCTCCTCTTTCCTGTTTCCTCTTTTCGTCTTCTCCTCCCTCTGTACTGCAACACTCACCTGACTCTCTTTGCCATCCACATCTTAATTCCCTGCAGTATTTCCGCCTGCACATGCAGCACTTTGAGCAGCCGTAAGATATATCATATTCCCCCACTGCACAACTTTACAGTGCCAGAAATCTCACGTCTTTGTCACCATGGCGCTCTCGGCGTGAGCTCCCTTTAACCTTCTGCAACACGGCCCTCTCCTCGCTCCAGCCTTGACCTTCACACTTTGATATACTTCCCTCTAAATCATCCTCACGTCTCTGGAGGAACCGCTGCCTTTTTCTCCACATGTCCCCTCCTGTCCTGTCCTCTCCCAGCACTGTCCTGTCCTGTCCTTGTAATTTTGTTGTGCTGACTGCTCTTTCTCTCTCTTTTCCTCTCGCACTCCGTCTCTCTCCGGTGAGCTTTCCCGGGATTTGGTCAGGTGGTTTCGGCGCCCGTGAGCCAAGGGGACACATCTGTCATAGCCAGCCTCTGCTTCTTTGCCTCCAGATGTGACATTCTAGGACACAGCCGCAGACAGGGCCACGCAGGCGACATGTGACATGCTGAGTGTGTCCTTGGTTTTGTTGGTGTGTGTGTGTGTGTGTGTGTGTGTGTGTGTGTGTGTGTGTGTGTGTGTGTGTATGTGTTTGTTTGTTAGAGAGGGAAGGGTGCAGAGATAATGTGTAGAAGAAATATGTGTGTGTGTGTGTGTGTGTGTGTGTGTGTGTGTGTGTGTGTGTGTGTGTGTGTATGTGTTTGTTAGAGAGGGAAGGGTGCAGAGATAATGTGTAGAAGAAATATATGTGTGTGTGTGTGTGTGTGTGTGTGTGTGTGTGTGTGTGTGTGTGTGGAAGAGAGTGTGAACTACTGCAGTGGTGGAAGTACTTTTACTCAAGTGCTGGTGTTGAGGTACTTGAACTTTACTCGAGTATTTCCATTTTGTGTTACTTTATACATTTATCTGTAGTCATTTTGCAGTTTACAGATTGATTTTTACATACAAATATATGCTAAAATATGAAGTACATTGTATTGTAAACCATTTACATTCTAACCTTCTCACATGATCTTATTTCAATAACCACTGCATCAAGAGGTACAATTGTTGTTTCCCAAAACAAAGCACAAAATCCATACAAAAATGAATAAAAATGAGTTTAGCAGGCTTTGTTTTTCATCTTTCTTCTCCCAAATAATCCTCTTATGACCCACCAAATGTATCTTGTGACCCTTTGTAGGGGCCTCGACCCCTAAAATATATTAAAAGCAAAGTTTAAACTAGCCTCACCGTGTCCAGCTACAACAGTAACTACTCTACACCCAGGATGCTACAAGTTCTACTGTAATACTTGAAGTACATTTCGCTGCTCTACATCTGTACTTTTACCTCAGTAGAATTTGTCATGCAGGACTTTTACATGAGCAAAGGATCTGAATACTTCATCCACCACTGATGTATTGTTAGCCAGTGTCTTCCAAGCTTTTTAGCTTGTGACCTGATTTTATTTAAATAACAGTTTGAGCCCTAAAGAGCTTAGATTTCACTAAAAATGTAAAAAAATAGAGAAGAGTACAACAAATCCCATGTTTGGGAACCACTGGATTCAACTACCTAACTGTATACAGTAGTTCAAAGTAAATATATAAAATAATACAACACTCAAACTGGCTATTTTTCTGCGGAAGAAGTACTTTTTTAAAGCACATTTAGCTTATAATATTTCAGTACAAAGTAGGATTTTGAATGCAGGATATATTTTTTTAGGAAAGCATCCACACCGTGTAATGTTTTGTTACATTGTGAACAAGAGAGGAGAGGGAGAGGTTTATTTGAGGCAACGCTTACACTACTCTCTTAGCCCCGGGCTGGACGGCTTATGTAACTGTAAGACTGCGACCTCCCGCTGACACTTCACCAAAACCAACTGAGCAGTTTTAAAGAAAAGCCAAACGGATTAGTTGTTTTCTTTTCCTTCTCCAAAACGTGAGCCGCAGGGGGAATTTGAGCACGTTCCTAATTCATAAATTGTCTAGCCTGACGATTGTGAATCATTTGAAATAGAGTGGAGTCTCTGGAACCTATTGCTGCTTGTAACGAAATAATTTCCCCTCGCGGGATCAATAAAGTTACTATCTATCTATCTATCTATCTATCTATCTATCTATCTATCTATCTATCTATCTATCTATCTATCTATCTATCTATCTATCTAGCTATCTATCTATCTATCTCTTAACATAGTGATCGTGACCCTTTTGGTGACAGACACCTGTTTGAACTGTGACTACCTTGTAATTTTAACAACTTTGTTTTTGACACACCTCTTCACTCCAAGTGCTCTTAAGTGGGACATCCCTCCTTCTTTGGAGCTACTTCAATTACTCTCCTTTTCTCCCTCTACATCCATCACAGATATTCCGTCGAGGGCTTTCTGGACAAAAACAAGGACCTGCTTTTCCAAGATTTCAAGCGTCTCATGTACAACAGGTGCCAAATATCATGATGCTCTTGACAGTTCAGAAACTGGGTTAAATGTATAATGAGTTCTTTGCCCATCACTCCTCTGCTAACCCAGTTAATGACGCCCCCCCCTCCTCTCATGTAGTGCCAACCCAGTCCTGAAGGAGATGTGGCCAGATGGTCAGCTGGGCATCACGGAGGTCACCAAGCGACCTCTGACTGCGGCCACCCTCTTCAAAAACTCCATTGTGGCCTTGGTGGATAAGCTGGGCTGCAAGGTCAGTGGTTTCAGTTTAGGATTGACTTCCTGTTCCCTTCCCTTTAACCATTTGGGGAAGCTGAGGTTGGCATTGGCAGTTTTTAGACTGATTAAAGATACATGATTCTGACAAATATAAAGTAAAGACAAGGAACAAAGGCAGAGTGCAGTAAATATGGACACTGAAGTTCTTACATTTTCAGACTGGTCGGAAAACTGCGTGACAGATGGAAGATTAATTTTCTAACTTTTCAGGCAGATTATTTTACCTCCAAAAATCATTTCCCTAGAACACACTTAATAGATCAATAATCTACTAACAATCGTGTTCTTTCTGCTTTTATGTCCATTTAAACTATTTTATTTAAGAACATATTTAGTTCATAGGAATTAATCGTATCTCTGTTTTGATAGGTGATTGTCTTTGTGCCTATTATTAAATATTAAAATCAATATAATAAATGAGTTTAAAGAATGAACAATAAGATATGTGATTCAAGGCAGCTTGACCACGCTAGCTGAGATGGCAGTGCTCCTAAGAGTTCTGCTAAGCTAGTTAGCTTGGCAGGAGTTTTTTTTTCATCATCTCATTTAGTTATGTGAAATAACTACTGTAAATTAATTGCTTTATTTTCTCAAATTACAGTTGTTTTGTCTCTATCAATAATGGATTTGTCTGCCTTATTTTGTTATGTGGAATAAGAAAGTGAAGATTCATGTTTTCAATTACAGAAAAATCAATAAGTAAACTTTGTTTAGCTTTAGGCTAGCCGCGGCTACAGCTGTCTTGCTTTGAGTTAGCTACGCAGCGAGTTACCATGGTTTGACTTTATGCCTTTCTATGGCTTCATCATTTTCATATGGCAATACAGATGCCAAAATGTCATTTGACCAAATATGTAGTTCTGTGTCTGGGTCTGAAGGGCAGAATTTGCGTGAAATCAAAGCCAGGTTTGATTTTGTGATCATATGTTCACGTTGGAGTTGCAGTATTTAGCACAGACGTAGATCTTCTCCCCCAGTTTACGTTGCTGCCATCATCAGAAAGATGCTCTGCACCAGTTTGCCTGTTCTGGTCCCTGTAAAGCCTCAATGAGTCACAGGCTATTCTGAGGCTGCCAGTGCGTCTGTGTGCGATGTCTCTTTTTGGAGGACGGCTCGTCAACATGCATGATAAAAATATGGAACGAGATGCAACGCACAGCCGTCCAGCAGGGAACGTACATAGATGGCGATGTGCTGTTTTTGGTGTCAGAGAGTATCAGTTTTTGTAGGTCGCTCGTCCTCGTCCCGTCTGGCTGCGTGTGGTGTTGATAGGGGGGGGGGGGGGGGTAAAGGGGGAGGTGGTGCTGGACCACAAGATGTGCTGCTCACCTCTCCTGGCCTCATCTCGCCGACTGAAGTCTGACATTTCCTGCTGTTATTTTGGGATGGCCTGCTGTCAGGCTGCTCGCAGCATCTCGTCTCGGTGTGGCTGAGGTAAAATGAAAGGCAGCTCCCCTGGCAACCTTCAGGTCACGTCAAATGAGCGGATGTTTTCCTCTACCACCGAACAGGAGCACCTGTGCCCATTCTGCCCATCTAGTCTGCTCCCAACCCCCCCCCCCCCCCCCCCCCCCCGCGCACCATTAACTGAACTTGAGTTGAAACTTGGGGCACACAGTGCACATGGATCATTGATATGATCGATGACAGTGTTGGGGAGCAGAAAGTGTTCACTTTGTTCCGCCGTCTTTCACGGACGGCGAGTGAGAGACGTCTCTGTTCTGTGACAGGACAGCGCATCCCCTCAGAGGTCCCTGTCAAGGTCCAGGCGCCCAGCCGTCAGCTCTGCACTGGAGGCTTTATCACCTTCGCGGATGTGATGCGCAGTTAAGCGCGCTGTTAATAAGTACATGTGTCGCGATGCTCAGCTGCTAGCAGCTGTTGAAAGTGTGATTAAGGTCAGTGGACTCGGTTTGCCGGTGTTGCGGCTTGGCTGTCACAGTTCAGAAACTGTAGTTTATTGACACGCACAGTGATGAACACAGCAGTGATGGAAAAACATGCAACAATAAAAATAAAAGACAAGCACAAGTTTGTGCAGGTGATAAAACAAGAGTGTTATGAAAAAATATCGCCTCAATCATACAAACACTGAAAAGCGTTGGAAGTACGTGTACACTGTCCTGCTATGGCAGTACTTTGATTGTGGTTCATTGCGTCCTCACTTTAATTTCCTTCAGTATTGTAGTATATATTTCTGTAAATGAATACAGAAGTTAGTCGCAGCAATGTGGTGATGTGATATTTCATAGACCCCAGCTGGGAAATAACAAAGAAAAAAAGGCATTTGGTGTCTTTTTATTGAAAGAGGATCTCTCTCTACTCGTTTCCTTAGAGGATTGCCCGCATCCCTTTTTGTCTTTGTCTTTCAGGAGCCTTACTACGTGCGGTGCATAAAGCCCAACGAGATGAAGTCCCCGGTGCTGTTCGACGACGCTCGCTGCGAGCATCAGGTGGCCTACCTCGGCCTGATGGAGAACGTGATGGTGCGCCGAGCGGGCTTTGCCTACAGGCAGCATTACGCTCGCGTCCTGCAGCGGTAAGAGAACGTCGTGGCGCTCTGTGAAGCACGAGTTCTGCAGCGTCCTCCTACGGTCAACTCCTCTGTGAGGAAGTTGTCTTTTTTGTCTTACAGCAGCTCATTTTACCACCAGGGTTGTGTAAAATGTACCAAACTATGCAGTACTCCTTACTCCTATGATACAATTATAATTAAAACCAATACCATAAGAGTTATCTTACTTAATATGAATGGAAATCTCCAAATTACATGTAACAGAAAAGAAGAATGATGCATATAATCTTTTCCATTTAATTAAAAAATGCAGAGGACGAGAACATTTACAAAATCAAGTAAAACCAGATTTTTTTGTCTCCAATTGAGACTGAAGCTGTTTTTGTTGATTGCTGAGGAAAAATACTTAATTTTCAAAGTACTCCAGGGATTTTAGATGATGTGATGCAGTAGATGCAGAGTTACCCTTGCTTTTCACAATCCACTAGATCCTACACTTCCCAGAATGCAACTTGATAGCTTCTTTTTCCTTTTGTTCATCTTAAATAATCATCTAATTTTCTTAGACCTGACAAATCTTCAAACCCACAGAAGATATGATACAATAGTATAACAATACAAGCTGAGTAGTACTTCCCATGGCTAGTAAATGTGAAATTGGTGAAGTGCCCCTTTAAAGACAAGCACTGACTAAAAACACTTTTCCAGGTAAATTAAAAGAGCACCTCTTCCATTTTTGTAGATGCTGAACAGCACTCTTGTTGTCGCTCATGAATGTCCGCAGGTATAAAATGACGTGCGAGTACACCTGGCCGAACCACCTGATGGGCTCGGACAGAGAGGCCGTGGAGGCCATCGTCACCCAGCACGGTTTCCAGGACGATGTGGCGTACGGACTCACCAAGCTGTTTGTCCGAACGCCGCGGTCTCTCTTCACTCTGGAGCAGGAGAGAGCCGCCCTCATCCCCATCCTGGTGCTCTTCCTGCAGAAGGTCGGCCATATTAGTATCAGTATCACTGTTTTATTTGTCGCCATCGTCTGAAATCTCAGATCCCCACGGATGTTTTCAAAGACCGCGCATGCACTTTGATAAGGATGTATTGATCCGACAGTACAACTAATTGACACAGACCTAATTTAATGTCACGAGCAGCTCCGATCATGTGATCTCAGTTAATCCCCCTGCAACGTTATCTTCTCCAGTTCCCAACGTGGGCCTCTGGGTTTCAGAGTGGAGATCGCAGTTTGCCTCAACCTCATGAATACGTGGCTTCTGGTTATGTTTGACTGAAATTGATCTGCCAGCTTGAATCCTAATTTCCTGTAACAATAATGGGGATAACTAATGAGATCCAAAGCTACAGTTACATTACAGTCAATTACTTCACTCGCTCCACGAAAAACACCCTTCTCCCTTTCTCTCTCCCCTGACCTACTTTGATGACTGCAGAGAAGTCTGGTTCTTTAACTGGAGCACGAGTTCGTCTGCAGCTCAGTGGGACTCTCTCATCGCTCCTCTCTCGCTTTCTGTCTTCAAAACATCCCTTTTTCCCCAAAGGTGTGGCGTGGGGCTTTGGCTCGTAAGAGGTGCCGGCAAATGAGGGCCATCTACGCCATCATGGGCTGCTATAAGCGCTACAAGGTGAAGGCCCACTTCTGGGAGGTGGAGAGGAGGTTCGCTAATGTGCGAACCATGGCCGACTACGGGAAGAGCGTGGAGTGGCCCACCCCGCCTGCAGCTCTGTCCCAGTTTCACAACAACACAGTCATGCTGCATCGCAGGTCAGATACTACAAAATGAAACTCAACAATGTGAAATATTGAGTCTTTAACCATATTTTAAAGTGAGATAAATCCAGGCGATGACCTCCGGTTCTGAAAAGTCAAGTCAACGCAGAAGTGCCTTAAACTTGCATTCTTTCTAATGACAATCAGGGGACGACTCCTCTGGTTACAAAAAGAAGTCTGATTGTGTGGAAGTCTATGAGAGAATGACTCTACTTCTCTCTTGATTTATTCTCTCAGTAAACATTGTAAACATGAGTTTATGGTCTCAATCTCTAGTTTCAAGTCTTCTTCAAAACAGCTTGATGTTCATTTAGTAAATTATGGTCCATTTAGAGTCAAATAGACCATAAAGCAGGGTATGCAATAGGGCGGGGCTAACTTGTGATTGACAGGTTGAATACTGTGTCTCTACATCACTCCTCCGCAGTCCAAATACGTTAATTTCCATTCAGTGGTCGCAAAAAACCAAGATGGTGAGTGATGAAACTACAGACAGCAGCCAGTTAGTTTAGCTTAGCATAAAGACTGTAAATAGTGTCCAAAGCTAATACTTGAGACTCCGGGCAGTTACTGCGCTCGGCCAGGAAATAGTTCAGCACATAATGGCCCTCAAAAAGCTGTTTGTACCATTTGGTTTAAGTACAGATTAAATAAACAAGATACAACGTCAATTGGTGAACTTGAGAGGTGCTGCTAGGCAGACTTTGGACAGAGCTAGTCTAGTGTAGTTTATTTACTCGCACAGTGTTGAACACAGCAGTGATGAAAACTATGATAATAAAGCTAGGCAAAATTTTGAGACAAACACAAGTTTGTGCAGGTGATAAAACAAGAGTGTTATGTAAAAATATCGCCTCAATCATACAAACACTGAATCAGTCCAAGTGTTGGAAGTACGTTTGCACTGTGTCCCGCTATGGCGGTACTTTCATTGTGTTTCATTGCGTCCTTACTTTAATTTCCTTCAGTATTACTGTATATGTTTCACTGTAAAATGCTGCACAAGCCAAACAAACAATAGAATACAATACAAACATTTGGTTACCAGTGTTCCTTCCTCTCCTGGCTGTAGCTTCTTATTGAACACACAGATGTTAAAGTGGCATCGATAACCGCATTTAGCTCGACAACATTTCATTTGCATTGAAAACTAATTATTTTTAATTAGTATTATTTAATTCATTAATTATTATTAATTATTTCTCCCTGGCGGATTCTTTTCTTCTCCAGTTTGAATTAATTCTCAGCAACTGCAGAATAATTTGAATGATTCTCTGGGTGTGTGAGTTTTGGATCAGCACAGATATGTTTTGGCACTGCGGATGGAGTTTATTTTTATCCCTCGTAGACCTAGTCTTGAAGTCGTTCCTCCTACTGTATTGTTTTTCTTTTTTTTTTGGTTGCACCTTTGATGTGTTATTCCGCCCAGGAGACATGCTGCCTTGTTCCCATCCCCTTGTTGTCAGGTGGTGGGCGAGGCAGATCGTGAAGAACATCCCTCCGTCTGACATACTGGAGGTTCGGGCCAAAGTGGCGGCTCTGACTGCTCTGAGCGGAGAGAGGAAGGACTGGGGAGTCAGCAGAGCCTGGGAGAGGGACTACCTCGCCAATGTAAGAAGATTTACATACAAATAATTCCGGTTAAGCTTGGAGATTCATTCTTGACCATGGGAAAACAAACCTAGCAAGACAAAAGATAATACATTAACAGAACAACAGAAGGAGTCTTGTACCTCCTTACCAGAGCAAAACACAAACATACCCTTTCAAGGTAGAATGATCCTAAAATAAAATAAAATATAATAAAATAAAATAATATATAGACTCATACAAAAGTCACTTCTCACCCCAAATAATTTTTTGTGTCTGAGACGTTTCTGGGCGACAACCCCCAAAAACCGTAGCGACCAGTTGCCAGATTGTGAGCATGCATCCAAGAGGAAGCTACGAAAGTCACACCGCCGAAAAACCCCGAGAAGAAACAACACACGAACAAAGCGGTGCCTTTGTAATATTTTATGGTTATTAATGACGAAAAGCAGCTTTTTAATTAGGTACAGATCCAGGGTTTCATTTGCAGCTGAAGATAAAAGATAAAGGATAAAATAGATAACAAAAATAATAAATCCACTGTGCCGTGCGGACACTTCTATTTTTAATAGCTTCTACTTAGTGTTTTCTCCTCATTTTCTCTTTGTTCATTCACTTTCTGTTAACGAAAACATTTGCCAAGCACTCCACGCCATGAGAGGACCTTAACGGTTCAGTGTGACTCTTCACACAACAAAATGCTTATTCCCTGCATGAAAAATAACTGGGGAAATCCATTGGATTTTTTTTTTTCACTTGAATTCATCACAGTAAACAAGACTTGAATGACCAGCAGTGTGTTGGAGGACAGAGATCATCCGTGGTTGTGAATGTATATGGCGCATGTGACGACGAGCCTCGCGGAATGACCAAAGGAGGATGGTGCTTGTGAACACAGCCCTCCTTTAATGAATCCCACAGTCGACTCATTTAACGGCTAATCTGAGCTTGTTTGGTGGCCGGAGGCTTGAGAGACGTCTTCAGGGAGCCAAGAGCATGACTGAGTCACTCCCCTCGTTAGTTTGTCAGGCGGCCCGTGACTCGTCGTCCTCCTTCAGGGCTTCGGCTCCACAAGCTTGTTCTTAATTCCACAAAGACCTATAGAGGAGTGCATGTAATGGGGCATGCGGGCGGCCTGAAACGTGGTTTGTGTGCGGCTGAAGTCGCTTTGGAACCACTGTCTGGGATCATGAAAGGGGAAAGTTAGACCAGTTAGTTTGTGTTATGTGTTCTCAGAAACCCTCAACGAGAGCACAAGGATCGGCAAGTTTGCGCCATTATTTTGAATTCAAGCTTTTCTTAGAAATCAAAGTTCGCTTGTCAGGACAAGAAGAAGAGAAAAACAAATCTTATTTCCTGTAGCAATTTACACCCATCTACCATTATTTGATCCCCTTAATGTGCGCGGGGAGCTATCAGAAAGTCACATGGCTCCAGAGGAAGTCTCAAAAGATCAGGATCTGAACAAACTCGGGAGAAGAAGAGAAGGACTCTACTGAGCATGCTCAATGGGTCCAAAAAACGCAGAAGCGTGAGGGAGCCAAACCTTTTCGGTGTATTTGCCCAAAGAGCAAGGCCATGTATTGAACGCGGTATACAATTCTTTAAAAGAGACAACAAACTGGATAAGTAAGTAAGTAAGAATTATTTATAAAGCGCTTTTCACAGACATTAGTCACAAAGTGCTTAACAGGAGTGGAATTATGAGCATAATAACACAAAGTGACCATATAAGGGCCAAAAGTTTACATTTAAGAAGACACAAAAAACAGAAAGTACACAATTAAAACATGGCTTAAAAGCAGGCCTAGGACATGAGATTCAAACTAACACCAGTCTAAACAGGTATGTCTTGAGATGATTTTGGAATCAGCTAAACGTGGGGGTGCAGGCAGAGCATTCCTCAGCCTTGGTGCTACTGCCTCAAAAGCTCGGTCACCAAGGGTCCTAAGGCGAGCGTCTGGGACGGACAGATAACACGTTTGACCTGAGACCGTGGGTGAATAAGGGTGAAGTAGTTCAGCCACATATGTAGGAGCCTGACCGTGTACTGCTCTGTAAGTGAGGGTGAGAATTTTAAAGTGGATCCTAAATGCTACAGGGAGCCAGTGAAGAGATCGGAGTATGGGGGTGATGCGAGATCCCCTCCGCTCACTCCTACCTTTTTTCAAGAATGCTGTAAAGTGAACCGTGAGTGGAAGAAACTGTGGTGTGGTTTTTCGCCCTGCTCAGAAGCCATCTGTTACATAACAACACTACTTTAGCAGCAACGGAAGTCAGACGGCGTCTCACGTTACAGCAGTTTTACAACTGTGTCGGTGAACTTTAGGCAACATAATAGCACCAAAGGCGCTCACTAGAGCCAGCGAAAACACAACTATTCTTAGTTTCACGTTATTGTCAACTAAAGAAAATGTGTTTCTGGATATTCTATTTCATTTCTGCTCATAGATTCCCAGAAATGCTACACTGGCCCATAACTACATCCATCATATTGGGTTTAATTGTTAAACATCTAGTTCCAAAAACATTAACATTTGTCTTTAACAACTTCCACTCTTCTCTGAAGACTCCCCACAAGATTTTGGAAAACTGGCTGCAGAGATGTGATCCCGTTAAGCCAAAAGAGCATTCATGAGGCCACTGGTGTTGGGCGATGAGGCCTGGCTTGTTCTGGTTGATCCCATTGGTGTGGGATGGGGCTCAGCGAGGGCCAATCGAGTTCTTCCACTTCAAACCAGGAAAAAAACATTTCTTTATGGAACTGGCTTTTGTTTCCTGAATTTGGAAGCATACCAAAAATATCATCTAATGGTCTAGCATTTGGATTTCCCCTCACTGGCACTAAGGAACATGTCAACACAACAAAGGGATTTTCTCATGCATTTGGTCACATGCTTTGGTTGTTTCAGTATGAATACATCTTTAGAAAATATTTCAAGGGAACATTTTCAATGGAATCTTACGGGAAAAAAACATTTAGTAGCTGGAATATATTAGAAACGGCTCCGTAAAGGGAAGATAGATTATAGTGACGGCTCCGCTCTATAGGAGTGAGACTGCGACATGGTTTGAGATTAGCGCCCCACCGACCGCATTTCTCATCAGGCAGTTTAGCTCCAGTATCAGCCGCCCTGCTCCCCCTCCATCGGCACGTCAAACACCGTGGCTGGTAACGGCAGCCTGAGGCCGCGAGCTTTGATCTGCTACTTATGGAATTAAAGTGATAAAAAAGAAGCTGAGAAGAGGTCGCCCAGAGTATTACGACTAACGACGAGATACACTCCCACGCTGCCGTACTGTAGCTACCGGCTTCTGTGTAATAACACGGGGTCTTTTTATTTCTGCAGGTGAGAGACTGCCCTCAGACCAGCTCCGGCTTCGTTCGAGTTTCCAAGGAGCTGAGGAACAAAGACGAGTACACCCAGGTCCTCTTCTCTGGCTTCTGTAGGAAGGTACAGTATGTGAAGTGGGGGAAGAAAAAGAAACAACACGCTGACATGAAAATGTCTGTTTTGAACAAGGAGTTTCTGTCTTTTCTTGCTTCCTTTTAGCCTCGGGATTATTTTTTCTTTTTCTCACCTGCTGTGTTCTCCGTTCCACCCCCTCGCTGTCGGCTTTTGTGTCCGCTCGTCTTTCAAGATTTCAGAAAGTAATACAAAGAAGTTAGGTAAAAAATAATCATAGAGGATTAATTGCGAAAGATTTCCTCAACCTTTAAGATATCCTTTTCATTTTTAAAGTCTGTTGGGATCTCCACCAAATGCTGCTGTGGCCCAGCTTATTATTTCACCTTATGATTAACTCTTATCATCTCCCTGTGGATAATAATGGCCATGTTTTCCTTATCAGGGATTGCAGAGACAGGGCTTCCACTAAATTCTGCAGCTTTAGCCAAAGTACATTTGAAGATATGCAGGCTTTGATGAAGTGAAATAAAACAACCTCCAACACTGACAAACCCACCAGAGCCTTTGTCTTTGTATCGGATCCTTTTGTTTTGTTGTGTTTTGTTTCGTGAGTGTTGCTCGCTTGCAGCTCCACAGGGGAAACTTGTTTTTGAATTGAGAGAGAGTGATAACCCAAAAGATCCTACAAGTTGCAAAAAAAAAAAAAAATGCAAATGTTGAGCTTAATCCTTGTCTCTGATCCCTCCTCTGCCCTCTCAGGTAAATAGATTCAACAAAAGCACCGACCGAGGCCTGCTCATCACAGACAAGTGCGTCTACAAATTGGAGCCTAAGAAGCAGTACAAGGTTCTGAAGAGGTTTCCCTTGGATGCCGTAAGTACTCACATGGGAGATATACGCACGCTTTCACACATTGACACAACGTTCGTCTGAAGCCGAAGCGCTCCTCAGTCATCCTGGTTATGAAAACACATACAGTATCGAACCCATGCTGTTGTATTAGGGTGACATTTTCCTTAGATTGAAAGGAGTAATTAAGATAATTCATTAACACTATAGTGTGCATTTTGAACGTCTGTTCCGCACATTGCGGAATAGTTTTTATCCTTAATGTAGGTCAGCCCCTAAAGCACTGGTTCTTACATTTCCCTCTTAGCATCTCATTGTGTTTATGTTTGTGGTCCTGCCTGATAAACAACCACATCTTTCAAACTCTTATCACTTTCCACCTCATGAACTTTCCCAGGGGACCAAGAACCTTATGAGGAACTCCGGAACTAAACCTGCGTTTTGATTGGAGGAACCGGCGACAGAATTTCCGTCATGTAGGCAGCTCTGGGAAATGTTCAGGATCTTCAATGGCAGAGTTTGCATGGTTGAAAGTCGCTGTTCGGCACATTCTGACCTTCGGCAACAGCAACTTGTGTATCGCTTCATTCACAAAACATAGAAAGACTCTTGGACTGATATAAAGACGAGGGTCGTACATTTCTTCATTTCATTTTAAGAAAGTGTGTTTTGACTCAAATTAGCTTTTGACCTGTTTTGTCAAGATTGAAGAGAAGAGTGTGTTGGTTGGCCATTGGTGTGTCTGTTAGGGTTGTGTTTTGATATGTGAGGCCGTGGTGGTGCTTTGACACATAGCTTAGCTTTAGAGATTCCTCCCGTCTGGGGCGAACCCGGCTCATTTCACCGCCCAATCTGAGAAAGTGGATCAGGGATCTCTCAGGGGCCGTTAGCTCTAAAAGTGAAGAGAGAGGAGATGACAGCTTTATTTAATCTGATGCTTGGGGTCCCTTGAAATAGCTTTGAGAGCAGGATTTTTTTTCTATGGTTTGATGTATTTCTGAATGAATTGAGATGTTGGGCAGGGACCTTATGGACAGCTGGGATTTGATTTAAGCGTGTGAGATCTGGATCGTCTTGTAATACCACTTGTACCTCGATAGGCGATAGTGAGTCGCTGTAGCGTCCAATCTGTCCTCAGTCCAACATGAAAGGAGAAAGAAGTAGAGCTGTCCCGAGGGCTTGTCGATCACGCTGGAGGTCTGTTTAATTCAATAAACGTTTGTTTATTGAATTAAATCCATATACTGTATATAACAAGTGGGATTAGTCAGTGTCACCCATTCGTTTTTGTGGACTGACGTTTTAAGCCTAGAGTCCGGCTATGCATAGGAGTGACTTAGAGACGCCGTATACGGCTCTGGTAGCGGCAGCGACCTGTCAATCACAAGGTAGCCCCGCCCTAAAGCATACACCGCTTTATGGTCTGTATCTCCCTAAATGGACCACAATTTACTAAATGAACATCAAGTTCTATTAAGAAAACTTGAAACTAGAGATTGAGACCATAAACTCAAGTTTACAATGTTTACTGAGGTAATAAATCAAGAGAGAAGTAGAGTCATTTACTCATAGACTTCTGTACAACCAGAGGAGTCGCCCCCTACTGGTCAGTAGAGAGAATGCAAGTTTAAGACACTTCGGCGCTGGCTTCCCTCAGCAGAACCGGAGGTTTCCGCCTGGGTGAAATTACAAGATGTCGGGAACAGATATTTTTAGCTACAGCTAGCTAGCATTAATTACCTCATGCTAGCCCTTGAGTTGGCTGAAATCTGTAGCTGATCTTTGAAATTTTCAAGCTATCAACATATGCTAAAAATACAAATGGGATGGCTACATACACGATATCGTGCTAAAAGACTGAGGCTAAAGCTACATATCCCAGACAAAAAAGATCAGCATCCTCACCAGCTGACTGGTGATAGCAAACATGCAATTAGCATTGTTTGCAGGGTAGAGCAGGCTTATTCCGATTATTATATTTACTATAGATAAAAGTGTAATTCAAATGTTATTTGTTATTGTGGAGGTTGTATTTTGGGCATATGACATTTCCATATTTAGATATCTTTTCATCAAAATCCATCATTGACTGTCCGTTCTCTACTGTATGTACAATGTAATTTCACCGACAGTGTAAAGACCAACAACACCTACTTAGCACAGAGTGAGTCAGCACAGCTGGACGTCCAGAAGTGGCTTCTGAGAGAGAGAGAGAGAGAGAGAGAGAGAGAGAGAGAGAGAGAGAGAGAGAGAGAGAGAGAGAGAGCTCAAACATGCCAGAGGGTTAAAAACCATCATTATGCAGCAGTGGAGCGGCTAAAGATAGCCGATGCCATTAAGCTCTGCTGCTCAGAGTGAAGGATATGAATCTTATCCAGGTCAGGAACAGAGAAAAGAGAAGAAGCGGTGCAGCGCATTGTGTCACCAGACCCTGGAACAGATTCCTCGAGTTTGACTTTTAGCGCTGAAAGGTCACTCAGGTCACACACTGATGGAACAATGTGACAACATCATGTATAACTGTGACGGGTCTTCAGTGTTTTTCCTTAATCGATTGGACTCGTCACGAACAAAGTCAAGCAAAACAACTGAACTCTGTGACTCTGTTCTTTTTAAATGACGTCTTTGTAAAAAGCACCAAATACAACTGCTATTGGAGAAGTATTAAGTTGTATAATTGATCAACAGAAAATTAGTTTCTCATCTCTCATCTTCGACCGCTTATCCGGGATCGGGTCGCGGGGGCAACAGCTCCAGCAGGGGACCCCAAACTTCCCTTTCCTGAGCCACATCAGTCAGCTCTGACTGGGGGATCCCGAGGCGCTCCCAGGCCAGTTTGGAGATATAGTCCCTCCACCTGGTCCTGGGCCTCCCTCGGGGTCTCCTCCCAGCTGGTCGTGCCTGGAACACCTCCCTAGGGAGACGCCCAGGTGGCATCCTGATGCCCGAACCACCTCAACTGGCTCCGTTCCACGGAAAATTAGTTTAATTTAATTAATTAAAAAAACATCTCAGAAACAAAGTTGAAGTAATTCAAACCGGTGTCCATAACATAGAACCTATCCGATTACATTATCCAGGAGAAACTCTGTGGTTCTGCGTAAAGCAATGTTGAGGATTTTGTCGAAGCTTGTAAATACAGAATGGGGAAAACACTTCCTGATCCAGCGACTTCTTCACTATATGAGTGATCACTAGTTTCAGCTTCTCAAATGTGTTTTTCTTTTTTATTGTAATTATAAATTGAATATCTATTTGGTTTTTGGTTGGTTGCTGGTTTGACGAAATGAGGACCTTGAAGACTTTGCTAAACAAAACAATCAATTGAAAAAATGATTAATTGAAGCTCTAAAAACAACATGTTATGTGTTGATTAGATAACTCGGCCTTGTGTGTACAGCCTTAACGTCTCAGTCAGCTCTATGCCAGACCCTCTGACTTTTTGTGAAGACTGGACTGTGTTGCTTCTTTAGAGGATCAGTTTTAAAGATAAAGATAAAGATAAGATAATCTTTTATAGAGGATACTGTGTTCTGGGTCTGTTTGTTATGTTTTTCCTTGTGTCTCCTGTGTCTCATGTTTTATTTAGATTTTCTGTCACCTGTCCCTCGCTACTGTCACCTGACCCTCGTTACTGTCACCTGTCCCTCGTGACTGTCACCCGTCCCTCGCTACTGTCGCCTGTCCCTCGTTACTGTCACCTGTCCCTCGTTACTGTCGCCTGTCCCTCGCTACTGTCGCCTGTCCCTCGTTACTGTCACCTGTCCCTCGTTACTGTCGCCTGTCCCTCGTTACTGTCGCCTGTCCCTCGTTACTTTCGCCTGTCCCTCGCTACTGTCACCTGTCCCTCGCTACTGTCGCCTGTCCCTCGTTACTGTCGCCTGTCCCTCGCTACTGCCGCCTGTCCCTCGTTACTGCCGCCTGTCCCTCGTTACTGTCGCCTGTCCCTCGTTACTGTCGCCTATCCTTCGCTACTGTCACCTGTCCCTCGTTACTGTCACCTGTCCCTCGTTACTGTCACCTGTCCTTCATTACTTTGCCTGTCCCTCGTTACTGTCACCTGTCCCTCGTTTCTGTCACCTGTCCTTCGTTACTTTGTCAAGGTTGAAAGGAGTAATTAAGTTTGCTGTGTGGGTTCGGACTTCGCAGCCTCCCTGTTGTTGTACACTATTGTGTACATTTTGAATATGTCCGTTCCGCACAACTTGATTGGTTGCAACCTTTACTCATGGTGGCAAAAATCGCACTTGTTCTATTCTTGTTTTTTGTTTTTTTTCATCACAATAAATGGCTGAACACTGAGGGGACAGGTTGTACCAGAATCAGGCCTTGACGATGTCTGGTCCCCGCTGGATTAACCTGTGTGCTGGAGGCCGTAAAAGGCTTAATCTACTCTTTCTCTAAAATCTGTGACACACCTCACTTTCTCTATCTCTCTCTGTCTTCATATATCTCATATGTACTGTTCTTCTGTTTCTGTTACATTTACTGAACTACTGTACTTGGATACAATTGTTAGATGCGTTACCTGATCTCCATCTGCTACTTTATATGTCTATTCCACAACATTTTGAAGGCAAATATTGTACTTGTTTACTCTACTACATTTATTTGACTGATTTAGTTACCTTGCAGATTCAGAATATTAAAACAAAAAATATGAATTAACTAATGAATGATGATGTTATTATAGATAATGCTACCCAGCAGTATATAAAGTAAACTAGCTCCACCTTTACCAGCTGCAACATTAATGCGATGAACACTTAATGTATCAATTATTATAATCTAGTAATCTAATATATGTGATTCTGAATAATGAGTACTATTACATGTTGAATGTAGGACTTTTATTTTTCAGTAGTAGTGCTACTTTTCCTCCAGTATCTGAATAACAATATTCCATCTGGGTCACACCTCATGACCTTTCCTTCACTGCACCTCAACTACACGTTCACCGCGGGCAGATTTTCTCTCACCCTACATACTGAGCAGAAATAATCCGCTGGCTTCGTTCATGGCGTAATTTCTGATCCTGGATGTACTGTGCCGCACTGTATTCAATTTACAGGTGTTGTACAATGACGGTATAATCCTGACATTCTTATACAAATTAATTCCCAGTGCTCTAGTGTGTGACCTTGAATGTCACAGTCAGTCACCTCAGCAGCAGAAGAACAAGCATCCAGGTTTCTTACTAAACTTAAATTAGCAATGCAACATTTCAACAACACTTTCTTCTTCACTGCATTAGGTAAAAATATAGAGGTACCATTAGTAGAATGTACTTAACGTATCAAAAGTAAATATAGTTGTTATCTATGTTATATTGTTACTGATGCTCAAATGTGTAAGCAGCATTTTACTGCTGTAGATGAATAAAGGTGGTTGAGATATAAGAAGCCTTTAATCTTAATGTAGTATTACCTGCAACTGTACTTTTACTGGAGGATGTTAAACAGTGACTCCCTGAGCACATGTTTCGCTGTGGCCTTAGTGCGGGTTGGTGTCGTGTCGGAGTCTGACTTTGTGGCGTTTGTGTCCCTCTACAGTTGACGGGGCTGAGCGTGACCGACGGGGTCGACCAGATGGTGGTGCTCCACACGTCCTCCCAGGACGACGTCCTGCTGTGTCTGCAGCGCGGGGAGCTGTGCACCAACCAGGATCGAGTGGGCGAGCTGGTGGGCACGTTGGCGGACCACTTCACACGGTCAGTTCACGCGGCCGGAACCATTTCGCTGACGCTGTCCCGAGAGTTCTCCTCGAGTGAGACGCACAATTACAAACAGTGCGGATGAAGCATTATTTCTCTGTTGGGTCCTTTCCATAATGTTGTCACACTTATGATATGACAGTCTGAGCTTGTCTGCTTGAAAAACAAGCACTTTTAGAGGACATACATTGACGGTGAGGTGACTTATAGCTTGTTTAGCGGCTGACGTCTGCGTTCTCCCTCAGTGCTGGACCAATGTCATGTCCCCATTTGTCCCTTAGACACAAACATGGAAAAATAGTTACCCTTTAAGGTAGAAAAGTGTATATATATATATATATATATATATATATATATGTGTATATTTAATATAAAGGACCAAACAAATGTCTGCCCACTGTTAATCACTTGTTTTCACTCATTAGGTAAAGTTTTACCTGTTTATTAATTGACATTGAAAAGAAAAGAAAAAAACAAACAGCAATTGGCAATGGCAATTACTCAAAACAAAACAGTACAGAAAAAAGCAATGCAACATAACATTAAAATTATATGAAGAGCTTCCCATTGAAGCTACAATATTTTGCACCTTATCAATGTCAAGAAAGTACACCGCACACCAAACTTTAAACTATTTCTACAAACATCTGTACATTACACATTTTCTTAAACTAACAAAGCTCACCACTCTAGTTAGAAAAATTCACCCCTTTATGTTACGTACTACAGCAGCGGATTACTCTCATTAGAGAACCTTAAACAGAGAGGAGGAATGAATTGGAGAAAACATGGAGCCTTTTCAGGTCTCGTTGTCACACAAATAAACGGCACAGCATCAGACCGACGGAGTAGCTGGTCAAAGACACCCGGCTGAAACGAAGTCTATTAATGCAGCACAACAATTACGCAAATCATACTCTTGGCATTTATCACTGTCATAGTTGTCGGTGCCGGCGCCCTGCCCTGAATGACTGCTGCGAAATGAATCAGTCACGCTGACATTTATCACGTTTATCATTCGGACCCTGATTTGTCATCGCTGTTTATAAACCTGATTCACATCCACCCACATTGATCTCTGCCAGACTTCATTTGAATGGCACAAGTTTTCACACAGAGCAGACTGTTTTTGTTGTGTGTGTGTGTGTGTGTGTGTGTGTGTGTGTGTGTGTGTTGTTATTAGTACGGCCTGCTGAGACAGCACCCAGTCTGCGGTGATTGGTCTCCCAAAGTATTAATCCTGCCAGGACCGCAGTGAGTGATGTACGTATACTAACAAACACACAGTGGAGCTCGTCTGGGGATGAAGATGATACCAAAAAGACCTCTTTATAGTTCAGACTGATTTAGTAGTTGTCAAAAAGTAGTTTGAAGGTTCATCCTAGAAAACAAGGTCCAATTACTTGGTGTTTTCTGCTGCCATTACATAGTATTATCAGTAGTATTGTTACATAGAATGACATAGTAATGTCACATGATAACAAATATCTTAATGTGTTACTTTCATTATCCTTTGATCGAGGGATTTATTGTTTTATCTATAAAATGCCAGAAAAGTTGATTGAGAAAATGATTGGCAGACACATTGTTTGCTTGCTAGCTCACTAAAAGTCAGTTAGCTCTAGCTAGCTTAACGTTTCTCATGATGATTCGGCAGAGAAGCTTTAATTTCTTAAAGAGAGTACATTTTCTCTTTCTTAATTTTAAGGTAGTTTTGAAGTTTGCAACATGATATAAAGTTAAACCATGATTCAATCTGGTTTATAGATTAACCCTCGTTGGTGCAGCCTTAGACGTTTGGTCTGGGTTTTGGGGGGGGGTGGGGAGCAGCAGCTGGGTGTCTCTGTTCGGGGTACGCCGGGCGTCGCGGAGGAAAGTCGACCATCGGGAGTCAGCTTCAGCTCTCCGCCTGCCTTTGTGCCACCATCTGCGGTGAATGGAGGAGGTCGCGACCTCTACTCATGAGACAAAGTCAGGGGTGAGCTGTGTAAGTGTGTGAGCATGTGTGAGGGGGGGGGGGGGGGGGGATGACAACACACAAACACACTCCTCTTGTGCTTTCTTCTGTCAGGAAATGAGATCCCAGACTTCTGGGAGTCACGCGCACGTAAGTCTTTAGTTTGTGAGGTTTGGAGATTGGTCAGGGGAGCAAACAGTCAATGGAGCGATTGTGTGGTTTATTTATTTTTCTCTTTCTGTCTCATCTCTGCTAATCAAACAGGAGAGAGTGAGTCTGTGAGTGTGTGGTGGCACAGTGAGTTGTACAAAAGTGGGTCAGCGAAGGCAGCGTTAGAGGCATAAGGTAAAAATCAGACTTCAAAGCCGCGCTGCGTCGTCGGCGAGGACGAGCCGAGACAAGCTGCCTGGTTTTCTGTCATGTCACATCCGTCTCCATCCCGTGGCGCGGCTCGTTCCCCCCCCTCCTCTTTCCTGTACGTATTCCCCCATCTCTCTCCTGCTTTCCCTTCCTGTCACCTGGGTCTGAGATGTCGACATGAATGCGGCGCGTGTGTTGGTATGTCTGTTTACTGTGTGTGTGTGTGTGTGTGTGTGTGTGTGTGTGTGTGTGTGTTTTGGAGGGGGTTGGACTCGTGGACCATCTGCTGGGACAGCTGGGGGGGAGTATGAGTGGGCTAAAGGCAGGATTTAGGGTATGATCCGCCCCGGCCTTAAAAGATTGAGGAGGATTCTTTACTTAAAAGGCAATTTGGGGATTTTATTATCTTTATTGGCCGCGGCCAGAGACTGTTTTCTGGATAGAAGTTTCTGTATCAGCTGTGATGTGGAACTAAAAACGGTAGCAGCTAGTTTGTGCCATTTTTAAAGACGCACTGAAATGAATAATGCATGTCGAAGTTTATATTGACAATACAAACACATCTCATTCTGCTGTCACTACATTCAGTGTTTGGAAAGTTCTTTGCCAAGTCAGATATATGTAAAAAGAAAAAAAAGCATATTTGAGTATTTCTTAGTTTCATCAAATAGTAATTCACCTGAATGCAGCCCACACAGCCCCATCCTGACTTCTACTGTAGGATGTATGTTGTTGTGTTTTATTTGTGGTTCCTCCGCTGCATCAGAGAAGCAAACAAAGTCAACAAACAGCCTCATCTTTATTTACAATTCTGCCATCTGTCAAAGCCATCTTTAATCACAAGGTTGGCGGTTCGCTCCCCGGCTGTGACTGTCCGCATGTCGTAGCATCCTCGATAGAGACACTGAACCCCCAAAAAAGAGGTCAAATTTCACAACGTTGTGCTTGAATAAAGTTTTTAAAAGCTTTCTGACGTCACTTTTCAGATAGTTTGTGTTTTATGATTGTTTGGTCGCTACATTTGCTTCACTTTACATTAGTGAAGGCAGCAGCAGCAGCCTAGTTCACTAACAGGGCTGCACGGCACGCAGCGGGTCAGATGGTGCATTTCGCAAACGCCCATGTTTTCTTCATGTTCACACATATAACAGATTAAAAGTGACGCCCCAATTATATATATCTTAACTCCTCTTCTCTCTTCCTGTAAAACTTTGAAGTGTTTTGGTTGAATCATCCGACCCTCGAGGGCGCACACATGAACTCATCCAAACAAATGTGATTTGGGGTGACCGGCTAACGCCTCACATTTTATGAAATGACACTTGATTAGCCCGTGGGGAAATTATCCCCTCCTCTTTGCCTCTCGTTTGTTTTTCTCTCATCTTGTCCTCTCCCAGCTCCTCTCTCTCTCCGTCTCCAGCATAGTCTAAATCAGCACTTTCCTGTTATGAATATGGAAAGACCTGGGACAGTGTTGCATTAATAGCGATCTTCTGGGTCACCCCCTCCCTTTTCCAGAGAAATAGAGAGAAAACAAGATGACTTCATTAGCCTCAAAGCGTACGCGAGTGGTCTTGTGGTGTGGCTTTAATGGCCTGTTACTGATGTCGAAAGGACTTGTTGACTTTCTCGTTTGACCTCGTCGGACGTCAACAGTTTGCCGGTTAGGGAAGGCCGTCTCTGTTCTAAATTCACTTTTTAGGTCGTGAAAGGCGTCATCCGAAGCCCGAAATAGCCTCTTCTGTTTCTCTGCATCCCCTCTTCCTTTCCCTCCCTCAGTGGCTGTCCTCAATGTGTTCGTCTCTCGGCCGGAGCAACAGGAGAGGCAGCTTGTGCTCCGAGCTCTCCTCGGTCAGCTCGCCCTCTCGCCCGCTCACTTCCTGTCTCCCGTTTTATCCTTCTTCAAACATTTCACGGTTCCATCTTCACTAATGTGAATGTTTGCAGTTTTGAGGTTTGTACTGTTGGTTGGTCAATGCAAACATTGTGAAGGTGTCACTTTGGTTTGTAAAAAAAAATCAGAAAATAGTCACAATTACCCAGAGCCCAAACAATGGATCCATGAATGGAGAAAATAATCAGTTGACTCATCCATTATGAAAATAATCAGTACACAATAGTTCAAAATGAGCTCCATCTCAAACAACTACAACAGTAAATCCTGCTTTTCCAGTAATAATAGTATAATCATATAATATAATAGTATAACAATCACAGGGGACATTTGTCAGCTTTGAGTACTTTTACTTTTGATACTTCAAGTACATTTTCCTGATCGTTCTTAATACTTTTCCTGAAGCAACTTTTGCTTCTAATAGTGTTTTTACAGTGTGGTATTAGTACTGAAGGATCTGAATACTTCCTCCACCACTGGGAGTAACTATGGCAACAGCTTTTAACCCAGGTGGAACGTAAATGGTGTGTATTAACATTGACCCATTTCCTTCTCAGGTCTCATACAGCTGGCAGGTCATGTGGCTCAGTGCTTTTAGCCTCACGGAGTAGCCGGAATCAGTTGATTACAGCCGGTCTTTAGCCGGAATTTCCATGACATATGAGCATATTAGAGTTCAGTATCTATAAGTAGAGCTGGCACCAAATCTAGTTTCAGTGTTTTAATGTGTCCGTCTTTCATGTCGTGACCAAATGCTCTTATTAATTTGAGATTATGCACAGTCTTTCATGTCTACATGAATAATGTTTCGGTGACTTAGTAAGGTCTGACATATCTAAGAAGCTTTATGTTTTTTATAAATAATAATTAAGTAAATACTGTCACATATAAGATCAACGTAATGACGTGATAATTACTGAAATGCAGATTTTATGACCCATCACAGCCCGTTTCTTTTGTCTTAAACACAGTAGTTCAAGTGGACACAAAAGACATTTTATAGTCATATGACCAATATAATGTCAAGTCAAATATGTCATCATATCTAGTACACACAAATAAACGTTTATTCCTTAAGACTTACAAAAGCCTCATTCATGCAGGATTAATATCAGAGAGGGAAGTGGGTAGTAAAATAATAAAAGACGTCCTTCAAGATGTCATTTTACCCGCTGGCAAATTACCGGTGCTGTGCGGGAAAACCATGTGACCTTCATAATAGTACAATACCTAGCATTGTATTTAATAATTTGCATTATAGTTAGGTAATTTACTTAGCTGTAATTTCATCGTCAACACAAACTCTTTCAGAATGTGGATTAAACGTTCATACAATCAATGAATAGCCAGCCGTGACCGGAAGGCTAAACTTTTAGCAACATTTTTCTCTCCGCCTCTGAAACACTGCGCTGATATTGTCCCACGTTCTTTTCTCTACGTCTTCCTCATTGATGTTGCTTTGCTTTTGCTCCTTTTGACGCACTCGTCGCTGAGTTGATGAAACTCAGAAACGGTGAATGCAGCTCTTTGTTTAGTGATGCAATAATGACACGTTTAAATGCAAAGTGCCGCAAAGCGTTAGTTTTAAAGATATATCAATAAGAGTCAAGTCAAATTCGCCTGCTCCCACTATCCTGTTGAGGGATTAATGTAAAGCTTCAAAATGCTCTGCTGCGATTTGAACCCGTATTTGAGCAAATCAGTCAGCACACTACCTAAATCTACACACAAAATGCAATCCTAACAGGAAGGATGATGTTAATCCGTTAAAAAAACATATTAAGTATGCCAGTGAACATGATTTTCTGCTTTTTCCTGTTTAACCAACCCTTTGTAGTCGAGCAACAAAAAAAACCATGATGGGATGGGTGGCGTGTAGCGCACGACTACACAGACAGTGAACGCTTCACATCCTATTTTCCCGATGAGCTCATTCCCACACGTTTACATCAAAGACACTCCGGCGGAGCAGATTTCATAAAGACGTCCTGACTGGTGCCTCGCTTGTTAAATCTCGGGGACTTTCTTGTTCGAGCGCCTCAAAGCCTCCTGGGCGCTCTCACAGAGTCAGCGACGACTGACCTCGAAACTGCACCGGCATCAAAAAGGCCTCTTTGTGGATTCAAACACACACATACACACACACACACATGCACACACGCTGCCTTTTTTTAAAATCCACCTCAAGAGTGCAACAAATGGATTCTTCAGCAACATTTCCATTCGTCACAACAGTCTCACCGCAGTGTCGAGCGCCACACAGCAATTTGTCCGTAAAAGGGATTGTATCTCTTATCTTTCTTGAGTTCAGCTAACGCTTGGAGCGAGGTGATGAGTTCAAAAGCCGTCACTAACATGTCTGCTGCACAACCCCCCCCCCCTGACAGCGATCGATCTTCCCCCCCATTGATAATCAATTTGTTGAGACGCTCGGCTCTCCCTCTGTGAGCTCTCTCACTGGTAAACTGATTTTTGCTGTTCAGAAACGTGTCGGCGGTCCTCAGAATTAATCAGCGCTGAGGAAATGATTGAAGTCAGTGCTATTAAAGTACATCACACTTGATGACACACATCTATGATTCAAGTCATGTGCGTGCACAGGACCACAGTGTTGCATCTTAAAGCATATTTGCACCGTTTACAGAAGCCACTCTTCATGTGTTAGCTCTGCTGTTGTTACAGTATGACTCATTTTTTCTTTCCCAGAATGCCCCCCCTGAGGAGACTCAAGACGCAGGGGGCAGCTGGTTGAGATAGGCGCACGGTTTCTGATGACGGTGATGGTAATTTGAATGGATGATGAATGCTGTGACGCTAAAGCGGACCCCGTGATGGTCCGCCTGCCGCCACCTCGCACCTCGAAAACTTGAGCGGCCTCGGCCCACGTCACCCCCCCCCCTCCCCCTTCGCTGCCGGCGCGCTGCAGATGCTGCCGTTGCCCCAGAGATGGTTGCCAGGCAGCCGGGGGAAGTGCTAATTAAGATTGAGAGGGGGAAATTGCAGGCTTGTGTTGAGGAGTGGGTGTCGAGTCAGGTGGGATGGAAGAATAGGGGGGCTGTGGGATGGAGGGGAGGGGCTCTGATGGATGGAAAGCCACAGGTGAGTGTGAGACAGCGACCATTTTTTTTCTTCTTTTTGTTAAATGTATTGATTTATTTACATTTTATGAAATATGCTTATTAGATGAGAAGATGGATACCCTTTTCATTTCTGTCTTGTCAATGTAAAGCTACAGTCAGCAGCCGATTTGCTTAGCTTAGCATAAAGACTGGTAATTAGCTAGCCTGGTTCTGTCAACCTGTAACAAAATCCACCTTTCAGCACCTTTAAAGCTCACTAATTAAAGCTCACTAGTTATACCTCTCTTGTTTTATCTGTACAAAAGCTGAATTGTAAAACAAAATGACAGGGAGTCCTCATATCTAAATGTAAAATACAGGACATTTGTGAGTGCCGTTTTCATGTGATCCACCTCAAAGGTTGATTTGGGGTTACTGTAAGTTTAGGCTACTAAAAGGACTTGGTTTAGGTCAGGGAACTATGGTGGTCAAGGTTGGTGGATGGTGATAGGATGCAAACCGCCGTGTCCGGTAACATCCACCCCAACCTCCTCCCCGAGAGGTCTGGCAGCGATTCAACGACAAACTTCCACCCTCGTGTCTGAGATTCGTACCATCAGTATGTCAGAAAGATTTGGAGAAATGACAGACGCTATTGTTTCTTTTGGGGGGAAGACGGTCTCCGAAAAAAGTCATGGTAGCCAAAAACCTTTGTGTTGCTGTACGTTGAGCTTAAATGCTTCAGTGGTTTGAAGAAAAGCCCTCACATAGAGAGTGATGGTCGGCTGTATTAAATCGTAGCCTTGGACGATCTCGGCCTCCACAGTCTTCCGGTGCACATTGCTGAACCACAGGCCTTCACAGCTGATCGTCCACTGTCCTCGGGGCGCAGCCGGAGGCCTTCCTCGACACACTCTGCCGGTGTCGGGTTCCTCTTGTGGTAGCCAGTGTGATGAGATCACGATCACACACAAGATCCAAACGCAGCGGAGGTCACTGGGTTTCTGTGTTGGGGCTCGTCCCTGCTGCAGGAGGGCAGGACAGCTGGTTTAGGGGGGTTCAGCGAGGCCACGGTCGAGGCTGACGAGGGGCCAAGCGGAAAATGGAGAGCGAGGCCACACCTGTCGGATGACGACGATGATGAACAGCGACACGGATTTGGAAACGGGCAGTGACTTGAGTCACTCAAGTTCTTTTTGCACCAGGAAAGCAAATAATGTGACACCTTAAACAGACTGTTGTTTTGAAGTTCAAGCTGAAATGCATCAGCTTCCTGTACACAAACTGATGTTCTGGTAATTTGTTATTAATCCCCATGGATGTTTAGTCTCTTAGACCTACTGTATCTTGTTCTGAACAAACTTTCCTGCAAAGTATAATTCTCTCAGATTTACCGGCATGGCAAACAAGAGAGACACCTGCACCGTGTTGTTGGATTTGCCTGTTTTCGTTACCTCGCTAGCTAGAACATAAACGGTGTCCCCAACTGTTTCGGCACAAATAAATGATTCCTGATGGATATGTAATTTGATAGCCTAACTTTTAAACAAGTAATATTCATACTGGTTTAAATAAACCTGTCCAAAGCAAATAAAAGCCCGGGCTATTAATTGCAGTTTTACAGTATTTACAGTTTCTTAATAAGCAACAGTGTCATCATTCAGAGTATGTTTAATACATTTGAACTTTTAGTCCTGTCTCTATTTGTGTCCGTCTGATGCTCTCACCTGGTGTAGCTCTCTACTTCATAATCATAGTGCCAGCACTATTGCATAACGGCGAAAACATTATGTAATCTGCTTGAATGAAGTTCACCTTTTCAAAAGCGGGACATCGTCTGATTTTCATCCATTGTTTTTTGGAAGAGGACCAGTCTGTCTGGGGGAGAATAGCACACTAGCAGTTTTAGGCAGTGCACTTGGTCCGTTCTTGCCAAAGGAGAGAGAGGGGGGGGGGGGAGACAGTTGCCAAAGGTGGCCCTGTATGCATAAGCCAGCTCTGCTTATCAGTCACATCATCGACATTCAGAGGCCTCTACAAATAGCCGCTTGGCAAATATTGTTCTGCATCGGCTTTTGTAATGCCACCAAATTGAGTTAAAACAAAGTGCGTCCACGGAGAGACAAACGGCAATCTGAATACACCCACAACAGAACCGGGAATATCAAACTATGCACTCATGGTCTCCTGGGCCTCGGGCCGTGACGGAGGTGGATCCGGTGTAAGCCTCTTTGTATGCACACTGCAGAGCCAGCTTGTGTTTGCGGGGTCGCCGAGGCTGAGGCTGAGGCTGAGGCTGCAGGATCCCCGAGGGGCAGAGAGGAAGCAGCGACTTCACTGTGGATCATCTTCAGCTGACTGTGCAGCAACCGGCCTGTCGAGCAAGCAGAGCCACGCTTCCTTATCCCAGCTGTCAGCAGAGGGATTGGGGTGGTGGTGGAAGGAGTGTGTGTGTGTGTGTGTGTGTGTGTGTGTGTGTGTGTGTGTGTGTGTGTGTGTGTGTGTGTGAGACGCCACAACCCCCTGCACTCTGGACGTGACCGTGGTCAGTCAAAATCATCGCTAGGCACGGAGGAAGTGTGAAGAGATCAATAACATGCTCCATGTGGAGAAGTTCCAGGGTTAAAGATGGGATAAGGCATTCAAACACACACCTGTCAGGTTTAACGGATTAATATGCTTTGAACCTGGATGCTGTGGATACGTGACGGATGATTGACGCAGTGAACCAAACACTTTCTTGTTGTGATATCAATGTTGGGGAATTTGGTTGCCTGAAGGAACACAACTGCTCCAGTTTGGCAGTGCTTTGGTTCATTGTTAACTTCTCTGTAAACAACGGCAATGGCGAAATAAAACAACACATTTTATTTTTTATTAGACTCACAGATGTTGAGCTGCATTATTAGACCCACAGAGTATATGTTTTTTTGACACGGTTTTATCTCTTATTTCTAAGTGGGTGAATTTCCCAATAAAATGCTCTTACTTAAACTTACTTAAATGTCTAAAATTGCAGCAAAAGTTGAAACGAGGTCCCTATTTTCACTTGTCATCCGTCAGCGCACTGATCTCATTGACACACATTAAATATTCGGGATTAGGAAACAAGGTGAGGATTAAGTTAAGAGGAAAGGAAAGGCATGTAGTTCAGAGGCTGTGGGAATACACTTCTTTTTTTTGAATCAAGTATAATAATACAAAAATGTATGTTTTGTCTTTCTCTCTTTCAGTATAAGAAAAGTCCACTTTCCTGTGAAGGTTTACCGCTCAGCCCTGCAGCTTCACATGCGGGGCAAACCAAAGAGTGTCACCGTAGAAACCAAACCGGGCCAGACCTGCGCGGACTTCAAGAAGAGCCGAGACGGTTTCGTCCTGCTCGTCCCCGCTAACTAACAACTTGACCTCAGGAGCTCGACTAGACCGCTGCAGCGCTGCGTTTGGGGTTATCCAGCAAAGATTGTTTGAATATTTGAAATGTCAACCCAGAGGGCAGAGTCCGTTTTCTTAATCCTGAGCTGTAGGAGGAGAATGTTCACCGGACAATTACAAAAGTGTTGAAGAGAGAAATTATGTTGCTGTAGAGAGAGACACGAAGCTGTCTTTGCTTTTAATGTTGCATAACATATTTGAAGGTATTTTTCCAAGACAAGATGGAACAAAAACAGATGTAAATGCACTTTTTGGATGACAAATTGTATGTCGAAATGCATAAAAGCAATCAAGAGAAATCCTTCCAGATATATTTTTGTACATTGAGTTGATTTTTTATGAAATGAGAACAAGTTTGCCTTGTCTCATGCTGTTCCCTTAAAAATAAAAATGCAGACTGTGACAATTATTCCATGTCAGAAGTAGTAAAAAGAGAAACGAGAAGAAAATAAATTATTCAAGATTTACTTAAGCGAGCTCTCTGTGTGTTGATTTTTGCCTAATGCTTTGCCTCGTGAAAATACAAAATGCTGTAGACAAGTCTACATTATACAGTGATTAGAATGTATTTCTCAAATGTGCTTTGGGCCTTTGAAGGAAGACATGAAAATATAAATGGAACAGGTCAGAAGCCTTGAGGTGTTCTGTGAGCGAGAGGATTTCCTGTGCGAATACGGTCAATTTTCCATCAGCTAAAGCTCTTGTGTTTTGTATGTTACGCTTCTCCAGCCTGCAGGAGGTGACGTCCAATCCTAACTGTCCTCTGAGCAGCAGCAACTGGACTCTGTGACGTAAAAGCTGTTTCCTCTCTTGTCCCTTTGGTGTCCTCTGGATCAGATCAGCTGGGTTGATAAACACACACGCAGCAGACATCATTTCACAGGATTTACGGGGGCTTAAGTCGCTGCGATTAGGAGTGGGTGATGTCCAACGTGGTTTCGGTCGAACAGAAAGTCAAAGAAATGTTGAAGTGTTGCTATCTGCCGGTGAGATTTCTGCCTCAACACAGTGGAGGTTCAATACAATATTGGTTGCGTTCACTATGTTAAGACCTGACTCCCATATAGTGTCATACAACCCTCCTCTGCTGTGGTAGAAACACAAATAGAAATGCGTCCCTGAATAAGATGTGTGAATTTGTTTTGTTAGAAACTGAGCTAGCGTTAGCTAACATGCTCACTGACTGTTAGCTTGGAGAGCTATTTCAACAGTGTATGGAGGCTAATGTTAGCAAACTAAAAGGTGAATACTGTCGTGTAATGGTTATTTGTCAGTCGCCAACTTAATTACTTTTTTCCACTTGTTGCTCTTTTTACATTAGCAAAAATGCTAAACAGCCTAGCAATTACACTATCCCATATTTGTCCACTATTCACATGTTTCACACAAATTAAACTTTGAGTGGGAATAATAGCAAAAAACAAGATGGCAACCCTAGATTTGCGAAAACTTTCCCTTTCTTTGATTTGCGAGACTCGCTGCCCGACGATCTATCGTAACCTCCATCAGACTTCACACAGATCCCTCCGCACGTCATATGAAGTAGGACTAGCTCTCCCCAACACCTGTAAACACACTTTGATGAGGACAATCAGTGGAGTTCCCCTGTTTCATGGCAAACGCTTGATTTTATGGACGATATCCACTATTATGTATGAATTAAGTTACTGGACACCAGCATCATGTTTTTATCAAATGCTTGATATTCCAGTTAGGACTAAAACTCTTGGTATCTTCGATCGTTCAGCCTGAGAGCTTAATTGTGTCGTCAGCTGCCCGTTTTCCTCCCATCTCTCTCCGCAGTGACCTGTTAGTGCGACTTAGTGACGGCCGGCCCTCACTGTGACTTGGCTCTCTGACACACTGTGATTCCCCAAACCTCTGTGAGTTTGTGTGTGTGTGCAGATGTGTGTATTTATTTTTTGCATAACGGGGAAACAGACCATCACGTTGTTAATGTAACTCTGAGACACTGTGCTGGGTTTAAGCACAGTGCATTCACACCTATAGGCGTCAATTTAACACTTCGTAACAGCCCTGCAGCTCTTCAATCAACACTCTGCAACTCAAAATAACTGTAACTGCAAAAGAAGAAAAGAAATGTGCATCATGTTTTTAATGGATGGTGAATATGGATCTGTGAAAATGTCGAAATTCGTCTCTATATTTGCTGTGGTCCGGTTCTCTGTCTGCATATATGCAAATATTATCGTCATGTGCTTCCATGTGTTAAAATCATGTTTCGGACAATGGACACTGGCTCAGGTTTATCTGTTTTAAATCTGTGCTCAATGTAGGAACTTAAAACATTTGATTTTGCAAAGAATTGAAGAATACGACATTAAGAACCGTTTAAAACCAGCTAAAACCATTCATATGCAAATTTTAACACAACTTCCCTTTTCTCCTTTGAAGTGGCGGTGGTACTGTCTAAGCACAAGGCTGCACTCCATTTAGCGTGCAAGCGTCACCCAGATTGGGGGCCCCGAACGAGGTTTGACACCAATTCACACCTTTTTATTCCTCTAACTCTTAGCGATTCTCATATGGCTGCAATGTGACCATGCTCGCCAAACAGGTGACATGGACGTGTGAACGACCTGCAGGAAGTCAAAGGGCCTGGTTGTGTGAACAGAGAACAGATCCTGTCTTCTAATCCATTTGATGTTGGACATCATACTTGTCGATACTTTGAGGCAGCGGTCCCATGTGGAAGCAAAATATAGAAAGAAAAGAAAATGGAATCCCAACCCCTTAAACCTCAATTGTATTTTCATCAATGAGTGACAATACTGGGGAAACTAGAAACAAAAGTCCATATAAATAACATAGTCGAGAAGAGGAAGTGCGGGTTTCTGGTGTGAAATTGAAGTGTGCCTGAGAAGCCTTTGAATTCCCAGAGCTGGATGTCCTGGATTGTATTTTATGTCTCACTGGAACACCGTTGCAGCCCCATGGTTTTGTTTTAATGCAGGTCTGATTTTGGTTAACTACATGATTGGAGCTAAAGACACACCTGTGCACATGGCAAAGAAGGATCGGAAATCCAAATACATAGTGTTTCCATGCCAAAAAATCCTCTTATGTATCAGAGTACTCCATTCAGCACTGGAGACTTCAAAAACCTGATCATAACCAGGACACTAGTGTGTTATTGATGTCTATGAAAATGTCCCTGCATTACCCACAATGCCCTTTGTCTTCATGTCCTATAAACTAGGTGACCGAAGTCAGGAGCTGTGCAGCAACACATTCATTCTGCATTCTGTTTTTTTTGGTTTTCCCACTTATTCTGAGCTCTCATTAGTCAGAGAGTGAAGTGAGAGGAAACATCCGGCAGAAATAACCGCCCTCGGCCCCTTTCGCTCTCATGCCCTATTTTGACAACAAGTCGTGTTTAGTGGCAAAAGAAAGTGAATTGTGGATCTAATTTAAAGCCAGGGGGTGGGCTGGCATCGCTTTGTGGCCTGATCGAGTCAGAAGTCTTGAGTGCTCGCCACGGCTGCAGAGGGAACTCGTCCTCAAGCAAATGACCGGGATTTGTTTATTTAAATGCCACGGACAGCGTCTCATCCTCGGCCTCTAGTCCGTCCTCTGCGGAGGCTCTGCAGAGACCTTCAACTGCTCGATGATTAACTGGATGCCACGGCTCTTCTTCCACTTACAGCTCCACCAATTGTGGTGTGTTGGGCCAACATATATCAATCAGAAATGGAGAGTTTGTCTGTAATCCTTTAATCACTGGCATAAAAAGATGTGATTTATAAATGAAGTGCGAGATCAATGCAAATTCAAGCATATCCTTCCCACCACTGATCATTTGATACACACACACACATACACACACACACACACACACACACACACACACACACACACACACACACACACACGCTCATCATCGGATCAAATGAGGACATCTGGATTCGCCAAAGCAGACACTTTTTCAAAGACCCTCAAGATGTATTCATCATTCTGTTTTGTTTTTTTTAAATATTCTTTGATGGGTTTAGTTTGATGGCAGCTTGTGCAACAATTATTCCCCCAATTGTTTCCTCGTCACATCCACATCCGCTTCCCCGCTGCCAGGCTTTTTCTCCCACATAATGTTTCCCAATCATTTTCTTCTCTGACAGCTCCCATCACATCCCCTCCTCGCTGCGAGAGGCCTGCGAGTGAAAAAGCCGACTGACTTGCAGACGTAAATATTGCAATCAGTCGAGTAGTCAGAACGTAGACGCGTGTGAATCAATTCTTTTCATCTGACGTCTGGTTTGGATTGCGATGAAGTTTTTCTTGTTTTTTTCTCGCGGCGCTGTACAAGCAGGGTTCCTGTACTTCTAATCTAATTCATCAGGACCGGCAACTGTTGATGCAATCACTTAAAGCGGCGTGCAATTCCATTACAAAAAGGACTGGCACCTGGTCGGCCTCTCTTTAGAGATTAGCAGCCCTGCAGCGAGGATTTGGTAATGAGTTGGAGAGGATTTACCAGTGGGAATATAATATGTGTCCCAGAGCTGCTGTGTTGTTTTTCCCCCTCTAAATCCTCTCAGGGCAGACCGGCCACTGGTTTGGTGAGCGCCGCAGGTTTTCCCAGCATCCCTCCGTCATCAGGCCATGGGGAGGTCACATGCTGGAGATTACAGTAACATGAGGGGGGAGATTGGTTTTTACTTTGGCTCGCTCTGAATCAACATGCCTTCAGCCCTGAATGCTTACTAATAAGGAAATATCTGAGAAACCAGAGCGCTCTCACTTGAATCTTTTTAGCATGTAAAAACACGTTCAGGCATCTCAAATGGTGGGTTGTTAGCAGGCATTTACTTGAGTAAAAGTAGCAATACCACACTCTAAAAGTACTCTATTAAGTAAAAGTCCCGCACTCAAAATGTAACTTAACATCAACAGTTCAACATTTTGGGAAGTACATTTCTTTACTTCCTTGCAGAGTTAGATGAGAAGATTGATACCACTCTCATGTTTGTATGCTACACATGAAGCCACAGCTGGCAGCTGGTTAGCTTAGCTTAGCATACAAATTGGAACACCTCTAAAGCTCACTGATTAACATATATTCGTTTTTAGTTACGTATCTGTACTTTGATGTCTTCTAGTCTACACTGGAAAGTAGTAGAAGAAGTTTTAGAGTGGAAAAGGACTAAAGTACGAAGGGCTCAACATTTTAGTTAAGTAGCCGACAGTACTTACTTAATTACTGCGGTAATAAGATTGACTATTAGTTTTAGCACTTTATGAGGCTTTAATGGGACCTCTGATTGCTCTTCACAGAATTCGTCATCCCCGTAGAGTCTTCTGGAGTGCCCTCCGGCGGTGTCATTCGCTCAGTACTTATGGGTGCATGGCTGAGTGAACCATCTGTCCACTCAGCCAGGATGTGACAGCAGGCTACTGCTCTCCAAGGTCCTAAAACTGTACCATGAAACACAACGTGGACTGACCCCGATATCAAATGATTTTATTTGTTTCAAAGAAACAAAACTTTCTAAACATACACTTGTAACCTCGTAAAACATTGTAGGTATTCAAGAAAAGGCTCGTTGACCTTGGTTGCTCGGCTACGAATGTGGGTAGTAGGCTAGTTAGCTGTACATGCTAACGATTGCAGTGTAAGTTGGAGCAGATAAACAGTGTTTAAGCCATTTTCTTACACTTACACTCTTACACAAAAGTTCTTGACTCTCCAAGCATTAATATAGCATCAAACAACTATTTGCAAATTAATGTCAATGTGAGCAGAGAAGGAAGTCATTCTTGCACTGAGTGTGTGTTGTTATCCGAGCTTCTTTGTGCCTTGTTGACATAGCCTGCTCGCTTGTCTGGTGCCCCCTCAGGTATACACTGTTAGTTATGCACTGTTGCCATTGTTTGCACCCTTAGCGCTGTTAGCTGCGAGCCACCGCCATGTTGACAGCCTTGTGGAGGCAATAGATATACTCAGAATTTCTTTTACTATGTCAATTTAAAGATTGTGCTGCCAGATATTGCTGTTTGGGAAATTTAAAGCTGACATATGCAGTAACTAGTGGTGAGATTGAACTAGAAAAGTACTAGCTTGAATTGATAACGTCTCTGGATGCCAGGAAGCATTGACAGAGTTTTTTTTTGATGCTCCCAGAGGGCTGATAAAAGACAGCGAACAGCAGTGGAGGCTTTCAGAAAGCCACTGGGAACACTGAACCAGTATAAAAGTGTGACACTAGGAGGCGGAGAGCTGGGTGATTTGTGTCCTCAGAGGACAGGAGAAAGCTGGAGAGGACTCAATCAGACTGTGGCAGCCATCTGCAGCGATGCCTCTTCATCGCATTTAATCAAAGCGTCCCGAGGCTTCACCTCCCTCACCTCCCTCAGTCCCCAGCCTCCGCCACTGACCCCGGCTCCGACCAGCAGCATATGGTTTTTACCCCGCTGTCCTCTCACTCCGTCATTGTGAACAGATTATAAATGGCATTTAAATAATCATTTTCCAATGCCATCAGACAGAGAGAGACAGACTCGCCAAATAAGCTGCTTTGACTGAAAAGTCCTTTTTGAGTCTTAGTTTTATGGCATGCATCTGTTATATGATATAAGCAAAATGTGTCTGTTGAAACTGAAAACCCCTGTGATTTCATTCTAGGGTGTTTGTGGTATTTTATAGGCTTGTGACCTGTATATTAGACTATGTGCAGCTGTTTGTGTGAACCCAGATAGTTGCCAACAGCTTTTTTCATTTGCTTTAGCACATTTTCCCAAACACTTTTGAAAACATAATTGTAATCACCATTTCATTCAGAGCAGCTCAACATTTGTTCTGCAAAATACTTATATATAAATATTTAGCTTGTATGAAAAGTATATAAATGCATCAATCTGTGTTTAAAGACATAGTTGTTGCTGAAAGTACATAAGTATTGGTACTTAAAGTACTTAAATTTACTTAAGTAAGTAAAGGTACTCACTATGCGGAATGACCCCTTTTAGAATTACTACATATAACATTACTGGATTAGAATTAATGATGCATCAATGTGTTCATCACTTTAATGTTGCAGCTGGTAAAGGTGGGTATAATTTGTATTATTTTATGTTATTTATTAGTTGATTCATATTTTGTATTAATATTCTGAATCTGCAAAGTAACTAATGTTGCCAAATCAATGGAGTGTATAAAAAGCACAATATTGGCATCCAAAATGTAGTGAAGTAGTAGTAGTATGAAGTAGCAAAACTACAAGTACCTTGAATTTGTACAGTGCACAAGTACAGTACTTGAGCAAATGTATTTTGTTGCATTCCACCATTGGCAGAGAACAAACTGTGGTGAGGAAAAGAGCTGTGAGAAAAACCAAGAGCACAGTTTAGATACACAACTGTTTATGTATAGAAATAAGACAACACTCAGTGACAGTGGTGGGCAGCCTGAGGCAGACGGCACTAAATGTGCACATAAAACCTGCTTCCCTCTCAGAGGGGACTGTTGCTGAGCAGAAGGCAGCATCACAGTATTTCCACCTGTGGTCGGAGCGGAGAGGGTGGTGATTGACTGCAGAGACATGCTCAGATGGAGCGCAACCACCCCCCCCCCCCCCCCCCCCCCCTCTCTGACAGGAAGCCAAAAGGCCATCTGCAGCGCCCGGTCTATTGTGTGGCTGTGCATTAAGCTATTTTATGTCCCGCATGGATTTACTGCCAGTCTTAAGTTAGCGGGATAGCAGGCGGAGAGTATTTCATGTGCACTGTGTGGAGAACAAAGGCAGTTTTTAGTTAAGCGTGTGAGCCTCGCAGATGTAGCACGTGCAGGAAAAGAGAGAAACAACTCAATTCCAACTCAATACTTTATTAAATAATCAACATAGCAAACATCATCATGATGAAAAAGGAAAACAAACAAAAACAAAATAAATGAAACAGTCACATTTGTTTTTCTTCAAGTTTTCCCCATCAACAGTATTTCACTTGTAGCTACACACACGCACACACACACACACACACACATTTTAGTGGCTTTACAAAAGTCACTCGAGGTGATGTGCCGCTTCATTTTGGTGTGACAGTTACAATGATGGCTGAGGAAGGTAACTATGGAAACGTGGGCGGAGGAGAAGTTGATGGACACCAGACAGTTATATATTTATCTCTGTATTAACATCTGTCCGGTGTTGACGCAACACGGACGAGGTGTTGTGATGAATGCAAAGTTGTGAAATTTGAAAAGCTTTTCACATCGAGAGGCGAAGCTACAATCAGTGAGGATGCAGGCTGAGCTGGAGCTGCCTGTGGCGAAACGCTACAGAAACAATGGCTGCCTCTGTGTCAGCAGCTGGTGCATTGATGAGAAAGGCTATTGATAGCCACTAGCTTGATCGGTTCTATACTGTACTCTGGTCGGTGATATTCTCGTTGCAGTGGATGACACACCATGGCCACATATAAATTAGCAAATTAGCAAATGAAGTCTGGTGTGAGACAGTTGAGTCTAAAATAAAAGCATGTTAAGTTATAACTTCATGTCATAGCTCGTATGAATTCGCATGCTTTGCTATTTCAGGACCAGGCCTGAGAAATTATGAGTCGACCATTTATTTAGTTTTCTGTCTCTATTGTTTCTAAACATGAACAGACCACCATAATGTTGATATAGTTACACCTGCTGTCATAAGAGAGACTTTAATACTGTTGAAATGTTTCCTATAAAGGAACACTCAAAAGAGATCCAGTTTTAAGTTACTGAAGAAATAATCGTTCATTTAAAACATCACATTATAAAAATCAAACAAAAGCAGATGTAAAAAAAGAAAGAGAGAAAGAAAACATTTCTAAACTACCTGGTTTGCATGCATGCTACTACACAGAAAGACTATCTCTTTTTGTTCATTTTTCTTTCTTAACAGCTCTTTTTGTTACACGCCCTCATATTTACATCATCAGTTGACGGTGTGCCATTGAAATCAATTTCACACCAACCTCCAGCAGCAGCAGCAGCAGCAGCATACTGAAATAACTTAACACAACTCATAGAGCTGTGGCGACTTAAAGGAAAAGTCTTGCAATATTTTATATTTCTTATTGTCAGCAAAGCAAATGAGAAGAACTTAACTAACACTATCAGTGTGTTTAAAGCCGGATATATCTTAATTCTCTGTGCTATAGCTCATTTTTTTGTCCAAAAAGTATTCAAAACACATCAATGAGCTACACTGTTGCGCTGGGTGACATGTTCCTTGGCTACGATGAATGTGGGCACTTTAGTTTTTTTTTCAAACAATCCCGCATAGAGCGTCCTACTGCTGTAAATACTCAGGGAACGAAATGTGTATTCATCCGCAGTTGAAAATAGTCCCCAACAAATGCATTTTTTACTCCTGTTTGAGTAACGTTTGCTAAAATCTACAGTGGCCAGCTTTTTAGGAAAACACTTGGCCTTTTTTATAAAGCACAATTATACATTCATGATTTGTTTTAAAAGGTTTTTCTTTAGTCAGAACAAATGGGCTTGTGGCCGAAAACACAGACAGGGTGGAGAAGTCTAAAAGTACAAAATACCGTCTAATGCTTGTTGACAATACGAAAAATAGAGTAACACCGGACTTATCCATTAAATCTTTTATCACATTGTTCACACAAACCCAAAAGTCTTAATACAGAACCGGTCCAAGGCCCATCTGAAATATCCTGCAAAGCAGAGTTGAAGTACTAAATGAGGGTCCCATCTACAGAGATAAGGTCCAGTTTGCACTAAAACTCCTGTTTAATCTTGTTCAAATAGCTGGAGTCAGTCAGCGAACAAGAGGCAAATATCATCCACAGCGATGTCACAGGCATCATGTGTCTGTCAGTCAGGTACATAGAGCTCGGGATTCACGCCGAGGGGTTTGATTGGATGAACAGAATTAGAGGTCCGATGTTGGGATGCAAGTTAATTGGCTTGGGAGCCGCTCCGCTATCTGTGTGAAACGATTGGAGGAACAGCTTCGTGATTGGACAGAGACACCGAACTGAGGGAACAGTCGCCTTCTTGGTAAAGACCAGATTACATCTCATTTGACAAATGGCGTTAAAGCTCAATTAGGCCTAAATTAACACGGTTCCTCGGTGTCTGTGCCATTATTAGCATGAAGAAAGAGCCACAAGAGTTGTTTTTCATTAGAAGGGTCACAACGTGCTGCTGAAAGAAAACCTGCAGCGGATATGTCGGTCACCGATGTGAGGGCAGAAGTTAACATCATCAGCGCTTGCATGCGCTGTACTCTATCTTCTGATTCAATTAACGTCCAGGTCTACAGGAGGCGCATGGTGGAGGCAGATACCCTTAACTTTGACCCACATTCTCACACAAACACAACCAACCCAGTGCCAACAAACGGTCCCATTCTGCCCTTCCTCGTCCTGACAATGGTTGGTGGGTGTGGGGTGTCAAATCTAATGAAACAGGCGGGAACAACAGCTGAGTGTGTGTGGAGATGGGGTTGGAGGGGTGGGAAGAGGACGGAGGGCGGATGGGAGGGGGGGTTGAGTCAAGACACAAGTGTCCTTGTCAAAGCTGGGGCCAGGGAGAAAGAGAGAGAGAAAGAGAGAGCGAGAGAGAGAGAGAGAGAGAGAGAGAGAGAGAGAGAGAGAGAGAGAGAGAGAGAGAGAGAGAGGGAGAGAGAGAGAGCTGCACTGACCACAACAACAATCCCAAAATGGCTGCCAGTCAAAACTCCAGAAAAGGAGACTCTCTGAGCGTGACTCACCACCATCACTCCTCTCTGGTTGACTGACTGCAGCCCATGCCAGATCCCTCAGGCGGGCAGTGAGGCAGTAATCCCCGGGGGAGCTGCAGTGGGGCAGCAGGGTTGAGCTTTGGGGTCTCTGAAGGCCTCGGGTTTGTTAGAGCAGGATTTGAAGGGCTGCCGTGGAAGTGTGACACTTAAATCTCATCGGATCCTGAATCGCTTTACTTATTCCCTCATGTTTTCATCCCTCGCTTCCTCTCTCTATTTGATTGGGTGGGAGGATTAGGACTGGATTACCCAAGGAAGGGGATGTGGAGCAGAGTGCGTTTGTTTGCACATGTGTGTAAAGGTCGAACTTATGAGGACGCTTGTCTATCATCATCGAGAATATACTGTAGCAAAGTGTGAGAGAAGGACGGCCACGTGGAGGAGTGGGGTGGGTGAGGTGGGGCCTCTAGATGCCCCAACACAATGAGATTAAGACTTTGCCACATGCTATTGTGGGCATGAAGACGCTTCCTCAACCAACAGCTTCCTTCTGTAAATCAGGGGTCCCCAAACTGTGTGGAGGGACACGCAACAGGGGTCACAGGGGAGGAGAAAAGCTTAAAATAAAAAAAATCTATTTAATTTACTTGTTCATTTTAACTTGCCCATTGGAAGTAATCCCTCTTTGGTTAAACTAGTAACTTCTAGTAAACGTATGCAACCAACAATGACGGGTAGGAGGTAGTCAAGCCAAAATGGTTGACACACACTGCCCTATAACACAGGTATGGCTCTTTTTCTTTGTTTACAATCTATACATTTATTCCTATTTATTTTAAATAACTGGGTAACAAAAAAAAGAAGACCACATGCCCTTCGCAGTTGAACTGTTTATGGTCTTTTTAAGCCACTCTGGCGCATAATTAGCTGCCAATTTGTGTTTCCCCCACATTTTTCTATCTACTCTCTCTGAGCTATAAACCTCAAAACATGAACTGTAAACTTCCATGACCTCTGGCAGCAGGAATCTAAACAACTTTTGGATGGCTGGGCGCATATAATCCAGTTGAAAATATATTTAATCTGATTTGCTCCAAACGGAAAATCCATAAAGATGAACCACGAGCTCATCTGTGACCACCTCTGACAACGCACGTTGAAAACACACGGGAAATGGATCATTAAAGGCATTCGAGCACAAATGCCAATGGTTCATTCAAGGGAATAATTGAGCACGAGGCGGGAGTTGAGGGAGGGATGAGAGAGAAAACAGACCTCTTGATGGCAGATGAGGAAGCGCAGCTGCCTCGCACTGAAGTGGGACAGACTCAGAAGCGACAACGACAGAATCCCCATTCAACTTGGACCCCTGAGCTGCAACACGTGTGTCGCTCTGCGTTTCATTCATGCACCGAGGAGGATAAAGCGCACGCGACAAGGTATTTAAATGTGTGTGTGAGTGTGTGTGAGTGTGTGTGTGTGCGTTTACGGTCCAGCGCGGTCCAGCCTGACCTGGATTAGCTCGGCAGGGCTGCCGACTGGACAAGTAGGGGGGGCAGAGGTTGAGAGAGGGGAGGGGCTGCGGTAATCTGCTAATCTCATTAATACCACAGCCTGTGGGTGCCCTGTCAACAAGACACGGGGAACAAAGGATGGAGTAAACAGCTGATGACCCTGGCTGCCGTCCACTGCACAATGCCTACACACACACACGTTCACAAGCCACGTCAATCAGAAATTCTGCTTCCACCAGAAAGCACTCCTGAGATCAAATGGAGAGACACAGAGACAGATTTGAGTGAGTAAAGAAAAAAACAGCGACAGTCCCCTCAGGCCAGATGACCCTGAGAATGGCTCCAAAAAGCACTGCCTGTTCGTTTTGCTTTACTGATTACACAGCGCACAGCAGGACCAGCAGGACCTAACATGGACCTCTCAGCTGTCCCCGTCACTCTGAGTCACTTTTCACTGCTGGCACATGGGGTGGGGGGCTTAGCCAGCAGCGGATGTCAACATGTCTCCTCGCGTCGTCCTGGAAAATGTAACTCGGCCTCTGTGGATTATATTGTCTGCTTTATTCTCCTGTAGATCCACTCGGACATTTTAGAATAAAAAAAGACTGTTGTGGAGCGACGATGGCGTCTTCTTGTCCGAGAGGTGGGTGAAGATGCTGGGAGGCCTGGCAGCTGGGACGACTGGGACCAGACACAGAAGGGACAGGTGGACCAAATGGTTCCCCAATTCAAGTAAACTCAGGTGGGTATTTAAAAAAACAAACAGCTGTGAGCTTCTGTTTGTCAATTATCTTTGGGGGGGGGGGGCTCGTTATTTCTATCTGGATGGACGGGACAATGGCAATGAACACAGATGGAATGATTCAATATGTCTACATAACTCCGTCAAAATACGCCTTAATTGCTCCTGAAGGAGGACAACAGGGACAGGAATCTGTATGAGACAAATGTGTGCGCAAGTATTCATGTGCATGAGGATACGAAAAGGCATGCGGTCAGCCAAACTTCCTCTCACCGATCCAGCACCCGACTGTAGTCCTGAGGGCCGCAGCCGCCCTCGCTCTTCAGTTCGGCAAATATTTGCGTGAAAAAGTGCGGGTCCGCATTGATGCGCAGCATCTTGGCGCTGGTGGCGTTGATGATGGCGAGGCAGCGGTCCCAGAAGGCCTCCTTGCCCGCCTCGACCAGGAAGGGCTTGAGCGGGTACGAGATCTCGTTGCCCATGTAGGAGTAGGACAGGTAGAGGCAGGTGAGCAGGATGGCCTGCAGCTCGTGCTCCGACGCCACCAGGTCGCCGTCCACGACGTCGCGGCACAGCATGTAGACGAAGACCACATTGGCCGGTGTGACGAAGGCCTGGTCCTGCCAACCCTGCAGCAGCAGCGAGCGGTCCACGGCCCGCAGCCACAGCACCGGGTCGGCAGGGGACAGGTGCTTCAGGCGGTAGCAGCGGCAGCACAGGAACTCCCCCAGGCAGCGCAGGAGCTCGCTGGTGGAGGCCTGGACGATGACACGCTTCGGGGACGACGAGGTCAACGTCCCCTGGGGGACCTTTTTCACAGAGGAGAGCTGTTGGGGCTTGCCGTAGCCGCATCCGTGGCCCTGGCCCATGCCCATGCCCAGGCCGTAGCCGAGGCCCAGGCCCAGTCCCAGTCCGGCTGGGCCCTCGTAGCTGGACAGGTTGGCGCACGAAAGAGACTTCTTCACATTCTCGTGGTTGAGGTGCAACAGGGGGTCCTTCTGGTAGATGTTGATGTTGTTGTTGTTGTTGAGAGGGTCCCCGAGGCCAACAGGACCGCCTTTCTTAGAGTTGCCCTTCTTCTTCGTGGAGGCCACCAGCCGCTTCCACGTGAGCGCCGGGAGGAAGATGGACTGGCCCCTCTTCAGCCCGCGGTCCTTCTGGCTGTTGAGGGAACGGCTGCTGATGCTCGGGTAGTGGCTGAGCGAGCCCGGCCGGTTGTCATAGTAGCCAGACTTCCGAGAGCCAGGGGACAGCGATAGTACAGTGCCCATGGTGAGACGGAGCTCCGCAGATTATGCCGCTTTACTGCTGCTGTGGGGAGAGGGGACGTCGTTGAAGCAAAGCTCTCTTTTTATTTGTTAATATCCAGCAGATGTGAACTCTCGACGGGGAAACGGCACGAAGAAGAGATGAGTGCAGACATGTCTGCAACGTTAAAACACACAGGGGGAGATCATTTAAATGCACAGTGAAATAATAACATCTAATCTCACTTTAAATCCATATGGGCCAAATATTAACCTCTTCAGTGCTGCCCCAGGCCATTACAGGTTCATGCTGTGCAGCCAAACGTGATTAATAAACCACTTGACTTTATTTTAAATTCTAGAGATCCCAAAGTTTCAAAAAAGACATCAGACTGAATATTTGGGCAAATGTGCGTAAATAAAATGATATAAAAGCATTTCTACTTGAATGCAGTCTGGTATTTAAGACAGAATGTGTGATACTGTCAGACAATTTAAGGGGAAATAAACAGGTAAAGCCGGGTTTTAAGAGGTTGATCAACAGTCCGATTTAATCTTCGAGCTCCTATTCTCTGAAACCTGTAAAGAGTCCTGGATTTAAAACTATTAAAGGGACTTATCTTTCGCCTAAAGACTAAATGCAGGAGCCAAGCTGGTGAATAGTGCGTAAACAACACATTTTACGCACATTATTATAAAAAAAATAAAAAAAACATTAATCACCATCACTGTCGTCCTCGGAGCTGCTCTGATTCTCACCTGTGCGTACGAGTTGTCCGGGTACGAGATGTTTCTTATTTTCTTTTTGCCGCAGTCCACAGTGGTGCAAAGATATAAAGGAGCGCAAAAGAAACGCGCTGTTCCTGCAGCCACGGCCGATGTACCCAGAGGTGGCTGCGAGCAGGATGGCGATCTGTTTTGCAGAATTAGAGGCAAAAAAAAAAAAAGTCCCTCTAGCAGAAGATTTGGACCTACTCTTCTTCAAAGAGATGTGGAAGTGTGGAACAACGCGTCGGTCCTCGCCAGGCGGGGTGCAGGTGTCATCCTCCGCTGCACCTCGAACCCTCAGGCGAGAATGATGGCGATTGCTGTGATTAGTTGCTTTTTCGTTTGTGTCTCCATGTCCGAGGTGCAAACTTTCACTGTGTCGGAGTCCTTTCAATGCATTCCATCGTCTCAGATCCGAGCGTGCAGTCTGCTCCTCCGACTTCTCTCCTCTTCTGTTTCCAGGTCTAGGTTTGAGGTTCAGCTCTGTATCCGCACGCTGAGCTCTCCACTCGCCCACTGACCAGTGATCGGTCCCGGCGGTCCGACCTCTGAACGGGCTCTCCTCACGTTAGAGGCTGAGCAGCCAGTGAGCGCACAGAGCGGCTCCTCACACACCGCCTCCCCGCGACACTGACTCCTCCTAACGGGGGCTCAGCTGCCTCCTAACACACACACACACACACACACACACACACACACACACACACACACACACACACACACACACACACACACATTTTAATAAATTGAATTAATCTTATTAAATTAAATTAAATTAAATTAAATTAAATTAAATTAAATTAAATTAAATTAAATTAATTTAATTAAATTTAATTAAATTAAATAAGCTGAATACAATTTAACAAGTATATAATAGTAATAACAGTAATAAATTAAAATACAATTCATAACTAATTATTAAATTAAAATCCACTTGCTAATAGATAAATAAAAATGAGATTAAATGAGACTTTGAAGAACATAAGAGATGTTGAGAAAAAATATCTCACAACTCACAAAGGTAATTTACCAGCTCCTTCAGAGCTTTCGATCACATCACATCATCTTCAACAACCCGGTTGTCATTGAACTTAATTTTTCATTTCTTTCTCAGCACCTCAAGGACTCCAATGTGAGACGTCTTCTCACCTGCTGATGAAGATATGATGCGATATGAGCAAAAATTCCAGTTGAACCTGAAAATAAGAGAAAACAAATACAAATTTTAACACATAGATAACAGTGGACGGGACCAATAGCACACTGCTAACCGAATGGGTTACATAAATCAACGTTTGAGAAAACACTTCCACTGTTGGGGCGAAAGGCTCTTAATCGACTCCAAAGAGGTACAGACTGTTTTTAAAAATGTCCCCGTTAACAACATTTGCATCAAAGATATGAAGAAGAATTAACACCTGCCCCTTCCAGAGGTCTGCACACTCTCACATTGTACCAGCAATGTGGAAAAATGCAGACATCGCCCCTGCTCTAAAGAATATAATGATTTCAGAGCGGTTGCTTTGACCCTTGTGGTGATGAAATGTATGGAAAGAATTATGGTGAGCAGGCTGAGGAAGGCCCACAGTTAGACCCGAACCAATTTGCATACAGACACCACAGAGGCAGTGACGATGCAACCAATAGTGTAATGATCTAAGACTGTAGTTTGTTCATTTCAGTCCCACATTTAATACCTTGCAGCCCCACATATCACTGAACACACTGAATCAGCTCAATGTCAACTCATTCATCACTAAGTGTTGCCAAGAGTGAACAGAACGCTATAACAACACCTAGGCTGAAATATGTGAATGCCCTATCTGTCTTCTTGTCACAGATCACTGTTATTTATTGTACTATGTGTGCACTTTTTCCTGATGAACATGGGCTTGTTTAGTTGATGGATGAACGCATTTGTTGTCATTTTGCAGTGTTTTTTATACTGCAAACACTGTGATTATCAAGACAAACTTCCCACTGGGACAATAACGTTCACCTTATCTTATCTCAGTGGTGGTATGATGATAGTAATAATAATAACTTTATTTATATAGCACCTTTATATTATATAGCACCAAAGCAGCAAAAAGCAAGGCAATAATAACAATAACAGAAAGCTCAACAGTGAGGCCTAACAAAGCAAGACAACTAAGGTTAGACTCGGATAAAACAGTACAATAGATGAAACGGAAAAAAAACAATTGATATGATAAAAATAAACTAAGAAATAAATAAAACTAAAGAATTTAATTAAATAATTTAATAAAATCAACAACAAAAATAAAGGAGTAAAGCGACAACTTGATTTGGTTGATATTGATATCTTGATATCTCCTCAGGCGGGTCGTTCCAGAACCAGGGGCCCTGATGGAGAAAACACAGTCACCTTTAGTTTTCAGCCTCGACTTTGGAACAGCCAGGAGGGCCCCACCTGAGGATCTAAGGCTCCGAGCTGGCTCATAAGGGGTCAACATTTCTTCTACATATTTTGGTCAGACCCATATGTGCTTTAAAAATGATCAGTAAAAGCTTAAAATCAATTCTAAAACAAACAGGGAGCCAATGAAGAGAAGCCAGGATTGGGGTTTTGTCATGTCACCTGTTGAAACCGGTGAGCAGCCATGTTAAGTGCAGCGGCAGCAGCACAGTATCTGTTGTTTGGCGAGTAAAAATGTTGCACGAATCTTTACGCCAGCTCTGCACAAAGTAGCACTTGTCTGATGAACGCTCTCAGCAACATAAACTGCACATGGTGCAGAATGCATGTGGCACGATGACGCCGTGATGGCTTGAAAGAAGCTGTGCAATATTGTCTCAGAAGCACACGGGGAGGTAGAACCAAGCTTCAGGTTGATTTATAAGAACATTAACACGCAAATGTCACATTAAATGTCCTGTAAGACTCATGAGCTGCCCATACGCCTCTCTGATATCTTTATTATACTCACTGTTGCTGTGCCGTCCCTGTGCTGTTGTATGGCCAAGTAAGCAGCAAGCTTTTGTGTCTGTAACACCACTTAGGGACTGATAAAACTTGATGAATCAAATCCAATTGAAAAGGGAAATATGTAATTATGAGGAAGTGATGGTGAGTGACCCACATCTGGGAGGGTTTCACTGCAGGTCGGAGTGAGTGAGCCTCCGTCACGTGGGTCTTAACATACAGCAGTCTTCATAAGTCCATCGCATTACATTACATTACAGTCATTTAGGAGACGCTTTTATCCAAAGCGACTTACAATTCAGATTCTATCACATTTCTACACTGTAGGCACAGCTACGGGAGCAATCATGTGTTGTAGGTCTTGGAGAGGCGATAAAAGATGAAGGAAACCATCCCGTCTTCTGTCCATTACAGCTTTGGATCTGTCTGTGGACTTATTCTGGTATTCAGTGTACTGATGTGGACAGCATATTATCATAAATACATGTGTCCTGGCCATGTGCTACATTTGTCATTGAGTGTAAGTGTTGTTAAACCAAAGTTGTCTCTGTGCTGTGGTTTCTACGTTCATAAATTAAACTAATGGCTTAATTAACGCTCAATGAATGATGCTTCATTGATCATTTATAAATCATCTATTAATAAGAAGAACTTTTGGGTTGCCAGATGAAAAATCCTCTTTTCCCCTGTCTGGGAAAAGAGGAAAAACGGTTTGCGTCTCAAGAATTCCCCTAAGATGGTAAATTGTGGGAAACCAGAGAATAAACACATGAGAACAGACGGATGAGATAAGAAGGGTGGTGGTGTGCAGAAAATGGCAAATAGAAGACATAAACATATAGAAAGAAATGTGTAAATAAGTGTGAACGTTTTATTTTTGACAAAGTATGTATTATTTAGAAAATGAAACACAAACAGAGCACATTACTTGTTCTATGGTGCCAATTGTTAGTAAATTCAGAGTGATAAAATTCCAGTCTGCTGACTGCAAGAGGTCCAATCAATACCTTTGACTCTTGGTTCTTCCTCCAGGAAGCAAGATAATCTGAGTAGTCTTTTAGACTGCAGAGACCGTGGTATCATCCATCTAAAGGCAAACAGATTGTAAACTTGTGCAAACACACCAGGAACGGTTTCTCTTGTTTGTGAAAGATCAGCAAGCAGCTTCTGAAAGAAACCTGATCAAAGAACTCAGACATTGACACCTGTCATAGAGTCTCTGTGTCATACACCTCCCACAGAAATGTGAAGGACAGAAAAACCCCTGAGACAGAAGACGAGGAAGATGTACTCATCATGCCTGTCTGGATCTCTTTATGCAGTAAAACTCTAAAGGATTACAACGATATTTTCCAAAATAAAATACAGATAAGAATCACAACAAAGGACTTCTCAAGAGTGTCTTTATCAGGAGCCTTTTTGATTGAAACCAATCATCTGGTTGATCACAAATCACTGTATTCCCTTACAGAATATATCTAAAAGCTTGTTTGGCGGCTTCTCAAAAAAAGCTGTCAGACTCAGCTGTCCACATTTTTTTATCACTGTGTCATCCTCCAGAAGAGACAAGCCATTAACAATATTAACAACAACAATAACAACAACAACAACAACAATAATAATAATAGTTTGAGGGTGTGTGACACTGTGTCCACATTATTCTTCAACTGATGAACGTATGAGCTAAAAAAATTAATTCAGGGAGTTATGAGAATCTCTTTAAGTTTAATTTTTTTATTTGCATGACTAACGTAATACATTACGTGAGTAAAAAAGATTAAACGTGCTCAAAGGCCATATAAAGTAATCTCAATCTGGTAATAAAATAAACACAAGATACGAGCGTATGTCAATTGCTATTAACAAGCATAGCATAGTATACAAAATTACAAGTCGCTTGGCCCAACAAAGTTCTAAAACTAAATTCAGTTTTTGTATTTGTATGACTATTGCCCTAAATCTTGTGAAATGCAAATGATTTACTCGTCTGGTGTTACACTGTGAGGATTACTCACGTAATATGTTTAACCTCTCTCGTTTGAACCCGACTAGAACACTGAATGACTAGTTTCAGCCTGAGCAGAGAAGATGCAGACATAACAAGCTGAGGCAGTCTTCTTCTGGCATAAACCATCTTTGTTTCTCTCCTCCGTTTAGGTGTTTTTACATCAGAGTGAGCTGGCAGATTGGCCGGCCAAGCTGTATAGGGGAGATCTCCTCATTCATCTCACACACACACACACACACACACAACACACACACACACACACACACACACACACACACACACACACACACACACACACACTCTGCTGGTCTTCCTACCAACAGCTGCAGGACTCACAGCATCTCCTGCACAGCTGACCCGGATACACTGACGCCTATCAAAAGAGCTGTTGTAGTCCACTGATGCCCCCCCCCCCCCCCCCCCCCCCCCCCCCCCCCCACACACACACACACACACACACACACACACACACACGCATGCACATCGCCACTTTACGGCAAGAGACCTGAAGCAGGAAACAGGAGCACTGATGGCTGTTGGTGTCTTCATAATCCCCGTTTTGACATTTTATTTTTTAAATCCTGAGATTAAAAGTGGATGAATGAAGCTATATCCAAACATTTGTTAAACTGAGTCAACTGATATTTAAAGCTGCTCACACAGGTTCCAAAATTCTTGTACAGATGCACAGACACAGAGACACAGCCACACTCACTCACTCACGCACACATGACCAATCTCATTATCTCCCGGTGGAGATAATAATAATAATAATCTAATGATCCTGTATAATATATAATAACCACTTTACTTTTGTAAAGGATCTGAATTCTTTGGCCACAACCTTTGGTTTTTAGCTCCTAATTTTGGCTCATAAATCTTCTTTTGGTATTCTTTGCTGTTGTTTGACCTAGTTGCATTATGTAATTGCGATTTGTACCATCATGCCCCACATTCGGCAGCAAGAGAAGATGACTGGTGCAGTCAATAAAACAAATTGTTTCCTGCTTTGTTTTTTTTGTTTTGTTTTTTAACCAGGGCTTACAAATGAGGCCCGGCAGCTGTGTTTTCTTTTTTTTCTGCTCTCATCACTGGCACTTTCATCCACATCCAAAACGCACAGTGGATTCGTCTTGCCTTTCTGTCACACACCCACGGATCTTATTTCATTTCTTTTTTTAAAAACAGATCAGCATGAATGCACTGAAATGAAAGAAGGAGCTCCTGATTCCTCAGCGGATTCACGTTTGTTTATCTGTGGTGTAATTATGGCTTCTATTTTTAATACCTTTATGAATATGCAGTAGCTGCTGTAATGGAGCTTTACTTATCTTGTTTGCCTTAAATTGGACAGTTTATGAAGTCATATAGTGTCGGTATCCCTGTAACACTGAAACAGCCACAAATTATAGATTGTGTATTTACAGTTTAGAATGATTCAGAGTGATTTTGACATTTTTGATACATACAACTACAGACATGTATACATACATATACTGTACATGAGCTACTTCATATATATATATATCAATTCTGTATTTGTTTCTTTGCACTATTTGTTTACAATTTACAGAAACACTTAACAAGCACATGGACATTGTTGCTTTATATACATATTAAATATAAGTTAAGATGAGCCTTTATTGATCCTCAGAGAGAGTCAGGTGCTGAGCAGCCCAAAGACAGACATAAGTAAAGATAGACAGAACAAATAAAAAAAATACAAATAAACAAAATAAGAAGTACCCAGTACAAGAAAAGACAAAATATGAACCAGACAAGAGCAATTTAAAACAAAATGACCAGGTAAAGTGACAGTGGTGTGGTTAATTGAAGCACCAAAATGAAAATGATGAACAGCATCAAGAAGAAGACAAGAAAACAAAGAGCAAGAAACAAGATGTCAGACATCAGAGATGAGAGAAAACCAGGGCAGTGACTTCACAGAGGGAAATAAAAGAGGCCTTGGTGAAAGGAGGACTCAGACAGAGAGGGGAGAGAGAAATGGCGGGGAAAAGGGGAACGAGAGAGAGGGACGAGACGATATCGAGGCCACAGGACGGGGCGGGGAGGGACAATGAGCTCAGCCGTGGCTGCCGCTGGAATCAGCAGGTTCACCTGATGACACATCTGTCTGTCTGACTCACCCAGACTCTCTAATCTCACTCTTAAAAAACTGCAGGGACGACACAGAGGGGAGAGACAACGCACGCCACCGTGGGATTACATGATGAGGATTCAGGCCAGTTTCAGGCTTTCATCATGTATCAAATAATGACCTGATTTATTGTCCACTGCTGACTTGACGGATGTCCCTGATGCACTGATCTGTTGCAGGGATGCTGACTCATTTGACAATCAGTTGTTTGAACAGACAATTACATTTGATGGACAATACAGAGTTTACAAGGTACAAACAAAGAAGTATACATTTACAAAACTCAGATCATAAGTGCACACATTTATGAATGATTTAAGACTCGTTGCATCTGTTTGAATAAATTAGAACTACATTGTGGCCTAATATTGTTCTGCATACATGTGGCAATACTGCCCTCTAGTGGACATTTAAAGTCTACGTTGTCTGTGCAGGCAGAGACTGCATTCATTTTCTAGTGACAGGTTTAAAATGTAGTCTGAAAGAATGACTATAACTTTATTAAATTATGATTATTATTTACCCTTTAAGGAGGGGGGGGGGGTCATGTACAACATTGAACTGACCAATACGAAGTTTGACAACACGAAGGCAACTGAAACATACTGTACGTTGCAGAACCTCGTTGATGAAACAATACTAAAACGAAGCGTAGTAAAGTAGTTCCACCTTCACTGAACGCACGCGCGCTCCCACGGCCATTGGTGCACTATCAGAGGCTAACTACCTCAGCACGAGACCTGTGTGTTTAGCGTGGTGGGGGGTAGCACGAGGTGTTCTTTGTAAAACAACGTGCTAACTGACATACATACAAACATACAAACAAACAAACACAGCGGACTAAAAACATAACCGCTTCGTTGCGAGAGCAATTAATCAAAGCAACCCACAGCTAAACGGAAGAGCTCGTGAAATGTAATTAATTAATTAATTCTTCGTGCCCACCTGTCGCTCACAGGAGGAAGAGAGTTCCATCCAGGTAACAGGGCTTTTAGCTAGTTTTGCTAACTGATGCTAGCTTCTTTGGTTTACGTTTTTCACTTGACCGTTAGAAGCAATTTGAAAGTGACTGCTGAGGACAGTTGCTGGTTGTAGTTTTGTGGCTTTTTGTTTATTAAACAAAAGTGTAGTCACATGTTATGTTTTGTTTATTTGATATGTTTAAACCATTAAAATGTGCTTAAGTAAAATGTACCTCAAAACACTAAATCTAAGTCATTACACTGTTCATGGGTGATTTTGGTGTACTGGAGGCATTTAAGTGCAACTCTTGCACCCCTTAAGCTCTGTTGGATCTTTACGGTGTTGTATTATACTTCACGTTGTATAACTATGACCAGAAACTACATTTATATATGTTATATTGTTGCTCAAAATCATAACAGGAATGTGTTGTTTTGATGGTGTTGCACATAATATAAGTAGTAGGAGTAGCTAGTATTGAGGTTGAGCTGCAGCTATTAGGTAACTATCGATTAATCGAACGACTGATGCTCACTGGGCAATTTTTTTCATGATAGTAATGGAATAATTTATTTTTCAAACATTTGATGGTTCCAGCTTCTCAAATATGACAATTTGCCTCTTTCTTTTGCCATAACATTAAATGAAACTGGATGTCTGTGGTTGTTGGACTGTTGGTCAGTCAAAACAACACATTTTAAATTGTGATGCGCATTTCCCACATTTTTTCTCATGATTTATAGGCCTAACAATTTCTTGATTAATCCAGATAATAATTGACAGATTAACGAATTATGAAAGTAATGGCCCTTTTTTGTTTTTTTGGTTTCTGCAACATCATGCGATTGTAAACTAACACCACTTGATGGCTGATATATAAGTTGACTCCTGTGTTCCAGGTGGCTGTGGCTCAGGAGATACAGTGTGTCTTCCTCGAATTGGAAAATCGTCAGTTTGATCCCCAGCTACTCCTGTCGGCTTGTCGAAGTGTCTTTGGGCAAGATGCTGAACTCCAGATTGCTCCAGAAGGCAGTGCCACAGATATGTGAGTGTGTGTGAAAGAGCAGTAGATCAGATCCGGATGGTGCAGTTTGCCCCTTGTATGAATGTGCATTACATTTTAGACTCATTCTATTTAAATTTGACTTCTTTTAAACAAAGGAGGCATTTCTTCTCTACCAGAATTGCAGTGTGGAAAGGGCTTTAATGAAGCATATTATTATTATTATTACTAAATAAGATGTGGAATTGTCTTCAAAGGCTTTATAAAACTGAAATGTGGAGAATTTGGCTGCTCTGCTCAACACCTGATGTCTCCAGTACTCTCCAGCAGAGGGCAGTTGATCCACGTGGTTTTGTTGTTATCCCCTTTGCCGCAATCCTTTGCTTCTCTGTACATTGACTGATGTTAAATCCTTGAGTGACAGTGTAGTTAGGATCTAACCTGTATTGGAAGGGTGCTAAATGCTTTTTAAAGTAGTTCTGGACTTGACAACAGTAGTGAAACTCGATTGAATGTCCCAAATTAAGCATAGGCCTGTCAGAGCTGGTTGTTCACAAATATTACAGTTCGGATCACAAATGAACAGGACTAGACGCCAAATACATTCCCGCAAATCCTGGGTAGTGATTGACCAGTGTGACTGATATGTTAATCAAGTGGAACTAAACTAGGGTCCCGGGCCCTCAGGGGCCTTTGGGGGAAGTCAGGAGGTACCCCAGCGACATGACAAATAACAAGAATGTATCCCTACTTGTCTGCACTGCATCCATACTGTGAAGTGTTTTTATGGGTTCACAATAAGTCAGATAAACAGTTTTATCAAATGGTAGTCTTTCCTAGAGCTCAAACAGTTAGTTGATTAATCGGTTGATGAAACATTTATTTTTTGGCAATTATGCTGAAACTTCTATGGTTCCACCCCAAACCAAGTTGCTGGTTTTCTTCTTTGTCATTAATTTCAATGCTTTTGGGTTTTGGACTGTTAGTGGGACAAAACTGCCTGAATATGTCACCTTTGGTTCTGGAAAAATTGTAATTAACATTGTCACTTATTCTGATATTTTAACAACCAACCATTTAATAAAATAATGGAGGAAATACCTGATAAAGTAAGACCGGTATGACTGACATGCTAATGTGATGGAATGTTTGACTGCATCGTTATCTTTTTTCATCATTTCACTATAAATATAAACGGTTTTATTAAACTAAAGCTGAATTTTTATTTTTGTACCACAGCTAAAGTTGCTGCATGTTTTCCGTTCTGGCATCTTGTATGTTTATGTGTTGGCCAACCTGTCTGTCTTTGACCATCCTGTCTTGGAGGGGGGGGGGGTGCAGGGTCAAACCTGTTAACCTCTCCATTGAAGAACACATCATCAGCGGGGGACGATGTACAACTACTACACCTTTAGGCACACAAACAGACACCCTGATCCCACAGGCAGAACGTAGCTTTCAGCACTGAGCAAACATTTGATACGACAGCGGATCAGCACACCAACACCCCCCCTCCACCCCCATTGGCTCGCCGTGTTTCACTCCATTGCTTGTTCTATACGGTGTGCGGATTCAATAGAGTAGATGGCAACATGGAGGTGAGATTTATCTCCCGAAAGAGGACACACACACACACACACACACACACACACACACACACACACACACACACACACACACACACACACACACACACACACACACACACACACACACACACAGCACTTCAGAAGAGACATTCATGGTGGTGACTTCGGTGTTGAAATTGAGATATTGGCTGTGTGTTTACGGTGTGACGGGATTTATAGGACCAGAAAGTGAAGCCTTTCAGCCCCTGTTTTGAGATTTTGGGACTACTTGTTTGTTGTTGGAGCGTAGCCTGTGGTGTTAACCCATGACCCCGCTGACCTCTGACCTATGGGATGACAGCTCCATCCACGCGTCTGGGAGAGGGGCTGTCGCATAACGGAAACATCCAGACCAAGGGCAGGGCTGATGGGGAGGGAGGGACAATTAGGGGGTTGGTGTGGCTAACACCGGATCAAAACCACCGGGAGTGTCAGGCTACCGGATACATAATCTGTCTGCAGGAAAAGTGTAAAAAGATGCCACAGGCTGGAGAGGAGAGTCGGGATTAAGAGCTCAGCTTTGTTAAAGGTTTCTCCCAGCAAGTGATGTGTGCAGTGAGCAGATTGAATGACTGATTAAGTTTGCAGTGCAGCGCAAAGGTAGTTATGTACACATGCACAAAAGATCACTGGGTCAAGTGCTGGATAGACAAAAAATAGAGCTTGCAATTTTTGTAATATGCCACCAGCAATATGTTTGACAGTAAAAGTTGGCATTAATTGCCTTAAGTTTATTTATATTGCACATTTAAAAACAACAGGGTTTAACCCAAGGGTCTTTCCACTCGAGGCTGATGGGTTAAGATCTGCCTCAAAACAGGTAATTAAAGAAAAAATAGGTGCATAAAAGGCAATAATACATAATGTAATACAATAAAACAATAATAAAGCTTCAATCTTAGGAAAAACTGTGTCGCACATTTATTACTCATAAACCAGCCCAGCTGCAACGATACCCAATGCACAAGCGGTTAAATCCATCATTTATGGCTCCGGGGTGCTTGTTTTCAACATGGCGGCTGGGTCATAAACGCTCTCAACCTAAAGCTTAACAGCGCACTAAAATCCCCAATTCCCCAATCATATTGCAGACTTTCTAGAGAGGCCACATATTCTGTGCTTACTGGAAAACATTTATGAAATCACGCACAAAACCATTTACCATTATGCCATTTAATGCAACAGTGCACTCATAAAAAATGCTGTCTTGGATGGAATATTTGACTCAGTTTAAGCTTGCAGTAGATTTAGTTCAAGTTCAAGACATGAGGTGATTATTTTGACTTTCATGCCACTGAAGTGCCGCCTTTTTCCTGGATTTGTTTTGGGGAAACATTGCGTGTTAATTGTTTCTTTTGAGCATATAGAGCATATATGGAAAGAACGTTGAGGCCAAAGCTCAAGCTGCTTCAGGGGAACATTGGGGTTCAAGTGGTCAAGGTTCCTGCTTTTACATTGCTGTTTATTTTATCTGGAACTCTGCATCCCCCAGCTTTTGATGGCTCACTGAATTTATTACTGTTTTTGCTGATAACCACCTTCCAGTGAGGTTATAAGGTCCACATTTGTCATCTGATTATTTTTTTTCAGGTGACAAGCTTCCCATCTACCTTTGCTGATGTGACCAAACGTCTCGAGTCGTCCGCCTGAATAACTGCTGAGGGCGTCTTTTCATTCCCGCCTGTGAGCCCTTCAGGCTGCCGGAGGAGAAAGTCGAGGTGGGTGACCACAAACATCCGTGTGCCAGCACAGTGCTACACATGTATTGCACAGGCTCACGTTATCTTCAAAGCCTGTCGCCTCCAACATGTGATACGGCTCAGACCTCAAAAAGAAAAAAGCGGCAGACATCTTGCATTCCTAAACCCATTCCACAAAGTACAATAACTTCCTTGAATTCTTCGACCCTCGACGGCGGAGCCAGGGCACATCCTGTTGTCCTCGCGGCACTTCCTGCTCATGCGGCTCAATCAGTCATTCCGCGTTGCCATGGCCACTCGAAAACACTGTGCTCATGCTTAGCTGGCACGCTAGCAGGTAATGGTTGGATAATTGTGGGGTAAAGAGATGCGGCATCAGTTGGATCATGTTGCCATCAGCTTGCAATTTTGTTGTAATGTGGGTGATTAAAAGTACGGTACATATTTGCATGATAATTGCAGTCTTTGTGAATGTAAGTCTGACCACTAATAGTGGTTCTAGTTGTTGTTTTTTAACCCCCTAACATCTGTTTTCTTGTTCGATTCCCTTTACAAGTTTACTGTTGTTAAACTCATCTTAGTCATCATCTTAATCATCATAGTAAATCTGCGTAGTGTTTGGTTGTGATATGAACTTTCTTTCTTGTGCTGCTTAGCTGGAAACACTGAACTCAGAGGAGAAAAAAATACAATAGCAGACCTATACCTGGCCAGTTTGACTGAAATACTGCCTGCCTGCAGTAACACAGAGGCATGTTGACCGTAACAGCCTAAATCAGGGCTGATGCTCACGATTATGAAGCCTGTAAAAGCTGCATACTGCGTATTTATTTTTTGGATGAGAGCTCGGTGTGTTTCATAATCACGTTCTTGCTGCCAGAACAGCATTCATTTGTCCGCTTCCAGCTCGACAGTCCTGGCCAGACTTTCATCCTGCTTTGTTAGAAAGAGAGAGAAAGGAGGAAAGCAAGTAGGCTCTCCTGGGTATAGACTGACCCTGGAGGGATGCATTCAATTCTGCTTCCTGCACTGCCTCCAAATCAGACTGGCTACAGTCCTTTGAAGGGAAGTTTAGCAGGTCAAAGGACTTGTCAGAGATTTCTTTTGCATCATACTTAGATGATTTGTTTGCCTTGGTTTCTTTTTTTATCGTCTCTCCACATAAACCCCACCTGCAAATATCTTGACGCCTTACGTTAGCTTTGAAAGCAGAGGAGGGATGTTACAAGCCCTCATACCCTGATGGGATGAGGATGAGCCATCGAATAAGAGACGACAGAGATAGCGGACTGAGGTGGCGGTCCATGACATCATGCATCACGAAGGCCTCCACCCGCCCGTATGCCAGCAGTCTAAACTCCACGCCTCCGTCTGCTGCCTGTAAACATGGTGGCTGACACCGGCTCTCAGTGCATTAGCGCAGGAATGTGCAGACTCTGTTTTGTCAAGCAGGCAGCTGGGATTGAGGAATGAACCTTTACTTCTTACAGTGAATTTTTTGCTCCCTCATTTCACCCAGTTGATTCTTCAGCTGTTACCACACTGCTGACATTTGAGTGGAGCCGATTTTGACATTTGGTGGAGAAAGTCGTAACGTTCAGGCGACGATGAGGGTATTCGTGACTGTACACTTTTCCTCATGATTTATCCTCGTATCTTGTCATGCCGAGGAGTTTTCACGCCTTTTTGGATCCGCCGTATCAGATGGCATACCGGATGCACGCGTCTCGACGAGGGCGAAGTTACGCTCGGATATTCTCGAGATCAGGTTGTTATCTGAAATGCCCCTACACAACCGATCCCAAACAGTCACAAACAACGTTCTAATGCTGCAACAGGAATGTATCGATGTAGGGTCTCGAGTCCCAAATTATTTATTTACGTTAACTGTAATCTTGTATTCCAGGTACACTTTTGATATAAATCTAAAATGTTTAGTTTGCGAGCTCTATATTTTGGAAAAACCGACACAATTTAAGCATATAGTTAAATAGTCAAACAGATGAACATCACTTACAAATGTTCTCATAAGCTTTCATCATCCGTGCTTCAGTGTAATGAAGAATATTATATATACTGTTGATTAAAGGAATCGGGACAAGATCTTTGCAGGAGGGCTGTCGGCTGATTCGGTGTTTGAGGTTTTTTCGAGCAAACATAGTTGTAGTCCAGTTATGAGCCATTTTGCTAAAAGTTATTACAAAGCTGTTAAAGAATCAGAAAAGGGATCAGTTTAATGCTAAGTATGTTTGCACAAACAAGGAATATGACTCAGTCATTTGTGCAGAACAATAAACACAGAACATAATTAAAAATAAAAATATGAACATTTTCAATAGAGTTTAAAGTTGTTAAAGTGCTTGAATTTAAATTGTACTAACGACAAGTACTTTTACTAGGACTCTTTGAGTGTGGGACCGTTTGTTTCTCACAATGAAAAACATCTCTGGCACGCATCCATTGTAGTCAGAAGTGTTATTACCTTTACATACCTTTTAGTTTCAGCAATTAGACATGAGTCAAGCTGTTGTAAAATTAGATGGAATTACGCCAGAGGAGGGCGAAGAACTGAACACCAGGCTGACATGTTGAAACAGATGAAATTTATGCATGTTTTCGATGTTGCATATTATTTAATGTGGTCCATGCTGTTTATTGACTCTAGCATGATCACCGAAAACCCCTCTAAGCCTCTTCCCCCTCAGCCCTCATCAAACTTCACACAAATATGTTATGATCTTCTAACTGCTTTCCACCAACAGGGCAGCATATAAGGAATGCTGCTTAATGTCATCGGCTGTCAGTCGGACTTAAATCCAGCCGCTCTGTAACACTGCGAATATGTTAAACCCTGTGATGTCATGGCGTGAGAGTCGGGGAAAGGAAAACTGCCTGCACGCGATGTTGTTAATGAAGCGGCGTGTGTGTGTGTGTGTGTGTGTGTGTGTGTGTGTGTGTGTGTGTGTGTGTGTGTGTGTGTGTGTGTGTGTGTGTGTGTGTGTGTGTGTGTGTGTGCGTGCGTGCGTGGGAGCAGACATGGAACAGATTTGTTTGAGAGCTCCCTAAGGTATTTTATTAGAGGTGCAGATGTGTGTCGAGATCAATGCAGATTAAGAAGCGTATGTAAGAACTCATGAAGGAATCTTCTCTTGTTGCTGTAAGTCGGTCCTGAGTTTTTAATGTTTGTGGGCAGTTTGCATTTAAATGATCCTAAACCTAAAATCAATCCGTGATTCAGAGTCAATTCTTGACTTTGGATCCAGCAGTTAACAAAAATCACCTCACAAGGTCCCTTTAGTACCTTGGTCTGGAGCTTTCAATCATATCACACGATCTTCATCAGGAAAATGTTCTTATTATTTCAGCATATTTTGTCAGCTGCTGTTTCCAAACTCAAGAATGAAGTTTGAATCTCTACTTTTAAGCCAATGTGGACAAAAAGTCCTTAAAGTGCAAATTTGAACATCTGCAATTCCATAAGCAAACTCAATCTGCTCATGAAGATCATGTAATATGATTGAAAGATCAATAACAGCTACTAAATGGACCTCGTGGTGAGATTTCGTTTTGTTGACTAATAAGTTGAATTGTCAACAATTACTGCAACATCACATCACCAGCGTCATTCCCAATCATGACTACAAGCTCTACAATTTTTTCTAGAACGTCGTGGTCAATAAGGTCAGATAAGATGAGCCGTAATTAAATACAAAACTACAATACAAGTTTCAGTGATATCTAGAATATTTGACCTGAAACTGCACCGTTCGCTTTTGAGTAAAAAGCTGTAAACAAAACACTGACATATTATCACCTTCTAAAGTTGTTAGACGTGGACGGAGCACTTGATGAGGCACTGTTATGGTCAACAATGATATATTATTATATACAGTATTTAGATTGTCACACACTAAATACTTTATATTAGATTTAGCTAATGGTTTACACCTGGCTACCATCGCTGTATAGGCCTACATGTGGACCTGGAGTAACGAGAGGATATCTGATAACAGCTGCTCATCAGGTGATAACCTTGATGAAGATGGCTCCACCACATATTGTGGGCTTTGTCTTTATGGATTTTACATGAGCTGTATGATTCTTCAGGGCAAAGATGCAACAAAATATGCAAAAAGATGATTCGATAAGAAGACGTGTAAGAGAGAATTCTAGTCAAGGTCCAAAAGCTTTATCAATTAACATTTTAATAAAACTGCATATATTTGGTGTGAATGTATTATGGAGTATATATGTATGTCCATTTAGTTAAAGTTAATATATAGTTTTCCACTGCATTGATTACCAAAATTAAATGTAGGGCTTTTTATTCTCTACAACTTTATAAGTAATAAATACTAATCAACATTCATTTTAAGTTAAATTGACTGCTGTGAGTAGGATTGGGGTTTAAAAGCATTTGATCAAAAATCTAAAATGAATGTTGAATTTGCTTGACGAATCCGAATACCAGCCATTTATATATAGCTTTCAATAATTTGAAGCAACAAAACAACCAGTAAACTGGAAAAAAAGAAAAAACAAAACTAATATTTGGGAGCTTAAAGTGAAATATAGATTTTTAGAGAACTAAAGCTAAGGTTTTGGCAGATAGAATATTTATTTGCTATATAGCTAAATGATTACCTGCTTGATTTGCACATCTGTATTTGCTAATAAAAATGAAATGGGCAGTAAGACTTTCATTGCACTCGGAGCTTATGCATCTGTATTTGTAAAGCAAACTGACAAGATGACATGCAAGCAGTATTGCAGTGAAATTTAGCAATTATTGGTTTGTGTCAAAGTTTAACCTTTGTGGAAAAATTCCTTTGGTTCAAAGCATTTCGACAGCCGAGTCTACATTCTCGCTTTGAGGTTTATCTTCAGCGACGATCTAACCGCTGAATCTCACCTGAACTTACACTGGAACGCAACTTGAACTAAGACCAGAGCTGCTCAGCGACAGCGCTAAGAGGGAGTGTTTTGTTGTGAAAACCTTTTCGCCCATAGCAACACATTTTCACACAATCCAAATGAGAAATACAGTAGCAGTCAGATCAAAGGCCGTATAACCGCAAACCTCAAAGTCAACAGAACCTGTCTGCCAATCAATAACCCGGCCTCCTTATTGCAGAGTCCACGATGAGGAACTCGTGCGAGTGTTCCAGTCGGACCTGAATAACCAGCGAACGGCAAAACAGCAGCAAAGCCAGAGTGAGAGCAAGGCAGCAGGAAAGTGGTGGAAATGCTCATTGTTTTTGAGTGTTAGAAAGACCTTTGTGTTTCTCTCAGTCACACAATGATTGGGTTCCTACTTTTTTTTTTTACCTAAATTCTTCGAAGGCCCCTTAATTTGAAGCCCTCTTCCCTCTGAGCACATTAGCTTGTTTTGCGTGGTTGGAAACTCCTCCGTGAGGAGTGGTGAGAATGTGGCTCTGGCTCCAATGCCAAACTCCTCAGGGCATCCATAGTTCAGAGAGATTCTCACCAACTTAATGATTGACTGGCTTTGTTCCGGATTAAAATAGATGCTTCTGTGGAAAAAAAAATTACAGCTGTCAGTCACATTGTCCTTTTATTGCACATCTCCATAACCCTTAATATATAGGCCGCAACACTCATATTAAGAGGTATTAAACTAACATGTTGCAACATGCTGACTGGCATTGTTCAGGACAAGAAATCTCCTCTCTGGAATCTGTTCCAAGAAGAAATGACATTAGAGTTGCTTTTAGGTCCCAACCCTGGTTCCTCTAAACATTTGTAATGTATTCAGATCATTTGCAGCAAAATGTTTTGAGGGAAATGTAATGCTGCCTGGATTATGGAAGACTGTAGAGATGCACCGATCAATTGGCCAGCGATCATTTTCAGAGGATCAGTCTCATATTTCAGTTTTTCCCCCCCAGGTCACATTTTCACCTGTGTGTCTCGTGATAGTTTTACGTCGGTACTCAATCACACACACACACACACACACACACACACACACACACACACACACACACACACACACACACACACCGGTCGGTGGTGACTGAGTTCTTCAGTGACGTAGACATTCATTTTGCAAATTTTAATACCAGCATGTCCAAAATAAGCTGTGGAGGAAGAACCTTAAAAACACTTGGAACATTTGTATCAGACACTTATCATATTGTCATTCATTCCCATGCATGCTGCTCGGAGGAATCACAGTGACCGCCTCGTTGTTTATAGAAAAAAAACATGATTTAAGTTTTTAGGGTTATGTTGATAGAATTATTCGACATTTTGGAAATCACGCTTATAAACTCTCTTGCCAAGAATTAGATGAGAAAATTTATACCACTCTCAGATTTGTGTGCTAGTACAGTGTCTATCCAAATCCAATGGACTGTTAGCCTAGCTTAGCATAAAGACTGGATGCTGATGTCAAAAAATATGGCTACTAACACCTCCAAAGCTCGTTTATATATATATCTATATATATATCTATCTATATATCTAGATATAGATATATAGATATAGATATAGATATATAGTTATATATATCTATATATATATACGATGAGCCGGGTGCAGTGACTGTGGATTAGATAACTAACAACCTAGGAGACGAGTTTTGGGCGTTTAGACAGAACCAGGCTTGCCGTTTCTCCCTACTTCCTGCCTTTATGCTAAGCTATCAGGCGCTGCACTGTGGCACCCAGCGACTCGGTTTGTTTGCACGTGTTGTCTTCTTTCTGTGTTGTCGTCTTTGTGTTTAATCGTCTTGTTTTTACCAACCATACGTTTCTTGGAAATAAGTCATTCAGCATGAAAAATCTTCGGCAACTAAGACCAAAACAACCGATTAGTCAACTATTCGACTAAGAGGGGGCAGCACCATTGTTTTCCCCTTAGGAGTCTCTGTGTGTCCGTCTCTGGAGGTTGAGTTTGGAGATGGATGTGGTCTGAGGAAAGGCCTCGCAAGTAGGGGGATAGGAAGTAGGGATGGGGCAACAGCCACACAAAATGTTTCCAACCAGAATGGCAGGAGAAGTTCAAATGGTGACGGAACAGACAAAATGTTCTGCAGCACTTCTGAGAGGGCCGGCAGGACAAATGACTTCACCAAAGGGTCCATCAAATTTCAAATCCTCTGCACTCACAGAAAACAGTCAATGCTCCGACCACACATCAGCTGTGCATTTAACAGCAGAGTACCATGAAACAGCACGGTGATAACGCAACCAAGCTTGTCTCTTGTTTAAAACATGACAAAAATAATTCATCCCATGCTGTCAGTTTGCTGGATGATAGATTTATTGATTTCTCGAAAAAAAATTTTATTTCGAAAGCGACAAAACTTTCAGTGATCAACATTGAAGTGACTGTCCAGGTCAAATTATTAAAGAAACTGAACATTACAGTAGACAAAAAGCTCATAATGTTCCTAAAAATTGGATAAAGAGGGGAGGACCGAAACATGTTTCCTGGGCAGCTGTCACTAGACATAAGATACTTATACCAAGCTTTCCTGGGATCAATGTGCACAGGCTGTTTTTTAAAAAGGGCCAACAGCGCATGTATTTTCTCAGAGCTTATCTTCCTGTGGGACGATCATGGACGCGCAGCAGTCTGATCTGCACCGCCTGTACAGGAAGTAGTATGTTATACATAGAGATGTGCAAGATATATCGTATTCATTGATAGATCATGATCACAGACTTCTGTTGTTCTGTGTTTTATATGCGTCTACGTTATGTTCATCGTTTACTGTGCTGTACCACAAATTACCCCTTTGGGGACATTCAAGTTTTCTAAATCTAAGCTAACCGCTTTAATGCACACTCAATGAGAGTGGTGTTAATCCTCTCATCTCACTCTTGGCAAATTTTAAAGTGTAAAAGAATGTTTCCAAAAATGTCAAAGCATTACTTTTTGGACTATAGAGGCAAAAAGGCATTTACTCACAGTAGTTTCCTGTTTACTCGCACAGTTTGAGGAGTGGATTAACAGGTCATTTCACAGATTATGTTTTGGTCTAATGCATGAAATTACTGGATTCTTTTTGGAAAAAGGCAGCTAGCTTCTGTATTAAACAGCGTAGACTGACACTCAACAAAAGTGTATTTAACCACAAACGGGACAACCTGACATTGCAAAAAACTGGTAAGAATGTCGTCAGTGAGCATAATCCAGGGAGCAATTACATTTCCTTCAAAATGTTTATAGAAAAAATCATTTAGTATCGTATAATTACAATTTCTAGGAGAGGGGCTTTTTAGTCCATATCTCCACAATTTTAGCATTTAGACCGCAAATCTCAAATTCAGCTGTGATGATGCGTTAATTGATGTTTACATTTACATTCCAGCAATTTCCAGATATACCTGCTCTGTATCCTCCTTTATTTCTATCATTTTATGCAGCGAGAAGAGGCTTTTTATGCAAGAGCCGGTATCTGTATTTCAAATGATTAATCTTAAGCGCCGGGTGATTGCGGGGCCTTGCAGCGCAAGTCAGCGCAAACCGCAGGCTTGTTTATGACAAGTACATCCTTCAAAGGAACAGGTTCATTTTGCTTCTCGTAATCACAGTGTGTTGTGTCTACATGCAGCTCTGCAGTTTGTGAGCAGGAGCACGCCCAGAGCATATAATTTGGTAAACAAGATATTCAATAAATGCAACGCCTGACCTCGTTTCACCTAAAAAAAAAAAAATGTAATTGCATAACACGATGGGAGGCTCTTTCCTCAGGCCTCCTCTGCTCGCTGATGATAAAAGACGATAAGAGTTTGTTTTTGAGATACTGGTTAGTATTTTCATAATATTTTTACCTGAAGAGACCAACCGCCAAGACATTTGACATTAACTCAAAGGCGTCCTGGACTCCCGTCCAAAACAGCGGACGCTGCCAAATCAGCACGGCGCGTTCGATCCTTTCACCTTTTACATTCATAACGACTTCCTGTTGAGTGTGCGAGGGCGTAGGATTTAAAGTGAGCAGCATTCCAGAAGTGGCTTTACATTTTCCATTACATCAGAGCTGTCTGAAGGGCATAAAGGGGAGAGAATTGCTGTCACTTAGCAAGACAAAGGCCTTGTCTTTTTAAAGAACAAGCAGGGATTCCATGATGCACACGGGTCGGCGGTAGAGGCCGGCGTATTGATGTGTCAACATATTGGCGTCGTCCTCTCAGATTCCAGGCAGCATATTGTCTCGAATTCCTGAACATTATCCACGTTATTCATTACTGGTACTTCTTCTAACGAGGCAGCTCGAGCAGCCTCAGTCCCTCCGTCGGCAGGGCTCTTATCTGCAGCGCTGCAGGAGCCACTCTGAGGTTCCTGTTATTGCGATCCCGCGGTGTGCAGGCAGATACTCGCACCCAAATCTGGCTGCGGCCGGAGTGCTCGCCTGTTCCACCGCCCGACAATTCGGATTGTATAAAAGCAGAAAATGAGGATTGTTTGTTATCACAATGCCAGTCTACAGTGGCTGGAGCGTGCGTTGTTTTGACTCTGAGAACAATCAACTGTTGCAATAAAAGAGCCTCCCCCCCTCCCTCCTCCGCACAGCTCACCTCCTCCCTCCTTCCCTTCCCTGGTTATTTACAGTAAGAGTTGCTCTAAAAATGTCACCGTCCTTATTCTTTACTTTTCTTCTTAGGACTTTCCTCTTGTTGACAGCTGTCGACAGTAGGTCTTAATTAATTAGATAATGGTTTATAGGCGTCTTGTGTAAGCCTGGAAGAAAGGCATCATCAAATCACAAGTGTGTTGAATAGGAACGTCTTGAAAGGCTGTCATGCGGATGGGACTCTCCACACGTCATACATTCGTTGTAATTGTATTGTAGTTGACTGTCCTCATTTGGTGCCCGCTTTTTTTTTTTTTTTTAAACCTCCCTTCAATGACTGTTGTCTAAGCCCCGCCCCGTTTGTTGCTGTTGCCACACTTGAATCCTTGATTTCAGAAAGAAGTAAACAAAAGCAGACTTCTAATTTGTTACCGCTGGCCGTTAATTTGCTGGCTTAAATGACAGCTGTTCCTGGCAAATGTAGCTCCAGCTAGCTGTCTGACTAACATTACCTTTTTTTTAATTATTTATATAAATGAGGCTAGGCTAAATTACAAGGAGGTCTCAAACCGCAGCCTCCAAAATGATCATACAGTTGAATCACAACCTGAACTGTAGATTATAACCCTTCTGAAGGTAGGATGTGTGGCTGTACTGTTGTGTTAGACCCCATAAGTCAGGGCTTTCATTGGTCGTATGTGTGAAACTGCGCCCTGCGTTCTGCCTCGGGCGACATCGCAACCTTTTTAACATTCCGGTAATTCAAAATGAAGAGAAAAATGCTGCAGCGCACGTTACACCTGTCCCTGAGAGGCCGAGCCGAGCCATCGTCAGCAGAGGTAATCACTCCACCACCCGTCTCCCCGTCCCCGGTAAGATGCCCAATCCTGACCAGAAGTGCTGGATTCATTTCAGAAGGGTAATAATAACGCAAGACAACTTTACTGCCAATTTCCTCTCTGCTTCGATCGATCGTCAAACAGCTGTTCTGCTCTCAATGTAATAAATTACCAATAACAACTGACAAAAAGATAACACTTAATTATTAATTATTGCGGTGCCAAAAGACCTGTAAGTTTTAGCGAGGTGAAACAATTTTTTCATTTCTAGATATATGTGGAAGCTCCAAAAATGTATAAAACTGTGGTTAGTGTAACTGCTGGTGTGCACGGTATGGAAAGATTGATACCGTCGCCTCACAATGTACTGTGCCTTTTTAAAAACTAGCTTTTTCATTGGTGTTAGCGCCACTTAGGAAAGTCTGGAGCGAACAACAGGAAGCTGAGCTGCATGTTTATGGAGCAGGTAGCTTACAGATGATACGGAGCCTTTTGTCACAGAAAAGCTGTGAACTCAATCGCTCCGCAGAGATACCATCTAAAATGGAAAACTACTTACTGATTGAGACTTAAAAAGCCTTTCAGCTTTCCTCTCCAGACTTTCCATCCTTTTCTTATGAAACTGAACACTGTGTGTGTCTGTTTGAGGGGGGGGGGGGGGGGGGGGGGCTGTAGGTGGGCGGTGGAAAGGTGGGAGTCTCCCCTTTCAAAAGGGCCGAGAACAAAACAGGAAACCATCCCGTTGTTTTGGCTCGTGGTCGCTACAAGTGTTTGGAATTTGGCGGAGGTGAATTCACATGTTGTGTTCACGTCCACGCTCAGGTCAGAGCATGCACACACGCAAACACAAACACATCCACGATCGCACACAGCGCAGGGGAATGTCTGGCATGCCTCAGTAAGCAAGACGCACAAAGACTACGAAACCCCCCCTCATCTACCCAGCTCCACCACTGCCCCCCTCCCATGGGTGTTATGAAGAGCAGTCGCTGAATAGACTAAATACCCGCTGAGATGGTTCTGTGACCTTGGTCCGAATCTGGACTCGTGTTCTTTGTGGGCCAATGTGCTGCTTGCGTCTTCATTATTTTTGGCTAAAAGAAAAACCATCATGACCTTTTTCACGTACTATAAAGTGGAGTTTTATCTGCCTTTTTTGTTTTGGGAAATTAGACAGAGGATGGATTCTTGGAAGTGATCTTATCACCTCCGACAGACAATAAGAAGGTTTTGATCTACGACAATGTGCACCGTTGTTGTTGTTGTTGTGAAAGGAATCCTGCTGCTGTTGATGTAATTTCTAGTTGGAGGAGGTTCCTGCGCTCCCTCTGGCATCACATTGTTTCAGCACAGTTGGCATCAGCTTGCAGTTTTGTGTCAATCGGGAACTTTCTACTGTTGAGGTTAGCTGGCATCCTCCACACCCTGACAAGAGAGCGACCAAACAAAGTGACACCTATTCTTCTCTGCTCAAGCGAGGGAACCTCCCCTGCAGATGTCTTCCTGTGGCTGTCAGCTTCTTTGCTCCTGCCCTTGTGATAAACAACCTCTGAAGAGATGCCTCTCCTGATATTAGAGCTTTAATGCTTCCTATTATTGTGTGAAAGAATTCGGCTACATCAAGGTCAGAGCTTAGACAAAAAGATAAATGGTTCGCCTGTGATTGATTCATCGATTGTTTCAATTCAAGTGAACGATCAATCAAACTTCCTATTTTCTCTGTCACCATATGCAAACTCCTAATGGAAAGTCTCATGTTGTTTTTAAAGGGAACAGACAATTCATTTAATCACATGACACCTGGCTACTGGGAGAAATGTTGGACTTAAATCATAACCTTTCAGTGGAATCCCACTGCAAAAAACTGAATCGGAAGAATTGCGCTGATATCTGGTATATAATTTTCTCTGTACTACATTAATCTGTCAATAGATGTCAAAGAAAACGTGGACATTATGGCTACGTTCACACTACAAGCCTTAGTACTCAATTCTGAATTATTGCTGAGATCTGATTTTTTTTTTTGTTTGGCTGTTCACATAATTTTTTGAAATGTGGCCATTATCAGATTCCAGTGTGAACTGGTCCCGGTCCTGAACTGTCACGCATGCTCAATAACAAAGGCAGTGGATACACTTGTCTTTTCAATGCAGCTTTTGTCATCCGATCATGCCAGGACACATTAACTGTCAAGTAGACAAGACGAGATCGGATCTTGTTTGCCTTGAGGTCCGATCGGTCAGACCCCATGTCGAGGTGGCCTGGCTCACATTAAACTCAGATCTCAGTGAGGTTTGGACCGCATGTGGGCAAAATCTAGACAAATTATCAAACGTAGGTCTCCATCATCTTCCCCCCACACGAGAGAGACCTGCTGTCTGAATGCTGTTAAGTTACCGCTGATGAAAAGCCAACATTTCCTGATTTTGTTGTTTTAGGGTTGGCTTTAAGTAACAAAGGACTTTTATTGTGAAGAATTTATTGCAACGTGTTCATTACAGAATTAGCTGAGCTATTTTAACAAGTCTACTAATACTGCAGAAGGTAAGAGTCAGCAGCAAAAATAAAGAGTTTTGTGAATAATTTTTGGGAAATGCAATCTTTATCCACCGTTTTACCTCCGCTGCAGCTGAGTTTCAATCTGGCACGTCCGATCACAGAATTTGCCTTGAAAAGAGAATGTAACCACGGCCTAACACGTCACCAAGCAGCAACCTGCCGAGTGAAGCCAATGCAAAAGTGTCTTAAAACGTACATTCTCTTTACTGGCCAGCAGGGGGCGACTCCTCTGGTTGCAAAAAGAAGTCTGATTGTATAGAAGTCTATGAGAAAATGACTCTACTTCTCACTTAATTTATTACCTCAGTAAACATGAGTTTATGGTCTCAATCTCTAGTTTTAAGTCTTGAACACAGCATGATGTTCATTTAGTAAATTATGATCCATTTAGAGTCAAATAGACCATAAAGTAGGTTATGCTTTAGTGCGGGGCTGCTGCTTACAGGTCTCTGCTGCTAACAGAGCTGTATAAGGCGTCTCTAGGACCCTCCTCCACATTCCAACTATGGTCACTTGCAAAAAGCCAAGACGGCCAAATCGTGGAACTTGAAGCTTCAAGACGGCAGTCCACAAACCAATGGGACACGATGACTATGTCCACTTCTTCTATACAGTCTATGGCTGTCACACGCAGCACGCTGTCACAAGGAAGTAAACATTTAGGCCACTGAAGTCTTGTTTTCGGTTTCATTTAAAAGTACATTTTTCAGTGGAAGCCAGCGAAGGGTTACTCAAATACTTATGAGGTGTAACACATCACTGTCCCTCCACTGACTTCCTCCATCGCGGCTGTCTTCCATGTCATTTTACGGAGTGACACCTGTCTACACAGAATTGTGATGACTGTCGTTCTGTGATGTAAATAAGACATGAATTCTGATATGACTGTTCAGACTACGGTTGCATTGAAAAAAATCTAATCTGTATCTGATTTAGATTAGTAATGAGTTTAGATTTGCAAGTGGTCCAAATCAGAATTGAATATATCAGATTCCATGTTATTCGTGCTGTTAAGAGACAAAAAGACAGATCTGAGTCACATATAGAGTGAAGGAGTAATGTGCCAAAGAAAGACTACATTTTCCTTTTGTTCCTGTGAACCCAACATTTCTCTCATTACGCTCAGTGTTTTTTGTTTACATACAGATGTTGTCACTCAGGTTCAATAGCATGGACCTTTGACCTTTGAGAAGTACTTCCAGGTGGGCCCTCTCTGGTCTCGCCCCGACACCGAGCGCAGACCTCCTGCAGCTACACACAGATATTTCAACCCTAAACAAACAGTGATCTGACCGCTCAGAAATGTCGCGTGATCTCTGTGAACATGCCAGCTCACTCACTCACAGACTGACATGCCTGAAAAATAAGAAAGGACCTCTCTGGACGAGGCAAATTTAACTCTAAGACGCTACTTTTCTAATTTAGATAAATATGTAGCAATTGGATTATCTATAGCCTTAATCCAGTTCTATTACTCGTATCATAAGTAGCACATTTTCTCTGTCACCCCATGCCTAACGCAGCCTCTGGAGGCTTCCGCTCAGCCCTTTCAGTCTGAGCACCCACGGGTCAAAACAATACAGTTTTCATTGTTATAATATAACTGCTTTAGAGAATTTGGGGGTGGCACAAAGCTCATTTGGACAGGCTGGCACCGAACCACAGATAAAAGGTTAGTCTACAACGTTGCACCATGAAACCTCTACTGACTGATGTACGTTGCTTCCACCTGAGAGGTCACAAAAAGAACTAAATGATATTTACAGTCCTGTAATGAATCGTATGAATATGTGATAATATTTAAATGTCCAGGATCTGTGACCATGCATCCAGGAAGGATATGTGGTATGACGTTTGTGCATTGCTCAGTCGGTGTAAAAGAGCTACATACAGTATAATATCCCTTCTGGATAAATCTTGTCAAATATGCACAGCAGGCTTTTAAAAATACTCCCTGTAAAGAAAAAAAAAATCATATTCTGCTGCCAAAGATGTGCAGTCTTTCCCTTGAATATTTTGAAAAGAAGTTCCTGTCATGTGTTACGTGAGGACAAGTATGTTGTTGTAGAAAGTCTTAAACACAGCAAATTACTGTAAATGATGGCCATTGTCTCAGTACTATACAATCCATTCTACGTTTCTATATGATCCTCCTGTGATGATTATGATTATCCTGTGCTGAAGCCAATCCCAGGGCGAGAGGCAGGGTGCAACCTGGAGTTAAAAAACAGATAAACGTGGGGTTTCCTTTGTGATAGAGGAAACATCCCATTTTACTGCAACATCCAGAGTTTGATTTCTGGCTGTGGAAGGGTATTTGTCTTCACTGTCAAATAAAAGCAACCCCCAGACAGACATTCACATTTCTGGGTGATTCAGATCGTCTTGGTCAGCCATATGTCTCTGGACAGTCTGCAGACTCTACAGTCTCCTCATGGTAGAAAGCTGCAGCTCAGGTTCACACACGCCACCTTTTTTGCCGTGACGTAACCGTAGCGCCCGGCACCTCATTTGTCTCGTACATGACAAAGGAGACGATTTTTTTCCATCACAAACTGTGCTGCTCGTGGCTGCAGAATATTGACAGTGCATCAACCTGCCTCTTGACTTGCAACACTCGCCCGTGTCTCTGAACATCAGCTGTCAGGCCGTCGCTCAGCCAAATCTGCTCCATGTGTCAGAGGAATGTGTGCAGCACAAAGGCTCTTGTTGCATTAGCGAAGCTGGAAAGAAATTATCATTCCTTCCTCCAGTACCTCAGGAATGCTGGTTGTGTGAACCGAGGGGTCACTGTGGAGCACGCAGAACATGAATGTGAGGAATTTATTTTTCCAAAATCCTTAGCAGGTGCCTGCAAGCACACTTACTGTACATGTAATCTTCCCTGAGGGAACCGTGGCGCCCCCGATATCACGCAGGTCTCCGTGCGACTTCTTAGTCACATCAGTCTTGGTCTGCTCTACCTTCGTGCAAAACACTAAACCACAGGATGACTTGTACAATTCTGTCTTATGTTCAACTCTCCAGGCGCCACCTGGGAGTTCTACAATATGGAAAAACAGCTCGGCCATCACGTCGACCTGCCACGTGGAAAATGTTCCAGAGGAGCCGTTTTTTTGGGATTGAAGCCGAAGCATAAAATGTTCACAACGCTCGGTGTGACACTTTTTAAAAAGACACATGCGAGCAAAGCCGTCCACGTTTTTCAGCTGATTTCACGGCAGTTCATGGAAAGTTTCCAGATCTACAGGGAGGTCTGTCGGCTGTCAGACCAGCGAACAAACAAACTGGAAATGCATTAAGATGATGCTGAGAGCTGAGGAAGGGGATGCTGCTCACAGTGTGGTGGTGAATGAATGATGCCAGGTGCCACCTGCGCTGGGCAGACCCCCACAAGTTTCCCACTCTTTTCTGTCCTCACATTCAGATTGTTTATGTGGCTGAGGTCCAGTCAGCTGGCCATGCATTACCGCCACAGTTCCTGTTGTTTAATGGCACCTCTCTCTCCTCCTCCTGCTTCTCTTCCTCTTGTTCTGCCAACTTTTCTTTGGGATCAGTACTGGGAGGTAGTCTGTTGTCTGCTTCAATCAAAATAGACTGAATGCTGACCATAATGATTTATTTCTAAAGCTGTATTAACCGTGTTTTATACATTTCTGAGTGTCCTCAGTGCTTGCAGCTGTCATTTGTAGTGCTTAATTATTTAAGGATTTCACTGGGTCAAAACTGTGAGGCTCTAATGTTTTTGCTTTCAAGTCCAGTCTCAGAGCAGCTAACGGTGTCAGGTGACTAATGGTGCAATAAAAACAATCCCGCAAGTTCATTGCATGTGGGAGATGGGTTGAACAAAATCCTGCTCATTTTGTGTCAAATTATACATTGGACCACATCTAGGACCTGGATTTGTTTTTTACAAGCAAAGATTTTATCTGGACAGAAATGGACAAAATGGGACAGTTAAGCCTTAAATCATATCAGTCACATTACTTTAGGCTCTGCTTAATATTGAGCGTTGTTCTGTGTTGCAGATTAAACAAAACTTGTTCTTAATAAATTAAGACTTATTATATAATTAGTATTAAAGAGGTCATGTACAATGCTGGGGGAAACTTGAGGGAGCTCAGTGGCGTCAGTCATCCCTGCTCCCTCTGGGCAACGCTGGTGCTTTAACTTCTCTCACCCTAACACCCCCCCCCCCCACAGGCACACATGCCCCTCATCCCCCTGAACCCACTGCAGGATTAGCCCAGTGAGAAGCTGTCTGTCGACGCCTGTGGCCTGTGGGGGCGAGGTAATGGAGCAGTTAAGAGGCGTGTATCTGTCAGGCGGCGTGGGACGCTGCAGGCCCATGGCTCTGGGATTAGCGTGACAGAGGAGAGAAGGGCCTGTTTCCTCGTATTTGAGTTGACTGGGTGACCTCATTGTCCGCAGAAGATGCGCTGCATACCGTCAGCCTTCCCGTTCGCCGCTGCAGCACGAGCAGATATCTCACGGTATGGTCAGAGAGCAAGGAACTGTGAAGTTTATTGCATTTGTTTGTGCAGCCATTGTTTCCGCTGCGTCTTTTGATGGCTCTAATCGGCCCACCAGGGGCCTGAACTCTGTGACCCCTGGGGTCCAGCTTTGATCCCTGGTGTTGTTGCCCGGGCTCTCTGAGGGACGGGTCAGGAATTAGGAGAGAGTTAGGATCCTTCTACAAACAGGCGGTGTCACCAGCACTTTGCCAAAATATTTCACGCTTCAGGCTTTCCCCCAAAGCTCATTACCTAAATAAGGCGAGGTGGGGGAGGTGGGGGAGGTGGGGGGAGTGCTGCCAGTGACACCAGTATCGGGCCAAGATGAAGAATGCGGATAACGCTGTTTGTGATGATCTGCCTGCATACGGAATTTAAAATAACGAATGGAGTCGTCAGGAGTTATTAAGTCTTTCGACAGGTGTTAACAGGGATTCGCTGATTCCTCCTGTCGCCAACAATAATAACACACTGACATAACGATGCTGTCAGGTGAAAACATTCTATCTCCAGGCATCAATATTTTATAGACCCGTATGTATTTTGGTTTATAATTGTTGTTATAGCAGAATTAGGAGGAAATATGGAGAAGAATTATGATTTTATCAACATGCTATTTCCTACTTGACAACCATCTCAACTCCCTTTAGTAGCTGTTCTAGTGCTTTCAGTCCTATCACACAGATTTCATCAGCAGAAGTTTGCCCGAAGGTCAGTTTTTCTGAGCACTTCTCCTTCTTGACCTTGATATAAAATGATAGTGTGTATAGTGAATTCACTTTTAAGATAAGACTGAACTTGTTGTGCAGCAGTTGCAGTAGGAAAGAGTGCAAATATAAAATAAAAATATATTCAAAATCCAAAATATACACAATTCCAAAAATACTAACAAGGATAAAGATCATGATCATAAGTTGCTCATATCTCAAGTTTCTTCTTGGTAAGTTGCATATAACTCTGTAGGCTATATACAATTTCAAACTACAGTTAAGTGTATATGGTTATGGGTTGGTTCATAAATAGTCACTCTGAGTTCTGATATTCAGAGCACCACTCCCCAGACTGTTACCAGAAAAGAAATAGTCTGGCCTATAACCCCAAATGAATGGCAATGTGGTGTTTTTACACTTCCATTTTTGTACAGATTTAACAAACTAGATATGACGTTGCTAACTAGTGAGCTTTAGAGGCTCTGAAGGACAAATGTCCCCTTTGGTCTCTCCCTGTTTCAAATCTTTGTGCTATGCTAATCAACTTCTGGCTATAGCTTCACGTTTAGTGAACAGACATGAAAGTGGAATCAATCTCAGCAAGAAAGTGAATGAAAATAATTCCCAAAATGCTGAAGTACTCAACTAAGGAATAGTTGTTCACTAAAAAACTACCCGGTTTCTAATAAACAAAACTTGTCAGCAGTGGCGTTAGCAACAGCTTCCACAGGTGAACTGTATTGAACAAACACTGCATCAGCTTCCATTCATCAAATCAAATGAGCTGGAAGAAGCTCAGTGACTCAATTAAGTTGGATTAGTTTACCGTATATTCATGTATTCGGTGAAGGTTGCATCATTGGACGTGACCGTTTTTGCGATGAGTGGGGCATGAATGGAAGGACTGTTAGTCATGTTTATTTAAAATGTGTTTTCTGTAGGCGTGTTGGGATAAAGAAAGAATTCAAGGTACCTGCCACATCTGATACTATCTGTATCTTCTCGTCTCTATCGCCCCTATTTGTCTTTTGCTACGATTACAATGACGTTTATCGTAAGCAATAGCGATAACATCAACATGGTGAAATGTGCTGGAAAAAACAACAGGACACTGGTGTGATCTCACCACACAGAAGTATTTAGAAAGTGAAGCATGTCAGGTGCTAAACTCACACCACTGCATGCTCACTGTAAATTCACTCATAATTAGCAATATGTAGGTGTACCTCCATATTAAGATGCTGTAGTTCTGCTTTGAGCCCACTTGAGTCTACTTTACCCCATGTCGCCACTTTGTGCTCTGTCCTTCCTGGACATGTTTTTTTTTCCTTCTACTCTTCATTCATCTCTTCCTTTCAGCCTTTTGTCCCCGACTCTTGTCTTCCTCTGGCCTTTCAGGAGAGCGTGCTCCTTTCAGGTTCAGTGACCAACAAGCATTTAACACAACAGTTTTGAGTCTGAGAAATCAGGTTCAACTTGGCTCTTGTGCAGCGCAACCCAGTTCTTTCCAGTTTGTAAATGACAGAAAATAGAGACATTGTTTTCTTAACAGCGGTTTATAATGTCATTGTGGTGGCAATCCAATTATTAAAGGATACGTATGGTGTTATTCTGCGTTCTTATTCATTTAGTCAATAAATCCCATGAAGAGTCCAAAGCCTACAAAGAACAAGTATCGCCTGTGCAGCTTATTTATCTGTGTCATAGGGCTCCATTGTTGTCCAAAAGCACATGAATGAGCCACACCGTTGCACTGGGTGACATGTTCCTTCAATACAATGAACAATCACCAAAGTAGTTTATTTTGAGTCAATCCCACATACACCGCCCTGCTGCTGGAAATGCTCACTAATCCGCATCTGAAAATAGTCCCCAACAAATGCTCTGTTGAATCCGGTTTGACTAAAGTTTGCAAAAAACTATAGTGCCAAGATGTTTTGGACAATTACTCAGCCTTTTAGAACTAAATGAGTATCAAATATATAATTGTGAACACAATGTAGCTACGCCCTAAAGCATGCCCTGCCTTATTCTCTATTGTTCCCTAAATGGGATCATAATTTACTAAATGAACATCATGCTGTGTTGAAGAAGATTTGAAACGATTGCGATTGAGACCATAAACTCATGTTTACAATGTTTACTGAGGTAATAAATCAAGTAGAGTCATTTTCTCATATAATCCATGTAATCTGTAATATTTGTGCAACCAGAGGAGTCTGGTTGCCGATGGCCATTAGAGAGAACGCACGTTTATTCGCTTTTGCTTCACTTTTCCGAACCCGGAGGTTGTCGCCGGCGCGGCCTAAGTCAACCTAATTTCTAACCCAAATTTCTGAATTTAGCAAATCCTTATATATTTCTCTCCTTGCTGAGAGACAGCACCCCTCCTCTTTCTCGCAGCCATGCCTGCAGGCCGTGAATTAGTAGAGGGAGGACAGAGGACAGGAGGAATGACTGATACCGATTCATGTTTGTGTTCTTTATAAACTTCCCCTCAGGAATTTTGTTTATTTTATTGACATTTTAGATTTGTTTTCAGTGACATATATTTAGAGTTTATACAGTGACTTTGCTTTAAACGTTACTATATCTGCTCTAGAAACATTTTGGCTCGCTATAATTCAATATTTATTCTAATCCGGTTCTGAATTCAAAAGGAAATGTATAGCTAATATGCACAGTGCATGTTGTTGAATTATTACAAGTTATATTTTCACTGCAATATTGAAAATTGTTAACGCACGTTGCAGACTTTGGGCCCCATGAAAAGGTGTCACATTGGGCCCCACCACCACGCCAACCCTGCGCAATTGCTGTAACCACACCTCCAGACCCAATCAACCCATTCAAAGCTCTACTTTTGCAGGCTTGCTACTCTCTTTATATCCAATGAGTATTTTATGTCTGAAGCTTGTCTTAGCGACTGACCTTATGTCAGTCATCTCACTAAAGAGACTATAAAAAAAACTGACTTCAAAGCGAGGTAACCGGAAATGCAAAAATGCTGACTTATTTCCCAGTTTTAGGACTCATTCTTGCGGCGCTCTATAGCTATAACCTGCCCGGTTCCAAACGTCCAAATCAGTAGCCAAATCTTTGATTCGTGACGAGATTCATATCGCTCTGGTGTTGTGCTCATTGAAGCGCTTTCCTCGGTTGGAAAAACAATTACAGCTTTATAAGTGAGATTAAGAATAGGTACATTGTCTTCCTTACATCTATCAAAAATAGTAACATAAAAATGTCAAGAAATGTGGATGAGTTCAATGTGACTATACAGGTAAACTAACAGAAATAGCAGCTGTTAAATTGGCATATTTCTTCTGCCGCTTCCTTGTAAAAATCACAACTGCAGTTCAAATATGGTGCTAGTTATTGATTGTTAAAGGCTAAACAGTATAGGAACACTTCCTCTTGCAACAAGAAATTCCTGTAACGAAATAAAGTCATGAGATGTCTGGTTAAATTAATCCATTGTAACAAAATAGCAGTTTGTCTGATTAGCAAGCTAATACAGACCTTTTTTTTTTTTTAAAACAATTCCTCCCTGGGAAGCAGCCACGAGGCAGACAGAAGAAAGCTTCAGCGACATTAAGGGGCTCGAGCTCTTCCACTTAACCACCAGTCCTCCTTTGCCCCCCAAACATCAGTCTTTTCTTCCCGCCTCTCCAAAAACAACACAAGTCACTCAGGTGAGGTGAGACGCTGACGTGCTGCAGCAGATCTCCCAGCAGTCCCTTTTGAAAAGTGGCTGTTTGGATTTCTGGCGGTGAAATCGCTCCCATCTACAAAGGGACATTAGATTTCTTTATTTTTTTACTCCGTGGTCCCTAAATGCCTTGTTAAGAATAACAAATAAGCTGCCAAGATAAATCATGCCATGTTTTTGTTACTCGCCACTATAAAGGCTGGCATTTCATCATACTGCTGTCATCCTCGCAGTGCCTTTCTTTAAGCAGATAAAGGGTCAAGAGACGAAGATGGTGTAGAAAGCAAGCTGTCCTCCTGCTTTATTCACTACACGCAAACACTCGCCCAGTTTGCGTCCTCCTGTCTGTGACTTTTGGCAAGTGAGCATGAAAGGGAAATTTACATAGATTTGTCCGGATGTCTGCATTGCACCGGCCAGAACGTCGATATGAGCGGCTTTTACTGAGGAGATAAAAGAGCCGGACCGGCTGCCACACAACAGAACTGGACGGCGGCATCGGGCGGGATACACTCTGCTGAACAAATATGACCTGCGCATTGATAGATGTGTCACAAAGCTATTATCACTTCCGCTCACTCTGATAGACAACACAACATTTTTCCCTTTTTACAATCTCGGAATGCCAAACAAAGGCATTTAAGGGCCGTACCGCTGTTTATGTATGTTCTGTGGCATTGATAAAACGCCTCAAAACATCATTACCAATTTAGAAGAAAAAAAACATGTGCCGAACTACCTGTTTTATGGGACAAAAAAAGAAAGACGGTTGTCTGGAAACTGCCCAGTTTGCCAGATGGCCAGTCCATCCCTGGTTACGGTCAATAAAAGGCACATGATGATGCAGGTCTGTGATGAGACGTGAACTCCAGACTCCATGTGTTTATGCCACAAATAAGTGCACATTTTTAGTTTAAGTTGAGTCATTTTTGCTGTATGCTCCACCGTTTGTTGTAACAAATATGGTGGAGGTGAAAACATGTCCTTTCTTGTCCACTATAGTCTTTTCCATGACTCTGTAAGCAGTCACCACACCTCAAAAATATGTTTACGCAATCGTTTTCGTCTTTAGGCTATTTAGTAATGCATAAGGAAGACTGGAACTGGTGAGCTGAGTTACAATTCAGCCTTTAATTGGTGCAATTTTTTCTTTTGTCAGTCGTGAAACATAGTTTAAACACCTAGTTTTTACCAGGTGCAACCGGTAGTCATTAGTGGTCGCATGCTTCAGAGGAGGGACAAATGTTCAGATGCATGGTTCAAAGATCAATTACTGAAGACCAGAATCCCAAAGAAGAGATGCTCTTCATGTACAAAGGTTTGCGTGACAATAAACTGGGTGTTAGCAATTGAGGTAAGTGTGCGGTTGCTTCTTTTCATCTGATCAATAATCCTAAAATTAGGATTAGGTATTTTCATTCACGTCTCTAGTACAACATGTACCTGTCCTGTGCGGTTCGTCATATTCAAATCTGATTGAAACGTTAGGTGTGGCAACTTAAGAATACAACAGCACAAGGTTGTGATCGATCTGAATTAACCCAAAATCGTTTGGAGAAAAAAAATCAGACATACCGGATACCGGTAAATGTGTGAAATCTTTAAAATACTCCCTCTACTCAGCTTCTCACTCCCTCGTTGTTGGTGGTCTGGTGATGCTGGTGATGACCTGTGTGGTCTGAAATGTCGGGGTCAGGGGAAACCATAAAGTCTTAAGGATTTATACAGCCAGTTAGGATCCAAGGGGAGAAACTCAGAGAAGTCAAGCAAACGGAGAGAAAAGGGGTTGAAATAGGGACTCAGCGGGTCGCTCTGTGAGAAAACTGCTGAGTCACTTGTCTGAGAGCGAAGCAATACAGTTAAATGTGCAATTTGCAGACATTGTCAGTGATATGACACGATGGTCCTAATTAAATTATCATTTATAACCAGCTAAACAAGTTTGGTGACATCTTTTTATAAGAAGTGTGTGGGCATTGTACTTTAATAACCTTTTATGTTTGGTGAGGCAAAAGGATCTTCCTCCTCGCCTAATTTGTCTTCTATGTTAGAGTTGTTCCGATAACAGTATCGCAAATGCCTCCGATCTGTTACAATTTCGGCATTTCATTTATCGCTACTCGATCCGTACATGCTGTCAGATTGATACTGCTCATGTTTAAACTCATACTGCACACCTGTGGTTAAACACTCTTGTGCACCCTATTTATTTTCCTGGTAATGCTCCATTGTGAACAACAAATCAGTGTTGAAATCGAAAGGAGAGCTAGTTAAGGTTAGCTGATAGCAGCCAGTTGGCAGCACAGCCCTGCTTGGCTAAACTAACAGCTAATGTGCGGAGGTTGCATTTACTTACATTACGATGCGTTCAAGCCCTACTAAAATATAGTAAAAATTATTATTAGGTAAATTATAACATTATCATGACATGTTCAAATGTAATCTTTTGTTGTATGTTTTTGGCGAGGAACTTGAATAGAAACAGTTGTTTGAAGGAAATGTTGTCACAGCAATATAAAATACATATTAGAGAGGAATAAAATGACCTGTTTCACTGTTTTTGTTTTGAATGCACTGGTATCGGATCGGTAATCGGTGTCCGCCGACATTCAAGTTCAGGTGTCGGTATCTGGAAGGAAAAAAGAGGAAGCACTCACTCACACTGTTGTGACCGTTTTTCAATGTCTCACTCAGAGGTGAATATCAGTGTTGATCAGTGGCTGAGCTACAACTTATCTCTTGGTGTCTCTCACCAAAGTACAGAGACTGAAAGGAAGACAAAGAGCAGTTCTAGTTGTCTGTGCTGTTATCAGTAAATAAACAACAAAAACAGTGTTGAGCCACACACAATGGATTTAATTTGCCACACTTGTTTCTACTTCTACTTATCTATTTTACAAGACCGCAAAAACCCAAACGATTTTGCTGACCTCTGACCATTTTGTTGTTCACGATGTTCAGAATCAGGTCAGAAATCCGCGGCTTTTTAAAACACATTTGTGTTTTTTTTCTTGTTTTTTGTCTTTCAGGACAAATTTTCTCTCCAAATCAAATAAGCAGATTTCATTCAACTTTCCCTGAGGATCGTCTCCTCTCCATTTGTCATCATTTTCTATGAGCTTTCCTTTGTCATTTACCTTAAATTAAAATGATCCATCTCAGAATCTAGCAACTAGATTACCTTGACCGCACCAAATAAAGTGACGAGCCTACATATCGCTGCAGAAATTCCAAAAAACAAACAAACATTGCAGGTGACGTTGCCCAAGAAAGAACAAAAAAAAATACATCCTTAAAAAAAACTTTTTTTTCTCTTTGTGGAGTTTAACGAGCAGCTGCTCCAAAGTTGCAGTTTGACATTTGTTCCATGTGTTATGTAGTATTTTCCTGATTGTACAAGATGGAAAAGTAAATTGATTTGTTGTTTGCTGCACCTTAACTTTTTAAAATGAGTATTATTTACTGCATACTCGTCCTTGAAATTAGGACGAAGGTTTGTATTGTGGGTTAGAATTATCCCTGCGGCCTCATGGGGCCGCTATCGGAGCTTTTTTGACTTGGTCTTCCACTTTTCTAATTTACACTTTTACAACTGTATACTGAGTTCAATATTATGGAACACGCTGCCGAGTGTTTACAAGCTGACAATGACTTTAATTTCATCATAAAGAGCCGTGTTTTTGGTACGGCGTGTGATGTCAGATGTTTACTACAAAGCAGTGTGCTTTTTCAATATTTGATTTTTATTACAGCACCCAAACAAGATTACATCTTCTGTTGTATTCCAGACCCAAACATAAACCTCCAGAGTGATAACCAGCCATAGTCAGTTTCATGTCACAGAGACTCAGATGTGGCATTCGGGGTCACACCATTACTACAATCTGTGGATGTGCAGGTGGTACAGTAATAGTTTCTGCATGTTGCAGCTGCCAGGTGCTGTCCCAACTGCAAGACGCTAAGCAGTTAGAATTCAACATACAGTGAGACTTGAGTCTAGTTAGAATCCATTAGAAGTTATCCTTGTCTTTTATATATAACCAAGAAGCTGTTACCAGTGGGTGGCCGTTGTATTTTTCTGCAGCCTGCTCAAATGGAGGCCATTCAGTGTTCCCCTGCCACTCCCTCTCTGCCCCCGAGGCCGTATCCCCGCAGGGAGGGTCATCACGGCCTGAATGGCGTCCCAAATAGCCCTCGTAAAAGCTTAGTGGGTGCAAGACCTCTGTGGGGATCAGGTAGAACATCGGGGGTCCCACAGACGAGACGGAGCTCAGCACATAAAAGGTCAGCAGGACAGGAGGGTGAGATCTGACCCTCCAATGGTCACACTCGATAGGAAACGGGAGGTTAAGCCGAGCCAAATGTGGTCTGTTGAGTACCAAGCCCTGTACTCAATGGGACATCTTTGAATGTCACATTGGTCTGTTTGTCTTAAGATTTTGCATTTTCAATCGATTAATGACTTCAACGGTTAATCACTTTTTTAAATTGATGACGTAAAAATGTAAACTGTTGATGCCTTTATCAAAAGGTGTAGTATTTGTTTTATACGAACAGAGAATCTCCCCTTCTCAAATTATCCCCAAACAGTGAATAAAAAGGCCTCACAATCGCCAACCTAAACACAAGTAATGAATAAAACAATATATTTGTTTAAACAATAGAAAGGTACATTTATAGTTGCATTACTAATGTGGCGTTATGTAAATTAATTATTCTAAACCTAGCCTAATGTTGTTCACGGTCAAGGAATATGGCCCCGACCCAAACGAGGAAACCTTATGTTAGTTAAATGTGGGGGTCAAACTTTCACATGGAACTGCTTAATCAGCACAGTCGTAGGGATTTACAAGACTGATGTAAGTATAATGCTAATACTTAGACATGTTTTAAATCGGAGCTCCGTTGAGAAAACAAGTATTTTAAAAGTTATTTTCTTGTCGTCTTGCGGAGAGAACAATCTAATCATTCATTCAGACTTCACTACATGAAGCTGCTAAAATACTTAGTTAGGCGTTGTGAAAATATGCTTCCTCGCTTTCTTGTCAAGAAAATGAGAAGATTTGAACCACTGTCATGTCTGTAAGGCAAATATGAAGCTATAGCCAGCAGCTGGTTAGCTTAGCATAAAGACTAGAAAAGTTTGGAATCGGCTAGCCTGGCTACCTACTAAACCCTCTAAAGCTCATTAAGAACACATTATATCCAATTTTTTGAATACATTCAAAAAGGGATGTATAGACACGACCCGTTGCTGTTTTATAACAGATTATGTCACGTGTGTTGTCCTGGAGCAGTGACTTCCTGGAGTGTCCGTGGTTGCCCGGCAACCTCGCTGCAACGTCAAGTCTTACAGGAATAAACTGTTTCCTTTAAAGACAGTTGTAGACAAAAGATTTCTATATTATCATCCCAGTTTCATTGTTAGCACATTATGTAATATCCCTCACTGATGGTATTGTAAATACTTTTCTGTTAGATACATGGGTTTAAGCGGAGGTTCGCTCTGGGTTGAGATAATCCATGTTATTTGGGTTAGAGATGCCTGTGTGTTGGGTGGCAGCTGGCTCACCTGTTGTTGACAGAGTCTGAGGTTTGTTTTGGAACTGCTGCCTCAACACGCCGCAGGTGCTCCCAATCTTGTTTAGCCTCAGGGAGATGGCGCCAAAGTGAGGGAGAGAGTACGTTCAACGACGGGGCAAAGCGACACGCTCAGGATGGAGTGATGGTCTCTGATGACAGGTCACAGCCAACGCATGCAGAAAGTCACATAATCTAATTAGCTGGCTGGAACTGGGATGTTTACACAAATTAAGGCGAGAAGAACAGCTCGGACCACAAAACTGCAGAGGGTTCAGGGTTTCAACAACAGCACAAAATAAATACCTCTACTAGTCCTTTTGTTCTGTCCAGTGGTTTAGCCGACATCCCAGAGCAGCAAAGTACAGTTTAGCATCGAAGCAGGAAGTACAAACAGGAAAGTGCATAGATCTGTATAATGAAGATTAATTCATGTTTAAAACCTAAAACAATCAAAAGTAGTATGAAGTATTCACTGAAGAATGAAAGAATATGATTATGTTGCATTTGCACATTAAGCTACAATGAAAAAAGAAAAAAAAAGCAGTTATGTCCTGTTAAATGCATCAAAGTGAAAAGTAAAGGTAGTGAGATTAGACAAAATCACATTATTCCCCAGAATATCTAAAGCTGATCCGCTGTCAATAGTTACCAAAATTACAGTTCTGGATCAATAAAGAATCATCGATCAATGTATCAAACATTGTTTTTCCTGTGACTCCTTCACAATAAAAGCATCCCCATAAATGTTGTTGGATGTCATTGAAATCTCAGGGGTTATTACTGCAATTCAGGAATGGAGTGCTGCACTGTTGAAGCTCTGAAACTTTTGATTGTGAAAATCTTGTGCAGTGGACTTCCAACTCTTAGAATAATTTTGACATCTTTTACATGATAGTGCGAGTAAACGGACTGAAATGTCTTTTGTTGTGTAATGGATTTATTTTTTAAGTCTTACTTGGTTTAAATATGCGTTTCCAGCTAGTTTTATAGGCCCTTTATACGTTTTAGTCTTTGCTGTAATTGCTCCACACTGTACTAAACACAGTCTGTGATGCACAATCTCTCACGTGATGGGGCCTCCAGACCTGTTGGAGCACCGGTGCAGATAGTGCAGCTGCACTGGGGGCCCGCGGTCTGAGCGTGGTGTTCAGTGTTGAGTGGGGACATGTGGGGCCTCGGTGCAGACCGACAGATGCTTTGGGAAATGGGACAAAGTCTTGCAGGAGATATGTCTGGAATGTGATACAGCAACAAGGAGAGGAAAAAAAAGAGCCATAACTTTAATAACCAAACCAAATGAAGGTTACGGTAACAGTGCGGTAATCTGCCAGTTTATCAGTGATGTAAGTGTTTGACCCCTCAGCCTTCAAGGATAATGGCCAAGCTATGGATATCATTTACATCAGTATGTGCGATAACTTAGTTTAGTAATTTACTTCAGGTAACTGGGATCAAGGTGGGTCATGTCTTCTTTATAATGCAGTTCATTCTCTGGTTTGTGCTACTTCAAATCCTCATATGTGGTAGAGAATTATGTGAATTATGTATGCTTAGCTTAATTCAAAATGTGGAAACAGCTAGCCTGTCTTAGTCTTAGGGGAAGATAAATGTAAGAAGTGCGTCTACCAGCACCTCTAAAGTGTAAATAAATAAAAGTTGTGTTTTTACATGTGTTTATATGCAGAACTATGTTTTGGCCGGATGCAGTGACTACATGCATGTGCTACATGTGATGGCCATGAGGTTGCCAGGTGACTAGCAGTGTCCAGGAAGTCAGTTCGCAGGAAGTAGTCCTGCACATAACCCCTATAATACCACAAAATGTTTGTTTTTTCACGTATACAGACTAAAACAAAACATGTTATTTAGTGATCT